>NW_015622506.1:4321721-4686698 GCF_000836275.1 Exophiala mesophila
GGCGAACCACTGTCGTCGGGGGAGTCCCCGTTGTGGTACTGCCATCGTCAGTCGTGATCGGCGGATCGAGAGTGGCCATCCCGCCTGAATCGACGACGTCGGTTGTCGTCAATGGTGTGACTTACGGTGTAGGACCGTCTGAGGTGGTGGCACCCTCTGCGACCATCACGCTAGCCTCGATTCACCCAGACCACGACCCCAGGGTTATCCGGCCACAGTCAAGCACGACGGTTGTGACTACAGGTCAATGGACATTGACCGTGGCATCCAGCGTGGCCGTCATCTCTGGGACCACATACCGCATTGGCCCAGGAGCACACGCAACTTCGGTCGACGTCGGTGGAAGCACCGTATCAATTGGGCCTGGAGGCATTGGGCTACCACAAGAGACAGGGGCCACAACGGGCCCCGGCGCCGGCCGCTATATGATCTATACCGTCGACGGCCACACATACTCAGTTGGCCGCTCAGAAGCCATCATCGGCAGCACCACATACCGCGTCGACTCAGGTGCTCCGCAGACGACGACCGTCATCGGTGGCCAGACTGTCTCGTTGGGTCCTGGTGGAGTCGGCCTTGCGTCCACCACGTTGGGCCCAACGGAGGTGCCCTCTTCGACATCCTCCGGCGCTGCTTCGACTCAGAGTTCATCAGACAATGCTGCTCCCCGCAGCGTCTCAAGAATACCATATTCAGAACTCTTGGGCTGGTATTTAACACCGCTGGTCTTTCTGACATGTTGGCTTGTTTTTGCTTGATAGACCCAGGAGGGCATGTGTAACGATTTGATTTGCGATTAGACGACTTTGTTTTATGGACCATCATGAGTGGGAGGACGGGAATACATGCATATATGTGCATTTACTTTGATTGGTCAGCCGCGTTTTGGTGTCACGGTTGTGCAGCATTCCTGGGTATAAAACGCAGCTTGGAAACTGTGTATCTGGCTTGGGGTTACGGATCTGTCGATATGAATGATCTGGAAATAGGTCTGATCGCGAGGGAAAGTGAAAATATAGGATGTATTAATTAATAAGAACTGATCAACGATGCAATCAAGGAACTCAGACATGAGAATTTGAAACTTAATCTTGATTGCGATATAGAGGATTATACGATTAGCGTGCCAACGAGTATGCCTGCAATGCTCAAGATGCTAGCCATCAAGAAATTGATCTGGTTATTGTCCAGAACGTCAAAGCCTGAATTGATGATGCGACTCTCGACATGATTGATTGTCTTTGCAGAAGGACTGGCAGGAGTTTTGGGCTTGACCAGCACCTTGACACCGCCATGACCTTCAACGATCTTTCCTGATCGTCGGTCAATCACGGATGCTTGTAGAACCGCACCAAGGAGTGAGTCAAGGAGAGTTCCTGCAGTGCCTAGCAAGGTAGTCGAGGCAAAGATAGTGAATCTGTTCTGTACCTCGTCGTGACACAGCCGCAGCAAGAGCACTGCTGTGGTAGCAATGGCAGCACTTCCACCTATTCCGGCAACCAGACCAGCAGCGGAAACTCCACCATTGGTTCCCGGTGGAACAGTACGCAGAGAGGTGATCAAGACAGGCTTGCTCTTGGACAGAATACCCAGCTCACTCGACAATGTGTCGGCAGCAACAGCAGCATAGTTGGCAATGATGCCAAAGAGCAGGAGATCTGCGGTATTTTTGTTTCCATGGCCAAAACATGAATATTCACCTTGACTTCCATAAATCCATAAATGCGTGAGGATCAAGATGGAAGCAGCACCGCTGTTGGCCAGGACCTGGACACTGGTACGAGGTCCCTCTCCTCCAGAACTCCCATCATTGGACAAGGTGAGCGTTGCCTTGACTTCATGTTTGACTTTTGTTGCGGTTGTTCCAAGCAGAAAGAAGACGATAAGGAGGGTGAAGGGGATGGCTGAGGGATGCAAAGCGTGTACGGTAGCGGTGAAGATGGCCGCGAGAATACCGGCGGGAGTAAGGGAGTTGCGAGTGTAGGCACGGATGACGAGGAGGATTGTCACTGGGATGGCGATGATGGCTTTCATGACCGCGGCGGGGGTTTGAGGATGGACGAGGGTCAAGTGGAGGAGAGGAGAGAGCAGTAGCCAGGGGAATATAACAGTTATAGTATTACTTGTCGTATAAATAGAGAGATGGCATTGCTGGAGTGAGATTATTGAGATTATTATTTATTATATTTGATTATGTGGGATTTGTAGTCAGAGACAATGAGGAAGGTACAGACATAGGCAGCCGTCTCAAAGAGGCAGGAGGCCCTTCAATCCCATTTTACCTGGGGAAGGTACCACCGTCACACACGCACCTGCCACGCCCGCTGGCTCCCGGTCGTTCCTTCCTTCTTCACCAAAGATCACGCTGGATGACGTCGTTGGATTCCCACCAATCATCTCCATTACATTTCTATCAAACTCTAGTCCTTCATCTTCATTGTGTCTTGACGACCGATAGAAGACTCACTCAACCGCCATCTCATCGGGAAACAGCCCGTGTGGCTATGGACACTCAAATGTGATTACGCTTCCTCATCATAGCCTCCCAACAATGGTCTTCAACACCCACATCCCTCCAGACAATGTTCAAATCATTCCTCGCTAAACCACCTGTCACTAGAGTGGGATGGAGGAGAACTCCATCATCCTCTTTGTTCCCTCAGAGGAGAGCTCTTCATCTAGCTCCACCGTTTCTCCTCGACGACTACCTACCTCGGTATCAACTGCTGAGCCCATCTGACGCTGCTAAGAAGAGGTCCGCCGCATATGCTCATCTACGCAAGTGCAACCTCTGTCCACGCCTTTGTAATGTCAATCGCTACGAGACCACTGGCCACTGTCTCATTGGTGCCGAAACCGTCAAAGTCTCGACAATTGCCCCTCATTTTGGTGAGGAACCTTGCCTGCAGGGTCACAACGGTTCTGGCTCCGTCTTTTTCAGCGGCTGCAACCTTCGCTGTGTCTTCTGTCAGAACCATGACATTGCTCACCAGAGTGCCGGCTTCGACTTGACCCCAGAAGACCTTGCTAACTGGATGATGAAGCTCCAGGAAGTTGGTGCCGTCCATAACATCAACTTTGTCACCCCCGAACACGTTGTACCTCAGGTCGCCTTGGCCATCCTAACCGCCAAAGACCTGGGCTTAAAGGTTCCCATTGTCTACAATACCAGTGCTTTTGATAGTCTGGATAGTCTCAAGTTGATGGACGGTCTCGTCGACATCTATCTCCCCGACTTTAAGGTTTGGAATAATGAAACAAGCAAACGACTTCTCAAGGCTGATGCCTACGCCGACGCCGCCAAAGAGAGTATTCAAGAAATGTATCGCCAAGTCGGTGATTTATGTTTTACTCCGGATGGCATCGCGAAGAAGGGCCTGCTTGTCAGACATTTGGTCATGCCCGGCAAGGAACAGGAAGGTGTCCAGATTATGAATTGGTTGGCTCAGTCTTTGGGTAAAGACGTCTTTGTCAATGTTATGGAACAGTATTTCCCCACCGCACATGTTGGGAAGGACAAGAGGGGCTCCAGTGAGGAGAAGCGATATTCAGAAATCAATCGACATGTCAATCCTGACGAAATAGGCGTAGTCCAAAAAGCCGCACGAGATGCCGGCCTTTGGAGGTTCGCCGAGGCAGCCAGACATGGTGGGTGGAATGTTTGAGCCGCCGTGGCCGCATCCCTCTTTGTCTTCCCACATTCCCAACCCGCTTGCGGCTGGGTTTCCCTCAATAGCTGGTACCATCCAGCCTTCTCTTTGGTCAAAGATGCTCGCCTGTGGTCTCCCTCACAGTGGGAGGCTCCCTCACGCCGTGACTTTCTTTCTTGTCTCTAAGGGTGCAAGACGCAGCCTGGTCCAGCTCGCAGCGAATCTACAATTATGTCGCAATCTTTATACGGTAGTCTGCTGGATCACACCGTGTGCATGTCTGGGTGCTCTCGCCTTCAACAAGAACAACTCTATCTTCGACAAGCTCTTGTCGACGAAGAACGTCAAGCGGAAAGATTTAATGTACTGGTATGGAAATTCGAGCGCCAGTTGTCGGTGGAAGCGTCCAACGATCGTATGAAAACGCTACGAAGGCAGCTCAGGAACCTCAACGTGAGAAAAGCTCAATCGGAGAAAATAATCTCATCCCTCTTGGAAAAGATGAACCTCGTCATGGAACAGCTGGAGGGGCTCCACAGCCCTACCTGGGGCAAAGCGTACTCAGAGTATACTTTGAACACACCGTCGAGCGGTATGACCACAGCAACCACAATTCCTCACTGGTCGGTAAACCCTTCACCTCTCCTAGTCGGAACACCACATTTCTGGAAACTGCCCACCACAGCAACCGCCCTGCCATCGTCTATCGTCCCGAGCTTCGTCTCTCCTGACCGATTGCAATGCATTGACGAGCAACTTCCGGCCACATCTATTATCCAAGCTATATCCTCTATAAAGAATTCAGATTTGCTATGGCAGGACTATCCATTTCCACATTACGTAGCAAACCACCCGAGGATGGATACAGACATGGTTAGCCCGACAGATACGCTGTCTCCTTGCACTTTGGGTCCACTAACGCCAATATCAACCGAGATGTTTTCCATGGATTCAATTCCTGGAACGCAAGTGTTTGATCTTGTCAATGGCATGAGGGCGATAGGTTTTGATCAAGAGCGAGAGCATTTGCCGTCCGATGACTTCTTCCCCAGCCAAGAACCGCAGCTCCAGCCCATCAAGAGTCAATATACAGTCACACGACAATTGAATTTGCTTAGTGGGCAGAGTGCGGCAATCAGGCTGGAGAGGGCAGCAAGGGCGATTGATATGAATAGCCGTCGTTCGATCTAATGATTGAGAACTTTCATCTGATAGCTGCAGACCTCAAGTCGCTTTATTAGGCCTCCATCTGAGCTGTGAGTAGGGACGTAATCGACTATATGCCCGTGAAAGCATCAGCAAGAATGCCTTTCGCAATGACAGTGACAGTGACAGTGACAGCGATGAAGAAACGGAGTCGTGGCAAAATAGTTCGCATATTGGTGCCATTCCATCCAAATCTGGTAACAAGAGGAGCTAAACTGCGAGGTTGACTTCTCCCAGAACCAATCGATTTTGACATTCTCGGATAGACCCGATCTTAGACAACCTCCAAGAGGGACCTCGCATCTCATGCGCTGGGGCCCTGGAGGTATCGACTTCTGAACCGTGACCAAATATTTCGCACTCTTGCTAGATCTACTGGACTCGGTATAACCTACTTGTTCTCGTTCCGCTGATGTACTCGGCCAGTCGACTTTTGATCCCTTAATCGTGCATCATACCGAGGTAAGTACTAGGTAGCCCTTGGAAAAGATTTTGTCTTACATATTGCGACCTCCACAAATGGGTCAAGCCCCGTTATTTCCATGAGCCATAGGTAAAAGAGACATGGGGAAATACTTGCTCTGGTCGGTCTGTCGCCTGATGATGTGTCATGTCGGGTCTCCCCCTCTTGAGCCACAAAAGCTGTTCACTTGGTCGAGTATAAAAAGGCGTGGACAGGACATCTGCCTCTGTGTCCCTTTGCCTCTTCTCTCATCAGACCTTTTTGATCATCAATTCATCCATATTAATTTGAAAGTGTTAGAGTCGACTTCTTCCATCCAACAAGTTCCTTTAATTCAACACTCTTCTGACAAAACATGACATCCGACACCATTACCATTTCGGCCTCTCGAGCCGCACAGGTGGAATCCGTCATTCGCAAATTCGTAGCCAGCTTCCAAAAACCGATTGATTCCATGGAGGAATTCACATCCATCTTCCACCCAGATATTGAATGGTATGACCATGCGTTCTTGATTCGCAGGGTCGGTCACACGGCCATCGCTGGTCTCCACAAGGGCTTCACATGGTGCAACAATCCTTTCGAAGTCAAATTCAAGGTACGAGCAGACCCATCCTGTTGCTCTTTCTCCCTCTCTCGAATGTTTTCTAGACTCTCTGACATGTTTTCCTTGCTGGTGTTTTTAGTCAATCACCCCGACTGCCACAGGAGGAATCCTCGAACAAGTGTGGATTGGGAATTTGTCAAGAGATCTCGTTCGTCCTAACGGCGACGTCGCCATCAAGGCCACGGGAAAGGACTACAAGTGTCATGTCTGTATGCCAATCCAAGTTGACGAACAGGGGCTCATCACTCGGATCGATGAGTATTATAACAAGCATTGGGATGATGGTATTCCAGAGGAGGAGTACCTGATCATGAAAGGTCCTAGCATGAAGTCCAATGTCTGAGTGAGATTAGAACAGCGTTTAGCAATTTAGGTCTGTTCATAGTACCCATTTCATCGTCGTCATCCAGTTCTTGTCGACTTGTTCCGACTTGTCATCTGGGACGTTAGACCATAAATGTCATGGCTACTAGTCATTACCTACTAACCTATTTCATATCTACCTCATAAGTATCTCGCACCATCCACATCTTCCCTAACATACCTACTTCTCTTCCGTGCGTGCACATCTCAAGACACCATTAACCCGCATCAAAGATACATCTCTACTTAAGCCAGAGGTCACGCCTTCTCAAACGCCATGACAGCATAACGGAAAGCCCCATTAGCGTATCCGCGACGCATGGCCCTAAAAGCCTGAAGGAAAGCAAGACCGTCTCGGCCTTGACTTATAGCAAATTCCCATAGAGATGGAGACGACACGAGTTGCCATGAGATATCCCTGTCAAAGGAAGAAGGTTGTTGTAAGTACATGACGAAAACAAGCAAGGAGGAGCACATCGCCAGATGATCGATTCACGTACCATGTCCTTGCGACATCTTTGCTGATATCCTTCGGGGGGTGAAGGACCTTGAGCCCCGCGGTTCCGGCCATAGATACATATTGGGAGGAGGTGTTAAGTGGAGGGAGAAGCATGCCGTCTTTTTTCATAGAGTAATCGCCAAACAATGTCAGTCCAGGAAATCTAGCCATGACACACGGTGATAGGTAGAGAGAACCTGTCTTGCACTCACCTTCAATCAATTTAATATCATCATCTCCACCAACAACACCCTTCAACTCGTCTTCCTCCGCCTTGAACCAATCAGCAATGACGAGTTTTCCTCCTGATTTCAATACTCGGCTGGCGTTGCGGAAGAATAACGCCTTATCCGGGAAATGGCTGAGAGCTTCGGAAATCCACACGGCGTCGAAGCTAGAAGCAGAGAAATGCGCTTCCATTGTCTCGGCGTCGAGTTCCATGTACTTGACGCGACCGCCGAGTGTGCCTAGTGGGTGGAAGGATGCAGTATCGGTTTGGTCGGCATTGGCGTTGGCAGCAGTGCCATCGCTATTTGCCTCGTCGAGGGTAATACGATTGGCGATAGCGACTTGTCGACCACTAATGGTGATACCGGTGACGGTGCAGCCGAGATCTTTGGCCAGGTGGCGGGTCGTACCTCCAATGCCACAACCGACATCGAGAACGGTGCTGTTGGGCGAAAGTTGGGAAATTGATAACAGTAGATTAATCAGATTCACTTGTCCGGTTTCTTTGGTGTCATTTTCGGATTGGAAGTATGCATGGTGGATATGTTGGCCCCTGTGGGTGGATGGTCAGCACACCGACTTGTAGTTAGCCTGATGGTCGATGAAGAGAAGAAGAGAAGTATGTGATAATGATAGGAAGAAGTGTAGAGATGCACAACTCTTACTCACCATAGAGAGTAGTAATAGTCGCTGGCTAGCTCGTAGTGATGTCGAATGCGCTCTTTCAACGCTGTAAACGACGAGTGAGCTTCGTATGCTGGTACTTCATACGTATCTCCAGCGTGTTCCTGGCTGTCAGTTGTGGGCGTGGCGACAGGTGCTGTGCCTGTAGAAGGGTCTCCCATCTTTCAATTATGATCTGTTGAGATGCTGAGGTGGTTGGGATTGCGGGGATCGTGAATATTCAGTGGGACGACAGACGAGCAAGCATTATGGAGTTAGTCTTGACTTCTTGAGTTCGATAGTTTGCTTGGAAATACTTCCGATTCGACGGATGGACGACCACCCAAGGATGTCGATTATCTAAACTTAGAATCAACTTATGCTTATGAAATGGAATCTGTAGGGTCTCTGTAATATATCATTAGCATAAAGAAGAGGTATTGTTTATATCGTAACGTAACATCCGAATGACACCCTATCGCTAAAGGATACAACCAACCGAAACGGTTCATACGTCGTCAATCCCATATGCCTAATCATGCATTTCCATATTGCCTCATCCAAGTATCTGAAAATGGAATATCCGGGGGAAATTTCAAGTCAGATTCATGGTCTGCGTGACTTCTAGACTGTGATTTCTCAATCTCACGCAGACAGACGGCCGCCGCGACATAGCAAAAACTGATTAGTTTCTCACCTCTTCCCCGGCCGTCTTGCGAGTCGTCAAGACTCTTGACGCTGATAAGGAAGCATGCGATACTCCGCTCTAGGCTATCTTCGCTTTCCTCATACCCGTCTTTGATGATGCGGTTGACAATGTACGTCATGGCGGTATTCACTTGATCTCTTAGGCTGAGCGACAGGTCATGTTGTCTCTTGGTTTGGGCTCCATCTCTGCCCAGAATATTCCCAATGAAGACCTCTCGCTCACTCAGAGGCTTGGTTCGACTGGGACTAAATTCCCAGCACAAGTTCTGAATCATCTCTTCGTACCTGTGAACCAAGAATGTCAGTATCCCAGTTTTCCCAGAAAAGTCCTGCAAATGCCTACTCGTCCTGAATGCCATACGCTCTCGTTACGTGCGAAGTCAAGTCAATATGACTGCAGAACTTGACCACATAATTCCGGATTGCCTGAATGACAGTGTCTCTGCTCTTGATGAGCGGGAGTTTCGGTTGTTGGATAGATTGTAACACATCGCGTTCGTCAATCCTACGGAATAGCTTCCCAAGGATCTGCGTGCTCTCGTAGAACTGGTATTGAGGTCCGTCATCTTCTTCCTCCTCGTCATCAAGAGGATTCGGGTCATTTCGAGGAATGTCACTGAATGAAACCGGCTTATCCTTGTGGATCACAGTATGAGGCCCGAAAGCCATGAAATCTGGTCGATAAGGCGGGATTTTCGGCATTCGACTTAGATCAACCTGGATATAACTCAGAACGTGTTCAACTTGGACCGTCACAAAGCCTACCGGAATTCCACTTTTGGAAAAGTCAACTGCGACAGACGCCATTTCAGCTAGCGTAAGGCAGTCGCCATGTAGAGTGCCTTCAGGACACTGATCAGCCCGGATCTTATGGTTGTTGGAGATTCGGCCAAGTTGGTCCGTTGCCATCTGAAAGGCTAGACATTAGACATGGTCAGACATCGGCTTAGGCAACTTACAAAAGTGACAAAGAAATCAGTCATATCGGCACGGTCAACGGGCCGACCGAGGTCAACGGGCTTTGCTCGCGGATAATCGGCGGGAATATAGCTTCTTCTGGGTCTTGCTTGGGGGTCGAATAGAATTTGGTAGAGATCACCATCCAAATCTCCGCCACTGAGCATGCTTGGTAAGTCCCTTGGGCCCTTTTGGCTAAAGCATATGCAATTTCGAAGAGACAGAAGCGGCGAGTCGTGGGGCACGTTGACGCCCCTGACAATTTGAACGTCACCCGGATGCAAGGCCGGAGACCGAGTGACGAGTAGGTTGGAACCTACAATGATGGAAGGGCCACTTTTGTCGTCCACAATGCAGAAAATTTCACCTTCGTTCAAGTAACCTGTCTCATCCATGATCCCGAGTAGTGTGTACCCGAGCTCTATGGGTATCCTAGCTTTGTATTTGAGTGCTCGAAGCTCAATTAAAACGGCAATTTCCACAATATCTCGAAGGAAAGGATCGTCTCTGAAATCGACGTCCATTCTGTCAAGCTTTTGGATAAACCATGGAAGGTTGATGCGCTCGCCGATCGCGTGTTTCTTCAGGAATTTGGAAGCCATTTTCGAATCTGCTGTCGTTTTACGGAGCCTTTCGATTTCTTTGGTCTGGTTGTCAAGGAAAAAATCATCCGCAACACCCATGTCTTCAAGGATCTTGATGCTCTGATGGTTGAGATAATATGGGAGAGCCCGATAGGAGCCAGTGCAAAGCTCAATGTCAGTAGATGTTGAGCCTGGAAATTTCATCATCGAGGGGCGTAGATTTAGCACGTCTCCCTTGAGACGGGTGTCGAGGGAAATCATGCCCTTGGCACCTAGGTCACTGTTAGTCGAGACCCGACACAGAAGCCTTTAGCGCATCTTTGAAAAATCGCGTGTACTCAGGTGGCTCGTCTTGTAGAAAAATGGACTCACCTCCATAGCGGATCTGGAACAATGTTGGCCTCGTCTTGTGGACGGGTAGATGATTCCAGATCAACTTCATGACTGAGGGCGACATGGTACCGACTCCGTCGCTAAACACTCTTCCATTTCGTGCGACGTCTGGGATTTCTTTGCAGACACCGGCTTCAAGGGTAACGGCCGTTGGCGTCTCTGAAAAGGCCTGACCGATCCTTGCTGCACACTTGGCGGGACACCTAATATTGGAAAAGTCGCCCAAGCCTTTGATAAGCTCCCGGTCGAACAAGAGACGGCCATCGTGAACAAAGGGTGCCATGAACCAACACGACTGAGCGCGAAGGGACGAATGGGAAAATCCCAGAAACGAAAAATGTTGCCCGGCGAGGGTGAAGCCCTCGTTGAGGATCTTTTTGAACCTGTCGTTGTAAATGACTTGGTTGGATGCTCTAGCATTGAATCGAAGGGGCTCTGAGTCTTCATCCGAGAACTGGACTCGGAGGAAGTTGTTATGGTGCTGAGAGTATTTTCGGAGAACACGATTATTATTCTCTGGTGTCGGTCCCGCTAGAATCATACCAGCTGGTGTGATGGTCACTCGGTGGACATTGACCAAGGATTCCGAGTCAATGAATTCATCCTCTGAGGCTTCTCCTGCCTTTATCTGAAATTCCTTTTCAAGGAGGAGGGCTTTCAATTTCGGAGGGTTCCAGTAGCTTGCATCATCCTCGAGACATCTCCAGGATAAATTTTGGAATAATCGACGGACCACAGTACTGCAGATGGCCTGACCAGAACGACGGGCCAGTGCTCTGATCTCTGGCAAAATAGCTGAGACCGTCTTTGGCGGTAAGCAACCCTCTTGAGCTAGTCTGATTACCTGGAATTTGATGGGAAAAGGAAGTGGAGGAGACTCCATGGATTTGAAGAGGCGGGACAATTGGGTTTGGAATGGAACGGGGGATTGTATAATCTGAACTCGTTGCCAAATGATAGGTGGGAGGGCTCTGATAGATGTCACATTTTGGAGGCCAGAAGACACATGGTCGTCTGCGAATCTGAATATGTATACGAGGCAGCTTCCCGAGATTGTGGCATGATTTCCATCAAGACATGGGATCCGCATCAAGTCTGGACCGGTACCCTGTTTGTGGAGGTTCAGACCAGACATGAACTCGTTCAACTGCAACTGGCGATTGGCGGTTGCGGTATTGTAGAAAAACCTTGGAGGCTCCTTTCCCGTTAGAATCAAGTCGCTATTTTTGTATTTGGAGAATACTATCTCGTGCAGTATGTTCGCTGAAAATTCAATGACTAGTCTATTCTGCAGTTTGACGGCGATGCCTTTTGAGGTGAATTTGAGAGTTCCAGTTTGAGACCAAGATTGGTAGTACACATATGTAGGACTGACATTGACCAGATCCCATAACCCGCATGAAAACATGCTCACGGAGAGGCCTGATGGCTTTTTAAGTCCCTGCTGTTGAGCAGACTGTTCTTGGACAATGGGTTTCTCAGCTGGCGTTGAACTGAGAGCCTTTGCTTTTCGGGCTTTGGACTCAAGCTTGAGACTCCTCAATGCGAAAGGGTCCGGCTGTCGATTGCTTTTGGTACACGAGAGGGCGGTTCCTTTGAACAAGAGTTGAATACGACCATATGGCAGTTGAGGACGGCCAATGCTGGTTGAAACTGACCCATGTTTATCGAGAAAAGCCTGTCCGTCGGAGGGGTGTAAAAAGGTCAGAGAAGCGAAGTTCTTGCCTTTGACCTTATGGACGCGCCAATCGTGGATATTGAGGGTGAGGAGACTAGGGCGCAGTCCACTAGACAACTGATTTGACGTGGTTCGCTCAGGCACGCCGCGTATGAAGACGTCCATCTTGTGAGTCAATGCTAGACAGGGACGGCTGACCCGATGGCGGCTAAGGGGGATGACAACAATAAGATAGTTTTGTTCAGCTTGAAGAAAGGTGTACAGGAACTCAACGAGATCACCAGCCAATGATTGACAGTATCAGAGTCAGGACTTTTGTCGAATAGCCTGACGAAGGAGGGGACACCCGGAACGATGCACAACGGGGTTCAGGACCGAAATACCTTTATGTTCAGTTAGCAAGTCAAGAGGATGCATGTTGGTTGCCGACAAGCCCGTGCAGAAGATGATATGTGGTTGAGATGAGAAGTCGATTTAAGGTGTAGGGTGGGAGTTGAGTCTCGAGGAAGGTACAGCACAGACCAAAGGAGTGCACCTTCCCACCTTCCCCGTCTTTCGTACAGAGGAAAGAGCAACCGTAAATGTAGCCAAAATGCCAACCCAAGGAAGGAACCCTCGGACACACCTTCCTCACCATTTCCACCAGCCAATCACCTTTACGACACTATAATCTCCCCAACGTCTCGCCAATTTGCATGCTGACTCCATGTCAACTCATGGCACTGCCTTAGGGTTACAACTACTATTAACATTGGCAAAAAGTCTCTTTCATGTCGATTCTGCTACTAACGTGGAATTCTCTGGTTGTTCAGCCTAATCGTCCTGACCACACTAAGCTCGCGTCATTGTAAAGTGACAGACACCCTGGGACGCATGTCACCGCTAGACCAACCAGATCAGAATCAAATCCATCAATCATCGGTCCACACCGCCCACGCCCTGGTCTTACTCCACGTGGTCAGACATCACTCCATCACCAGTCTTCCAGGTCCCAGAAACACCGTCTTCAGTTGACACATTGAAGCCCCCCTCCGAGAACAATGGCAGGCCAGTCAACCCCTGGATCCACAGCCTCGTCGTCATCCCAGTCAAACCAGTCAACTGCCCTGCAACAACACGTTCTCTTCTGGGATCAGGACAACGATGGCATCATCTGGCCTCTCGACGTCTACCGAGGGTTTCGTGCCCTGGGGTTTAGCATCATTTTCAGCCTTGGCGGTCTTCTCATCCCCTTACTGTTCTCCTATCGCACCAGACTCGTCCATTCATATATCCCCGACCCATTCTTTCGTCTTTACGTGTCAGGCATTCACAATGCGAAACATACTTCTGACACGGGCATTTTCGACGTTGATGGCCATTTCGTATCTGCTCGCTTCGACGCCATGTTCGACCAGTTTGACCACACCAATTCAGGTGGCTTGAGCGCCGGAGAGTTGTGGGCTCTGTTGAAGTACCACCGAAGCGCCTGGGATCCGGCTGGGTCGAGTTTTGCCTTTATGGAGATGTGGACGACGTGGCTGCTTATTCAGAGAGACGGCAGGGTGTCAAGGGAGGACCTTAAAGGTTGCTATGACGGCTCTTTATTCTGGAAAATTGCCGACTTGGAGACTGCTCAACGGAATGATGCCAAAATCAAGGGCTGATCCCAGCTCTGGGAAAAGGGCTATGGAGTCGCCGACTTTGTTCAAGGCTTGTGGCATGGACGCACCTGGAAGAACTGGGAGCTGAAGAAAGACCTTTAGATTACATTGTTACATCATAGAAACATGATCTCTCTATTCCTCTCCAACCAAATCTACTTGAATGTGAAAAGGGATCACACAAACGCTTGCGTGGTGCTTAGTGATAAATGTTCTTATATGTATTGACAACATTAACAGGACTCGTCTCGGTCCCGATGGCACACGCATGCATTCCCAAATTTTTATCATGCTACGCCGCTATGCAAATCTCCTGCAGGCTCATATAATCAGACATGGTCAAATTTTGTCCCGCTCACCATCCTCCTGTTCATTGTTCCTGGTGCGAGATTCATCACTGAGCGCCCCATCACACAACTGGGAGAAATCTATTCCTCATCGCTTTCCTCCTCCGCGGTTCCCTCGTGGAAAAATTTGCCTTCAGTGGTCTCATTGATCACGCCGGCGCGGATCGTCCAATCACCGAATCTCTCGCCGGCGTTGCGTTCCTTGGAATACCGACTCAACAGCCCCTTCATGATCTCGAGGATCTCGTCCTCCTTGATGCTGCTGCGATACAGCTTGTTCAGTCGCTGTCCGTGGTACCCACCGCCCAGGTACATATTGTATGCCCCGTACGCTTTGCCCACAAACGCTGCTTCTGCCAACCAAGGTCGGGCACACCCGTTAGGACATCCTGTCATTCGCATCACGATCGAATCCTGGCTGAGCCCATTCTCCTCCAACACCCCTTCGAGTTTGGTGATGAGCACCGGAAGATATCGTTCCGATTCCGCCATGGCAAGACCACAAGTCGGGAATGCCACACATGCCGAGCTTGATAGTCGCATTGCTGAGAATTGCGTGTTGTCAAGCTTGTATTGCTTCATCAGTTCAATCAGCTTCGGTTTCTCTTCATCCGTGACATTCGAAAGAATCAGGTGCTGGTTTCCCGTCAGCCGGAATTCGCCCTTGTGGACTTTGGCGATTTCCAAAAGACCGGTCCGCATGGGGAAATCCGCGGTATCTTCGATTCGACCATTCTCAATGAAAAACGTAAAATGGTTCAGCCCTTTCTCGTCTTTTTGCCAGCCAAACGTGTCGATGTTGGAATCAAACTTGAAAGGTCTCGGTGCCTCAAATTTGATCTTCAATGGGTCCAGGAGGTCTTGAACCTTGGCCTTGAACACTTCATTTCCCATGTCGTCCATTGTGTACTTGAGTCGAGCATGTTTGCGGTTCTTGCGATCACCGTGATCACGCTGCACGAGCATGATCTTCTCACACACAAGATGTGCCTTATCGGCGGCGACATATCCCATCATGTACCCAGTGCGCGGGTAGGTCTTCTTGTTATTGTGCGTGACACCCATGCCACCTCCGGCCAAGATGTTGAAGCCCTCAAGATGGTTGTCCTTGCCCCTGATGGCAATCAAGCCCACATCATGCGCGTACACGTCCGTGTCATTGTGAGGTGGGATCGCAATGGTAATCTTGAATTTTCGTGGGAGATATGTAGGGCCATACAAAGGCTCAAAATCTTGAACCGCGTCGCCAGCAACCTGAGTTTTCTCACCCGTGGCATCGTCCTTCAGCCAAATCTCGTGGTAGGCTGTTGTCGAAGGCAACAGATGATCAGATATCTTCTGGGACACCGCATACACCTCTCGATGGTATTCGGACATGGTTGGCAAGCTAGAGCACATGACGTTTCGGTTCACGTCACCACATGCTGCGATGGTCGTCATCAACGATCTGTTGATAGCCTGCATAGCCCCCTTCAACTTGGATTTGATCACTCCGTGGAACTGGAACGTTTGTCGAGTCGTCAGCTTCATGGTTTCATTTCCGTGGGCAGAGGCAATGGCATCCATTTGCTGCCATTGAAGCGGTGTGGCCACACCTCCAGCCAAGCGACATCGAATCATGAAGGAATACGCAGGCTCGAGACCCTGTGCCTTGCGTTCGTCTCGCAGATCGCGGTCATCTTGCATGTACGTGCCGTGGAACTTGGTCAGTTGTTGATCAGATGCCGAGATGGCACCAGTAGTGGTGTCAAGAAGCCCCTCGACGATGGTACCGCGTAGATAATTGGACGCGATTTTAATGTCTTCGTTCGTCAACGGGGGTGGCTCTTCCGGTAAGCCTTCCACGTTGGCCACATTGAGTGCTTGCCACAAACGTGGTTCCCATTCTTGGTATCCCGTCTGATATGTGTCTGGGTCTTGGTCATCACCAAGGCCAATAGGAGTCAAGACCTTGCCACCCAAGAAAGCCAACCGAGCATCAAGATCTTTGCCAGGCTTGTTGTAAAAGATCTTGTCTTCCTTTCGAGGCCAGTAATGGCTGTCGCCAAGTGCAAAGACAGAGAAATGGACATTGGAAAGGTCGACATCGGCAGTGTCCTTGATGGCTTCCCAGAATCCACGACCATTTTGTGGGAATTCTCCCTGACCGGCTGTGCTGGTGATGAAGACAACATTCTCCTCATTGGCAAGGTCCTCGACAGGGTAATCGTCCATGGCAAAGACCATGGTCTTCAGGCCACGGGCCTTTCCACGATTGCCAAGTCGCTTGGCCAGACTTACACCGTTGCCATTGTCGGACGCGAACAGGATGGTCAGGGGAGCACCATACAGGCCTTCCAACATCTGCTCATATGCATCCTTGGCCGTACGCTTTTGCAGCTTGCGCACCTCAGATCCATATGATTCGGAGAGGTTGGCTGCAAACTGTGGATGACGGTTCATAAGTTGTGTGAGATGATTGTCGCGCTGCAAGAATTGTTCGAGTTCTCGTTTGATTCTTTCCGAATCCAGCGAGAATGTAGGCTCGCCCTTCTCTTCATTCGACGGGTCCCATCGATAAAGAGGCCAGTAGCCCAAGTCCACAGCCTTTTTGGTCTCCTGTAAAGCTGTCAATGCCGAGTCATCCTCCTTATTGTATGGCAGATACGCGAGGACTACCGAAGGTCCATTGAATTTCTCGGCGTCGATCATTGCCTGCAACACCTGGGTATATGAGCTGTAAACGGCAACGGAGGCTACGTAAGCGTTGCCATAATTCATTGCATACAGGCCAATGTCTTTCTTCCGTCGCTGAGAATCAGCTGCCGCTCGAGTCGAATATGGTTCGGAATCAATGATCAAGAGGTTGACGTTTGCGCCGGACGCAAGCACATGGTGAACACCGGAGTTGCCGAGATCATATGCCCAGGCGTCGGAACCGATGAGCCACTGTGCCTCCTTGTAGAAAAAGGCCTTGTTGTCAAGTAGGCGGCTGGCCAATCGTGAACCGTCATTTTGCAACCGGGAGACTACCTCGGGCGCAATCTCATTGGCTTTGGACGAATCTTGAGCATTCAAAACCCATTTCGAGAGCCATTGCTTGGGGCTTTCGGTAATGAACTCCTTGCTTCGGGCAGCGACCTCGGCTTCCTTCAAAAATTCCTGGCGTTTATCGATGCGTGCGAGGAGGGAACCAAGACCATACTCAGGGGAAGCAGCCAAGGTCGCTGAGACACCTGCATTCTTCTGCTTCAGCTGATTCGCAATGTACAGTCTGGTGCTGAAGAGCTGATCAAGGATCTTGAGATAGGCATTCTCGAGCTCTGGTTGTTCGGGTTTGAAGTCGTCAACGTGCGGAGGGATTTCAGCACCAACTGAGAGATTTTGAATCAGGATTGGAGCAGATTGAGAATGGCCTCGTCGACGAGCATGCTTCCTCGGGGTTGTCGGAGGTGCCAGGTTCTGGAAAATTCCTCGCAGGGCTTGCAGAGCTGTGGCGGCATCAACCTGGCCCAATCGATATTGGACCAAGGAGACGGAGCTTCTGTCCTCACCGGTAGAATTCAAGGTTGACAACAGGTCAAGAAAGGAAGGGCCCCATTTGGTAGTCTTTCTCCTAATCTGTTCCAAGACTGCAATCTTCTTGATCGAAGAAGGGATCGCAGCTAGCAGAGTTGCGGCCGACTGCCATGGACGATACAAACGAGCGGTGATGAGGCCGACGTTGGTCAGCTCCGGAGCGACATCATCTGCATCCAAGACATCAACAAAGACACCAGTGGAGCCAAAGATGAATAGGGCTGCTTCCGCATCAGGTGGGCCAGAATACTCGATTGGTGAATAAGCACGGCCCGTACTCCGCTCAATTTTGGCCCAGATATCAGTGACATAGTTGAGAATATCAGAGGCGTTCACTGGTCTGGAAACCGGGGCGTCAACAGTAGTGGCTAGGGATGAGGGTGTTGTGCTTTCGGATGAGCTATCTCTTCGTGAAGATGATGCCGAAGAGATATCGGTAGTGTCATTGGTGGACGAGGGGGCCGTCACTGGTGAGAAAAGATTTTCGGAGGTTGTACGAGGGGGTGACTGTGCTGTTACAGTGGTGGGCAGGCCCAATTCTGACACAACGGCGGTGCGTCCACCATTTGCGTATAGTATATCGTCAGATGGACTCGAATACGTCACTGGTGTGCCCAGGGCATCTTGGAAAAGGGACTCTAGCAATTCTCGGCCCTCGGCGGCAATCGAGGAATCCTTGGACGAGTTGGTAGGGTCGAAAAAGTGAATGACACCCTTGCCACTCTTGATGGCCAAGGCATGGGCCGTCAAGGCAATGTCCTGGGCTTCTTGGAGAGTCTCTGACTGTAGAAAGGTGAAACCGGACTGGCGCACTGAACTGATATCGGAGAAGTCAGGATGTGTGGAGTCGAGAGCCACATGCAGGACCACGGGATATTGGGCAAGTTTGTATAAATGAGGAACAGCGCTCAAGAGGATGGACGAAGGAGCTGTGGCTGATACCAATTTTCCTTCCTTGAGAGCCGAATATGCAGAGAGGAGAGGGTCGGCATTTTGACGCACGACAAGGACTTCGGGGATGTTGTTGGAAACCAGATTCCTGGTCTTGGTCGCAGTGAATCGAGACAAATGGTAGGAAAATTCGGAGTCCTGGCTCAGTGAAGGCTGGACTGAAAGAATCACATCGCTCGCCAGATAAGCAAGTCTCGCCACTAAACAAGATCAGAGTCAGTAAAGGTGTGTAGGGAATCTGAGAGGAGTGGGAGCTCTTCTGCTGTGTTCTCGAAGAGAACGAATCCCCAGCGGAGGAAAGATTAGGGCGGGGAAGGGACGACCACTTACCTGCCTCGGCGGGACTTGAGATAGAACCCATGGTGGAGAGAGGAAAAGAGAACGACGACAGAGAACCACCAGGGAGAGAGAGGGAGAGAGAGACTGCGCCAACAAGAGCGCTCTGGAGGATGTGAAGCAGTCTTGCAGAGGAGAGATGAGGCAAGAAGGGAAAAAACAATTAATTAGGAAGGAATCGAGGACGACGGGGCAACGCCAGTATAAGCCGGCAAAAACGAGGGGAATGATAATAGTCCCGAGTCAAGGAATCATTAGTCTCAGGTCAAATGGTTCATGACTTGACCAATTTTTGCGGTTTATTCTGCTACAGATGCTCCGCTTTGCTCTGGATCGACTTAAACACTCGTGGTAAAGTTCCTGTAGACGCATGATTCCAGTTCGTTAACCATCGAAGCCTTAGTCAACCCTTTCTTCTCTCACCAAACCGAGCCGGTGAAATTTTTCCAATTCTCGTCATTCGCTCCAGCCGCGCTATGATTGGTTGCAAGGGCGATGGCGCCATCGATGCTCTACGGAGGACTTCCCAGCCTTTTTGCGCCGTAAGTTCGCTAACTCGAAACGATTTTCCGGAGCAGTTGCCTCCCGCCGGAAGCTAATGATTGAGCTGTAAGAAGGTGGTGTGAATATCACTTTGTGACTCTTCTCTACATGTATTTGTCCTCCCTCGGCTTGTGCCTATTTCCTCTGTAGGTCTGTCTCCATCTTGGTGTCACTTGATTCTCTCCCAGTCAGGACTCCACGCAAGCACATTCGAGAGATGCACTCCGCAGTAGTGATGGGCTTGGCAAGTCCGAGGCAATCCGCTCTTGGCATTTAGTCTTCTCTCAGCCTAGCGTCATCAAAGTGCCTCCAATCTGCCAGTTGCCAAAAAAATGTTTCCCCTCACGGCGACTTACAGCCTGAGACGTCGATACCAGAGAACAGAGTGACAATCAATCTTGTCGTTCAATCAACAACTGCCTCTGGGACAATTGCTTCGTTGCCATCTCGTAATGGCCGACGATGATGACCCAGTCGTTGCCGAGTATGACGTTTACCTCACACATCCCCCACCCTCCACCTCCGACGAGCCTTCCTCCAAACTCTGCCTTCTTCAGTATCCCGCCCACCGTAAAGCCTCAAAACCATACAATGCCGCGTTGTCACAAGCTCCCACTGCCTTGAGGCTGAAATCAAAAACAGGGTTCCTCGAAGTCGATATACCCATGATCGCCCATGATCACTACAATGAACTTACTGGCGAGAAATATGGCAAGGCTATTGCTGAGAATCGCACTCTACACACCGGAGGTACCCATGGCCTGGCCGGTGGTTTTTCTGTCAACTCTCTGCTGAGACCAGGTGACACACTCGCTCTTGATACTCCCGACTTTGTTTATCCACCCCTCGTGACTCAGACTCTTGGCGGCAAGATCGTCACCCCTTCCCCTCGAGATCCTATATATCTGCTGGGTCATTTTCGAAACAAGCAGCTTCACCTCTCCCACCTGGACAGCGTGGTGCAAATGCGCCCACAGTTACACCACATTGATGCCGAGGACGAGAACAAGCGGCGTCTGCCTTCCACTGCCAATACTGCCCCAGGCCGCACGAAGGCGGCATCCGACGGGCTCGCCAATAAGGTCGAGTCCAAGGCCATTGAGATTAAGTTGAAAGACAACAAGGATGATTCAAAAGACAGGAGCCTCAACGATAATGCCAAAATGCTCCGAGATATCCAGACAGATGAATGGCAAGAATTTTCCTGGGTGGACCAGGATGAGGAAGAGGCGCGAGACGTATTTGAATCACATCTCAACCTCTCCCCTACAAAAGTGGCTGCAGCGCCCAGGCTGAAAAGCGGAATCAGCAATGGCGACTGGCTCGATAAGATGAGCGCCCCACGTGAAGATGGGAAAAAGGGTCTCCTGGCAAAGTTACGGGGCCGCGAGAGGGAGCGTGCCAGAAGGAAAAAAGCAGAGGAGGAAAAGCGACAACGCCAGAGGGCAAACGCCACAGGACTGCAAGGGGGCATCAGTGCTACTTTAGGAGTAGACACTGACAGCGATCTGAGCAGTGCCGAGGATTCGGATGTGCCTGTTTGAATGCGTCCAGCCTGATCTGGGCAAAAGCACCGAGCACCGAGTTGCTCACTTTCCCATGCCTAGATGGACGCTATCGTCGATGTTGTCGCTGTCCGGCTTTCATGAGCAGTTGAAATGTCCTCAGGTCCTCTTTCGCATCCTTGGCCGTGGTCTTGATCTCTTTGCCACCAACGACCACGTCATACAACTCCTTCATTTCAAGTGTGTACGGATCTTCATATGTTCGCCTCACGAGAGTTTCTCGGTATGCACCATCGACATTCTCACGGATGAGCATGGTCACAGGCAGACCTTTGACATACGGGGTATCCCATGACACCTTGACCGATTTCTGGAGGCTGTAGACCTCGAGATGTGCATCGAAGCGCGGCACATTATCAATACCAGATTCATAAGTGACGGAGAAACCCGGATATCGAAACATGGCGCTAGATTTTGTTGAGCAGGGGACGAGAGCATCAAGGTCGACAGCAAACATACCTCCAAAAATTGGGGCTCATAAAGGCACCGCCTACATCTTCTGGTTGCCCGAGCGCTTCTCTCATTGCCGACAAATCATGAGATCCCAGCCCACAGAGCAGGCGCCACATCTTGGTGGTCTCAGACGTAACAGGCACACCACATTCGACAGCCAGTGCCTGATTGACAATATCATCGGCTTTCGCTTTCTTCTCCGCGATTGCTTCCGGACTAAAGTCAGTAAAGACCTTGGGAAAGGTCCCTGACTGAGAAACAAAATGGCTGTTAGGCCCAATGATGTCTACGAGAAAGGCGTCCAACGATCAGCTATGAAATGGAAAGAGCGATAAATACCATAGATAGACAAACATACCTCTAACTCGAGCATAGAGGATCTTGTCAATACCTCCAACCTCTTGCACCAAATCCACAAATGCTGTTGCAAATCGTCGCATGTAGCCTACCATGACTCTCCCTTGAGACTTTTGCTCAGCAGTAATGATAGCATCGGCATCTCTAGCACATAAAGCCATGGGCTTCTCAACGAAGACATGCTTGTCATGTTTCAAGGCCTCAATGACATGATCAGTATGGTACTCGTCCGAACTAGCGATGAAGACCAGGTCAACATCGGGGGACGCGCACAGTTCTCTCGGAGACTGTGTCACGTGCGGAACATGATTGATGACCTTCTGAGAACTATGCCGGAGCGCCTCTTGAGACACGTCACAGAGGTAGGTTATGGTAAAGTAGTCGGAGAGGAAGCCCAATGTAGCAATATGGGCAACCTGGGTGACCTCCCCAAGACCTATCAGTCCGACTCTGACGATCTTATTTGTAGACATTGTCGACCGTCAACCGCTCAGCACGTGCGTTTCCCCAAGAATTCAAGGACAGCCAAGTATCAGAATGTGCAGACCTTATGGAACTTCTCCTCAACAAGTTCTCATATGTAGTTAAGCATCGTTGGGGGAGACATGAGATCAAATATCGAGATACCAAATTGCGCACAAGAACTACATATCCAAAATTGTAGCGGTCTGACAGCATTTAATTCCGATATTGTGCCAATTGTTGAGAAGCTTGCCGTGCCTGCGCTGCGATTGGACAGAACCGGAGGTGGTCTGACAAGATCGCCTGTCCAGCCAATCACAGCTGCCAGATTGGACCCAGCTGCGCTCCTCCTGCATTTTGTCCTCGCAAAACTTTCATACCAAATCAATTCCTCAATTTCATTCATTCTCTCATTCATTCATCATCCACACCTCGAGTGTTGCTTCTATCGGGTTCCACTGTCGGACAATGCATCTCGACTAGATGTTATCATCCAAGTCCCCGAGACAGTACTTCCGAACCCATCTTGAGCTTCCTGCTTGAGGTCACCTCTCACAGCAATGCTCACACGAGCAGCTCGTCGGAGGCATGCTCTCCATCACCTCCAACGAGCAGCAGATAACATCCAATTGAAATGGCTGTGTCCTGCTCTTGCACAGCCTTACACCACATTCCCTCCATCACACCCTCGTACCTCTACGACGCGACCCTTGGCCCCCCGATCCACGAGTACGCCTTCACAGCGAACTCAGCTTCGTCATCTCGCCTCCCCAGCATCGGCCCACGAATACTTTGACACTCCTGATGATTACATTCCCTTTTCTCTCGGCAATGGAGAGCATTCGCTCCTCCACTCTGGCCCCCGGAGTCCGCTGAGTGACCTGACTCCGTTCGACGTATCCCAAATCCTCATGCTTGACAACAGTCCTGAGTTTGAGGACGAGTATGCTCTTGCAGACGACCCGACCTTGAGAAAACGAGGAAATCCCGACGAGATTGAGGCAACTCTCGATGCCTGCCTGCATGTTCAACAATGGACTCGAGCTTATACCCTCCTGTCCCAGCTGAGTGTTGTACGTCAAGATGATTACACCAGATTACGAAATGCCCACAACAAGTATCTGGCGGCCATAGTCGACGACTTGCTGCAGAACCGCAATATGGAACATCAACCGCGCATCAACAACTGGATTGAGGGCCAGATGAAGAAAGTTGGCCTGGAGCCTGATGCTCTAAGCTTAGCCTTGAGACTCAAGGTCGCCCTCGAATCATTTGAGGATCCCAATCGACTCGCCACCATCAATCGATATTGGAACTTGATCCAGGGCCACCAGCTCGAAAACGAGGTCCTGAGCATGAGAAACATTCTTGACGACAGAGATTTGGGGAGACTTTTCGAGGTTTGCTCATTTGACGTTGAGGATCTTCCACACGAGGTCTCGTCCACAATCGCCATAGGCGATGCCTCATTAAGCCCAGAATCTTACCAAGAACCGGCCTTGAAAATCCGAGAAACAGACCAGAAGGGCATGGGTCTTGCCTCCCTCAAGAAATCCCTACGCATCTTTTCCGAGCGGGTGAAGTCAGAAGATGCCGCTACTGCCGAGCAGAACATCGCAACAGAGAGACAGGCAAGATTGGAAAAAGACGCCATCGAAGCTGCTATGGGCCGGTGGAAGGCTGAATACAAACAAAGGAGAAAAATTGGTGCTGTAGGAGGTCTGGGTGTTGGCAGGCTCGGTGGACTTCTCTGGGTCTGGCATGAATCTCTGGCCAACAAGATAACCAAAGAATTGGAGCTAGTCCGACAGGCGACCGAAGCAAAAGGCATCAAGACTACTCAGCAGAATCTGCGCGCTGACTACGGCCCTTTCCTAGCATCCTTACCACCTCAGAAAATGGCCGCCATGACCGTCATCGCAATGATGCAACTTTTCAGCAGAGCAGGTGTTGCCAAGCCCATCAAATTAGTACGCCTCGTGACAAACCTGGGCCAATCGATTGAGAATGAATATGCGGCCTCGTTCATCCATGAAAAGAAAGATCAGCTCATGAAAGACTTCGAAAACGCCCCCAAAGGAGTGAGTCAGGAATGGAAAACTGACATGACAATTCACATGCACAAACGCAACGCCCATCACAGCGCAAGTCCTTTCAATTTCAAGCACAATTGGACCAAGGTGCAACATGCCAAGCTCGGTGCAATTCTGTGCGAGCTGTTGTTTGACACGGCAAAGATGGATGTCACAAGGACCGATCCTGTGACAAAGACCACAAGGACCATTTCTCAACCCGTCTTTCACCGATCCATTGGTTATCAAAATGGCAAGAAAATTGGATTGGTTTCGATCCAGGAAGACTTTCGCAATGTCCTCTTCACTCAACCCGCCGAGCACCTAATCGCCAAGCAGTTGCCCATGGTGTGCCCTCCTCGGCCATGGACCGGGTTCTACGAGGGAGGCTACGTGCATTCGATACAGCCATTCCTTCGAGTTAAGCACCATGAGACGGCACAGAAACATTATGCAAAAGCAGCAGCGGCACGGGGAGACTTGGATCAGCTCTTCGCTGGCATTGACGTGCTCGGTCGAACTGGCTGGCGCATCAACCGTAATGTCTTCAATGTCATGCTTGAAGCCTGGAACAGTGGCGAAGAAGTTGCCAATCTTCCACCCCTCAACAAAGTATTCCCCGAGATCGAACGTCCCGAAAAGGACGCCAGCCCCAAGGATCGTTGGTTGTGGTTCAGCAAAATGCGTGGTATAGAGAACGAGAAAAGTGGCCTTCATTCAGAGCGTTGCTTCCAGAACTTTCAGATGGAAATTGCCAAGGCATTTTTGGACGAAACCTTTTATTTGCCACACAATGTGGACTTTCGCGGTCGCGCATACCCAATTCCACCGTACCTGAATCAGATGGGCGCCGATAATTGCCGGGGATTGCTTCTTTTCGACCGTGGTCGACAACTAGGCCCAGATGGTCTCCGCTGGTTGAAGATCCATCTTGCCAATGTCTATGGGTACGATAAGGCGAATCTAGACGAACGAGCTGCCTTTTTAACGGAGCACTTGGATGACGTGTACGACTCTGTTCGCAATCCACTCGATGGCAAGCGGTGGTGGCTGACAGCGGAAGACCCCTGGCAATGCTTGGCAACATGCTTTGAGCTTGTCGGCGCTCTCGAATCTCCTGACCCTGCTGCGTTTGTTTCAAGGCTGCCGGTGCATCAGGATGGCTCTTGCAATGGTTTGCAACATTATGCTGCACTTGGCGGAGATATTGCGGGCGCTAAGCAAGTCAACCTCGAACCGGGCGATCGGCCGTCCGACGTCTACACGGGTGTTTGCGAACTGGTCAAGGCCAGCATCAAGGAAGATATCGAGAAGGGTGACCCCGTTGCCAAACTGCTCGACGGAAGGGTAACCAGGAAAGTTGTCAAGCAGACAGTCATGACCAACGTTTACGGCGTCACATTCCTGGGGGCTATGCGACAGGTGCGAAAACAGGTTGAGGCTTTAATGCCTGACCTCGAAGCCGCCCAAGTGTCTGGCAGAGCGGCCAACTATATCGCTAAAAAGATCTTTCATGGTCTTGGGACGCTGTTCTCCGGCGCTCATCACATTCAGTACTGGCTCGGCGATTGTGCCAATCGTATCAGTTCATCAATCTCGCCCGCACAATTAGAAAAGATTTACGCCCAAGCCTACGGGCCTGGCAAGACGACAGTGGAGAAGAGTACAAATCGAAGCAAAAAGGGCTCCAAAGTCATACTAGAGTCTGGGGTCTTCCGATCTAGCGTCATTTGGACCACTCCCCTGAAGCTCCCCGTCGTCCAGCCTTACAGAATGGTCAAAGGACAATCCATTCAGACCGCCCTCCAAAACATCACGCTCAATCAGCCTAGCGTGGCGGACGCGGTGAACAAGCGCAAGCAACTGCAAGCATTTCCCCCCAATTTTGTTCATTCCTTGGACGCTACACATATGGTTCTTTCAGCATTGAAAGCCGAGGAATTGGGCATTAGCTTCTCTGCTGTTCATGACAGTTTTTGGACGCACGCTGCCGATGTCAACACGCTCAATACGCTCCTCCGCGAAGCATTCATTCGAATGCACAGTGAAGATATCATTGGGCGGCTTTCGGCGGAGTTTCAAATGCGGTATCAAGGCCATTACTATCTTGCGTTCGTCAAGAAATCTCATCCGTTGTCCAAGGCAATTGGCGGCTATCGTCGAGAAATGACCAGTAAAGGCGAACTACCAACTGGGGGAGGTTCGAAAAAGCTCGCCGAAAAACGACATGCGGAGTTGGTACGAGAAGTGCGAAAGCAAAAGCTTATGGCAAGCGAAGATCCAAAAGAAAGGGCAGAAGGTGAAGCCATGGTGACTGCAGCAACCCTTTTCGAACAGTACGATGGAGAAGACAGTTTATTCCATCGTGATTCCCTCGGAGCATCTGCAGTGGGGGCAATTCCGGAGGCAGCCGAGGAGGCAGGAATTGAGGAAGCGATGCAATCGGATTTAGACATGAGCGCAGTCGTCGAAGAAGACGACGACGACCTAGCCAATCCACTTTCCTCTTTTAAGAGTTCTGGCGCCAGCTATGACGGGGCTCATGATCTCGACAACCCAGATCTGGCTTTGTCATTCAATGGCCCAGACGCCAGACTGGGTCGAGTTCATGCCAAAGCTGCAGTCCACGTTGGCGACAAGCCACCAACGTCAAACTCGAAGAACATGACGACACACACGTGGCTTTGGTTGCCGTTGACATTCAGACCTGTCCCCAAAAAGGGAGACTTTGATGTCAACCGACTGCGAGAGAGCACATATTTCTTTTCATGATGTATTATGGAGAACAGGTTTTGACCAAAAAGAGATGGGTTAATCAATTAGCATTTGCGTTGGCGCAGCATGTGAGCGAATTGTGATCGAGTATTTACCTCGATTGGTCCCGGTGAGGAAGGATCAGCATCTCTTCCGAGATTTGTACCAATACATAGGGCGGGATGAGAGTCCAACGGAGAAAGGAGGAGACGGACGAAGCGACGACAGGTGATGGAGAGTGATGTGTACCATGTTGATCGAGGACCAAACCAGGCTCTATCGCGACTTTGCTAGGACCTGAGTCTGGTGCTTCAGGTCGTTTGTATAGATATAGATATCTATGTATATATACACCAGATACACTCAAAGACAAATCATCTCAAAACAACTTCTCATGACCAGGTTTTTTATGTCGATGTGTTGAAGAACTGACTAAGTAACAAGTCAGGTCAGGGACGGGCGTAATACCGGCGAGAAGTACGCCCTGAAAATCACCAGACTATCACACGATGCCATTGCATTCCCTACCCTACCCTATCCTACCTTTTTCATTCTAAGGAGAAGCCAACAACAAAGCCACACACTCATCCCCTTTTTCAAGATATCCTTCCCGCAACGGAAGCTGAAGCAAAGCATTCGCAGAAGCCAGACTCGCCACACGACTACTACGCTGCATGCCCGTCGACGAAGCCACCAGACGACCTTGCTGCTGACCGGACCCTGTTCCAACAAACCGTACTCTGACTCGATGGTATTCCACTCTCGTCGGATCGCATCTGATACGTGAATCGACCGTCACTGTAACTCTTTCCAACCCCTTGGCTGCGATAGAGCCGCCGCCATATCCGCCTATGTGCTGGATACATGGCAAGAGGAATAAATTCGCTGTTACAAGTGCGGAGGCGGGGTTTCCTGGTAGACCGAATAGGAGACGTGATTCGCGAGAGGACGTCAATGCGGAGGAGGGTTTGAATGGAATAGAAGCAAACGTCGTTGGTTTTCCTGGTTTCATGCTAACGCGTCCAAAGTGGACGGTTCCGCCGAGTGAGCGTTCGACTGTGGGTTTGAGGAGGTCGAGTTCGCCCATGCTGACTCCACCCGTGGTGACGATGATGTCGAGATCATGATCGCGGTATCCGGCGCGAAGTGCTTCTTCCAATGCCGTGTTGGGTGTGTCGCGTGCGATTCCGAGGTCGACTACTGCGCCAGTGACGGGCCATTGGCCTACTAGTGTCAACAAGGATGGTCGGTTGGAGTCGCGGATCATGCCGTTGGTTAGGGGTTGGCTTTTGGTAGTAGTGTTGGAGACGTCTGTGACCTCGTCACCTGTACTGAGGATGCCGATGCGGGCTTTGCGGTAGACTGGGACTTGTGCAATGCCCGCTGCGGCAAGGACGCCGACTTCGCCGCCGAATCTGCTGATGGATGTGCCTTTGGTTAGAACCACTTCTGACAGTTGGATGTCGGAGCCGGGCTCGCGGATGTTCTCGCCAATGGCTAGCTCGGAAGTTAGGATCTCCACCGTTGCTTCTTCACTTTGATCGTCCGTTAGGCTTGCAATCGTGGTGTCTTCGACCATGACGACCGCGTTGGCGTTTTCCGGAAGAGGTGCTCCCGTAGTGATACGAGCGATTTGTCCTGGTTGTAATGGCGGTGGTAGAGATGCCGCTTGTGCGTGAGACACTGAGGCGACGGGGAAGACACCTTTGATGGAGGTCACGGCGCTGGTTGAAGAGGTTTGGTCTGATTCAGATGGGACAATCACCGCGTATCCATCTACGATGCTGGCGCGGTAGGCGGGCACGGCTTCGGCGGCTTTGATGTCTTCGGCCAAGACGTAACCTACCAAATCTGGTGACACGTCTCGAATCTCAACAATGGGAGATGGTGATTGTTCAATGATCTTGGCCACGGCTTCTTCGACACTGAGCATGGGATATGGAGAGCTTCGAGCACGTGCTGTGGCACCTAGACGAGGATCATTGGATTGATGAGGTCGTTGTGAGGGATCAGTGTGGGCTTTAGGCACTTTATGTCCTCCATGTCCATGTCCATGGTCGTGATCGTGATGATGATGGTGATGAGAATGGCTGTGAGAACCTCCTCCAACTGCAGGCTTTGCTGTCGAACTGGAAACTCCAGCATCTTTCTCCAGTTTGCTGACTCCGCCGGCATGGGCTTGTCTAGAATCCTCTCCTGCAGCCTGCATACAAGCATGAGGTAACAATTTGAGAATGGCCTGCAAATTCTCCTTAGCACCTTTGGGCGATCCAGGCAAGGTGACAATGATGGATTTATTTCTGACGCCGGCCACGGGACGAGACATCATAGCAAAAGGCGTGACTTGAAACGAAGCCGCCAACATGCCGTGCACGATACCTGGAGCGTGGCGATGAATCAGTGGGCTGATGGCTTCGGGGGTGAAATCACGACGGGCGAAACCAGTTCCTCCGGTGGTGACGATGAGGTTAATCGGTCCAGAAGCTTGACTCTCGCCGTCACTCCAAGATCGAACGGCCCGTTGAATTTCGAGAACATCATCCTTGACGATTTCGATGATAGGTTCTTCCCAACGACCGGCACCATCGACTGAAAACGTCTCTGTCAGTGCTGATCCGGCCTTGTCAGTTGATGGATCTGCAAAGGCAGTGTCTGAAACTATCAGAATGGCCGGTCGAAGAGGTGGTGCTTGGCTCATGGCTGTATCACGTGGGATTGACTGGTTATCCAATTGATTACTTTGGTTGTTGAGAGTTGCAAAGAGCTCGCCGTGGTCAAGCAAGCTGGAGCCGAATCAAGCGAAAGCTCTGTATTATCGAGTTAGCCCTAGAGCGAAACAATGTGTAGCCGTCACCACCTTATGCGCAATTAATGGTGATTGCTGAGGATGGAGCTGCGGATATGAATGGAGGTTGAAAGATGATGCAAGTGGATTCCTCAAAGTGGAGACTCTTGGCGTAGGGCGGAGAGGGTATGCTCACGTGATTTCAGCCTCGCTTGTAACTTGTTAGTGAGAGTACCAACGTCCCTTATAGAAGTACGTAAAGGCGACGACGATTATGGAAAGATGATGCGTGTCAGGCCAAGGTGGAGATCAAGGCTATGCTTATATATACTTCATCAAGAGCCATGTGTAACTTGCAGCAAAGTTCATGGATGGTTGCTGACATCATGCACTGAGTGAACCGGCTGTACCTTTAGGCAGAACATGACCTATCTTTGCAGTTTCTTTTCACAGAAGTAAAGGCAAAATTATAAATGGCATACTAGTAAACATATACATGGTATATTGAACGACTAAAGCGACTCATGTGCTTTATCATTTCGCTTGCAAGAGCGAGCAGCTACAGACAACGACCAGGTCGGCGAGGTCGACGGGTGGACAAAAAGAGGCAAGGGTGATCGATCTTGTTGATCTTGAGATCAACAGAACCAAAATAGCCTCTTTCTTTATGCAACGGGTTTGCCGTGGATTTCTGGCTCAGTTCTTGCTGTCGTCCAGGCTTCCTCATCGTCTTTCAACGCCCGTGGGTTGGCCTGAGTGAAGTCAGAACCCTCGTCCTTTGGATGTGGCTCATCAAGCGAGCTTGAAGATTGAGGCTTGGCTCCTGCAGCAGCAAGGTCTTCTTCTTCGAGCTCTTCAACCTCTTCAGGCAGGGTAAGGTTCAAGATGACACCAATCAATGCAGAGACGGCAAAGCCAGTCTCCAAAACCAAGGTGATGGCGCTATAGAAGCCGCGGAGGCCGCTATTGTCTCCGGAATAGGTGAAGACATTGCTGAACCAGCCAGGCACCACGGTGGCGCCAACACCGAGCGCCATAGATGCGGTGACGATGAAACGTGTTCGTCGGTTGAACGGCACGCGACACAAAATTGCGAAACCTGCTGCCATGACTGCTGCGAAGAGGAAGGTAGTCATACCTCCCAGAACAGGAGGTGGAATAGCCACCAGGGCAGCGGAGAACTTGGCAAAGATGCCTGCCAGGATCAAGAAGAAGCAGCAGCAGTAGCCAGCCTTGCGGTTGGCACACCGCGTGAGAGCAATGACGCCGTTATTTTGCGAGAATGTCGCCATCGGAGTGATGGTAGCCAAGGGGGCGATGATGCCGTTGAGACCATCAGCCAGGATGCCACCTTGGACTCGACTCTCGAACAAGCGTCCGGTAACTTCCAGCCTGGACACATCCGATGTCGCGGTGATATCGCCAATAGCCTCGCAGGCACAAATGACAAACACCATCAGCAGAGGAAGGACGAGTGGCCCGTAGATGGACAGCTTGAACGTCTTGACCCAGATGAACGATGCTGCAGGAGCATTGGTGATACCCGTATCATCAAAGTATCCAGTCGCGCTGGCAACAATACAGCCGACCAAGAGGCCGAGGATAACACTGGTTGATTGCTGCATGGAGAGTTAGCACCTTGATAACACAGACAAGAATGGCTACGCACCATGATGGGAGACCCGAATCTCTCGCAGAAAATAATGGTCACGAAGACAAGGAATCCAAGACCTGCATCATTGGTCAGTCAAGCTCTTTATCAGAAGCTTCCGAATCAGGTTGACTTACCGACAAAGTTGGCGCTGCCCCACACAGCTGCTCTTGGAGCATTGATATTGGGGCACAATTGGAAGAAGCCTGTCTCGGGTTGATTGTAGCAAGCGTTGCTTCCACCACCCCAGTTACGGAAGCCTGATCGGATGAGATAGACACCAATCAAGATGACAACGGGGCCAGTGACAATTGGAGGGAAGATTCGTCGAATGACACGAGGCGGCAAGAAGGAGATCATCACCTCGATCAGGGCACACAGAGCACAAGTGCCAAGAAGGGCACCATATCCATCAGGGCAGGCGAGACGATTTCCCTCGTCATCTGTTGGGCAGAATCCTGTGGCATACATCTGATTGAAAGCACCCTGCAGGAAAAGATGAGCAATTCGCAATTTTGGGAAGCAGTTGGGCCGGAAGGACTAACCGTTGCAACGGGAATAAAAGCAAACGAAGTTCCCACGACAGAGATCATGCCAGTACCAACAAAGTAAGGGGTCTTCCAGATGTGGAAGCGGGTGATCTGAATGGAAGACATAATGCCCGAAACAATCAAGGCGGTGGAAACGAGATATTGCTGGGATTCCAGGTCCAGATTGACACCAGAGGCGCTAGACATCATGAGCGGGGGAGTGACAACACCAGCCAACATGGCAAGGGCATGTTGAAAGCCGAGCAAAAGGGCCAACACTGTAGGTAAGGCATCGTGGAGACCGAAGAAGGGACTTGGTTTTCGTGCCCTTTTCATAAATGGGATGTTAGGTCGGAAGAGGAAGGCATAATCATATGTTCCAATTAGACCATCTCTGGTCGTGAGTGCCTTGCGAGCCCGTTGCAAGCGTTGACCGAATCCCTGTCGAGGGCGGATGCCCAGGGCATCTCTGTCGACTTCGAACATGGTGAAGTCGTTTGGCGAAAAAGGACCTAGTAGTATATAGATGCAAGCGGCGAGATGATTGTCGCACGAGGGCTGGAAGTACGAGGTCTGCCACTTAGTACAACCCAGTCGTCTATGGACGGGCGAACGAAGAATTTTATAATGGCTGGCGAGTTCGAGCCATTAGATCGTGATAGACAGTCGCCTGACAGTATCGTCGGCGGCCGAGTCAAGACAGTGTGATAATTCGTCGGCGAACGCCCTTATCTCCAAAGGTCTGGGCAATGACAGGAGATCGAGGCAATGAGAAGCGAGTTGATCGACTCCGGCACAAGCAACGGGCACAGGGTCGAAGCCAAGAGGATCGGACAGCGGCGAATTGCAACAGCGGAGAGACAAAATGCCATGGCGGGAAGTAGAGATTTGTAGGAGAGCCAAGGCTGAGCGGTGGTTTACCAAGGCTGGGCTTCGCGCCCTCCCAAGACTCTTGTGCCCCATCGTTATCTCCAAGACCCAAAGAATCACTCAGTCCCATTAGTCAACCTGCGGCTCTGGATGGACCATGGGCTTGGTCTGGAGAACTTGCGTCGGACCCGCGTCGAGATTGTCGAGATGGAGAGGAGGGGAGAGGAGTGAGATCAGACGACGTCGAACATTTTAGATGGGATCAGAGATCGATATCACCGGTGGTTCGGTTTGTCGTCAGAGCCGCTGATCCCCAGATCAGTTGTTGGTTGCATGATTGGCTGGAGATTAAGAAGGCTTGTGTCTGCACAGGGTTTTTTTCATCAGACCATATTGACACTTGCATTATCTGGTGGAGCCCAGAAAAGAGTATCACGACGGTCCGGAGCCACGAATACTTGGGATGCTGGTGTGACGGAGGAGTCGATGGCCCGTGGTGGAAGAGACCGAAACTTGGGCGGAATTTGCAATGGCGCGGTTCCCGAAATGGCTTAGCGTCTTGGCACGTGCAGCGCATCCTCTCTTGGCGATCCTTGATCCTCAGGGTTTGGTTTATCCTTGCCCGCCATGCCCGACTCCCCCATTTTATGCCAGTCAGGTCGCTACGCATGCATACTGGAGCTTGAAAAAGAAAACTTCGCTTATGTGCTACAGGGGAATTCCCCCACGAGCCTTGAGGCCCGGACACTCGACCCATGGTCAGTTTAGTAGCACGGCAGAGAGTAGACTTGCGACATTTGTCACGTGGTTACTTGTGGCACGTGATGGTGGACCTCTCCTTATACATCATACGATATAAATTGACTGCAAACTCCGCCTTAGACTGGTGACGTGCGAGCCGAGAATCTAGCTTGGACTCATGAATATGGCAGTGTGAACAAGCGATGCCTGACGACTTTGGCAGATGTAAGAGACCAGATGTCGGCAATGATCACCATTTGATACTATCCTTCGTCGATCATATGAATTGAATAGGAGGGCACAAAGTGATTCACGCTACATGATTGTTTCCCGTGTTCGGAAGCAAAAGACTGACGTCAGATATCAGATCCAGCATCACCAGGAACCGAAATTGGTCTTCTTTCTACGACGTGCCCGGGTGGAACTACCGCCCAATGTGAATGGATCCGAGGGCTCTTCCTTTAGAGTCTCGAGCTCGGTAGGATGGTTGGTGTGGTTCTCTGCTGGAGCAGCTGGAACTTCATGCTCAAGCAGGCGTTGACGCAACTTCCTTGCCAAATCCAGACCGAACTCCCCTCCGCGAGCAAGCAGCCCCTCGAAGCTGCCATGCAACAACGAGGTGAAATTCAACGCGACAAACTGAGACACCAGCTTCCTCATTGGCTCTTGTCCGTCTTCGTCGCCAGAAATGGTCTCATAGACAAATTGAACCAGTTCGGTAAGCTCCTCTTCGGCGTGCTTGACCGAGCAGTCGAGTTTTCTCAGCGTGGCCAGCATCCGCTGAAGAGCCAGTTCCTGCAATTGCGCGAGACCATAGTTCTTGCCAAACTGGTACACTTTGGCGTGCGCAAGCAGTACTTCCCTATATGAGAAGGAGTGGTGTGGAAAGTCTCGCTCCTGAAAGTCCCCTATCGCTGTTTTGTTCGTTGTCTTGAATGGACCAATCTTGACGCACTCGCCCAATGGAGTCAGTGGTCGGTGGATTCTCTCTTCTGGTTCCACCGGACGTGTGCTCCATTCCACTTCTACTGGTGCTTCCTCAAGCGGGCCCTCATCCGAAGGCTGCACTTCAGCAATTTCATACGCAGCAGGCTCCTCTGCGGGATAGTCTTCCGCAGGGGGCGCCTCTTCAGGAATATCAAGCTGCGAATAGTGTGACTCAACTTTTTCAGAGGCAGGAGGCTCGTCATTCGGCTCGGGCCAAGATACCATCTCGTCAGGATGTTCATCTCTCTCTTGTACAAGTTGACCGCCATTTCTCGAGTCAAGAGCATGACCTGTCTCGAGGATCGACTCGGGTTGAGGTTCAACATCTCGGCGCACAGGATCAGGACTGGGATAATCGCAAATATAGAGCCAGGTCAGGACTCGACGAACAGTCTCGACTTCATACTCTTTCCAGTCGATTGCTGCTCTCGCCAGAGACTGCCCTTTCAGCCAGTAGGGCAAGATCTGGTCACGGAAGGAGGGTGAGCCAGAGTCGTCAAACACAGCTTCATGAATATCGAGTACATGGTTTTGAGGGCCGGCCGTGACTTGCACGACCCGACTGCCTAGAGTTCTGTGGCGGACATGTCAGTACTTTCCGTTCATCTCGACTTCGCTTTTTCCGGGATTAATGAATGCAGTCCTACTTTGGAAGTCTTTGAACAACGTCCATTATCTTGGCTCTGAGGCTGAGTCTGACTGAGTCTAGGTCTAAGTCTGGTCTTGGTCTCATATGAGTGAATTTAGATCATCACAAGCAGTTTAATTCCAGTAAAATATCTATTTCGTGCCTTGTTCGCTGGCATGCAGGTCTGCGTTGGCCGATGTGGCGTTGCGGCGTTGGGCCTGTGGCTGTCTATAAAGTGTCGACGAACAAGATCAACAGAAGATGCATTGTACCAGGATTGTATCAAAACTGTAGTAAAAGCGCTATAGTTGATGGTCTGAACCATTTCATGTCGTCTAGACTGGGCCATTTACATCATGGCAAAAAGCTAACTATGTATGTGTACTCATCGCTTGAACGCAAACAATACAAATAAAGAACACTTCTATCTCACAACCGTTTCCCAAACTCCAGACCCATACACAGTTACCTGTTCATGTAATACTTGCTCTCTTGAACTCCCTCCTCTTCTTAGCCCGCAATACTTCAACGGTGTTGGCCTTTCCCGGCGTCCTCCCAATCTCCACCACCAGAAACCTGACAAAGTCCTTCAACACCCAGTAACTACTGTGTGCGCCCAGCATGTTGAGATATTGAATCTCCAGCGGCCCGCCCGTGTTGAGAAACCAGTCGATCTGTCCGTTTTCGTTCAACAAATACATTCTCTTTTCTGCAATCTCTTCACGTGTAAAGTCATGTGTCTCCATTTCCACAGTAGATGGCATTTGCGTTAGGTTAGGACGACTCGAGTTCGACCCCGTCGCGGCATAGGGGTCGGATTTCGAGCTGGTTGCCCAACGTAATGTATTGCCCACTCGCGTCATGAAGCCCATCTCGACACTGGGTATAGTGGCAGGTTGGAGAGTGGCGGCATAGAGTTGATCTACTGCTGCATTCTGTAGATATGATATTGGATCGTTCCGATGGCATATGTTGTATATGTTGTCGACCGCCAGACACCCGTACTGAGCCTCTGAAGCAATCCCAGGCTGTCGATCTTCAGTTTCCATCCCAGGTTTGCGCCGTCCTCGACGAGGGACGAGGCTAGCATTGTGCAAAAGAAGGAAGAATCCAGAAGGGCTCCCACAGCTGAAAAGGTTGGTCGTGTCGAACTCGAACATCTTCTCACTCGGCTTGTGAGCATCAAAAGTAAGTTCCTTACCAAGTCGAGTTGGTTGTCGACTAAGGATCTCCATCGCCATCACCGATCCGAGAGAATGCGCAATCAGATGCACTCGCCCCTTGGTCTCAAAGCCTGGGTTGTTTCGACACCAGAGTCTGTACACCCGGTTGGCCTCGCGAATCACGGCGGAGATCATTTTCTCTTTGTGGTGCGATAAGTAATATGGAATATCGAGCATCACGTCGCTGATCAAGGATCGAACACCCTGCAGTGTGTCTGGCGTGATGTCCTTCAGAGAGTATTTGTTGTCCGTCGAATTCTCTGATACTTTGGTCTCATCGTCAAAGGAGACAGTCAGACGCCAGTTGACAGGAAGCACCATGACTCCTGATTGATCCTTCAGGTTGCCCTTGACTGTCTCGTTCGACAATTCTACATTGAACTCACGACGTAGTCCATTGATGGCGTGTGTAAAGTGAAAACTGTCCACTCTCTCTGAAAGCTTCTGTCCAATCCCATGGATAACCAGGACCAGATCGGACACTTGTGGGGTCTTTGATTCCCGTTCGCACGCGCCACAGGAAGCTCGCCTGTTTTTCGTAGTGGCATCACCCGACTGTGACATATATGCACCTACCTTGGCATGTGCTGCCGTTTCATTCAACTTTGGATTCGGGTGCAACTTCAGCCACGCCTGACGGTCAAAGCCGCGCACTACAGCAATCCCAATCTGTCGACCTTTGCGAATGGAGTTGAGAGGACGGCGGTTTTGTTTTGAGGAAGGCAACAAGCTGGGTCGGAGGATTTGAGCATTGTGTGCATCGACGTAGACAACGCTGTAGCTCGCGAAAAGCCGTTTGGCTGGGACTTTCCTGACGTCTTCTGCCATGTTCTCGGTGTTTTTTGGTCCCTGCGAGGACGAGGAATCATCAAAAGCTCGAGAAACATCACCTGTCTCGGGCTTCAAATCTATAGCGGTTGTAGGTCTGCTGACTTTGATGTCTGCTGGCCATAACTTGTGAACCACTTTCATCTCCGCATCAGCACCGTTGTCGATACAAGCTTGTAATTCTTCTTGGTAGTGATCGGCATATGGCATCATATACTCGTACCCGATCTCTAGGCGGTTGGCCACGTCTACTGGTATAGGTGACATGGTATCTTTGTAAAACCACGTGGCCCGCATCACAGTGGACGTATCGTTGATAGGCGACCAGTATATAGGCTTCATCACCAGATCCGGAATCTCGACCAAATGAAGTCTAGATATCCCCACAGGCACAAAGCTCTTCTTCGATGGATTGGAGCCCTGCTTTCGAGACCGGCGACCCTTGCTACGGGAGCGGTGAGGTTCTTTTAGAGGTCTGTGGTAGGTAGCATTGTCGTCAGACTCGCTCGAAGAGAATGTGACATCGTCCATTCGGTTGGCAAAAGTGGAATGTATGTTTCGCCCGCTGGGTGCTCGAGCAAAAGGTCGACCACTGATATCTGAATCGACCCCCGAGAGCTTCTGCGGCACAGCTTGCGGCACAGAGTCCAACTTTGAAGACTGAGAAGATGACTTGCGCCGTAATTTCCGCTCCCTGGACATGCGGCGCAAGGACGAGAAACGTCTGGCGCTTTTGGGCACCCGGTCCATGTTTTGTTCGTTTTGTCGTAGTTCTTGCTCATCAACTGGTCCCGATGCCTCTGCATGGTTTTGATCTGTTCCATCCAACATGACATGTGCATCTCTTTCTGGGCGCCCTTGCTGCGTTGTAGATGTGCTGGGCACGCCGGATTGAGGACTGGATCTTGGAGGGGAGAGGGAAGCCGGTGTCCGAAGACCAGACGAGCTACTAGCATCTCTGAAGGTTGGGAACGAGTAGACACCCCGTAAGTTGTGCGCTTTTGAATCCCCCTTCTTGCCCCGCATGCCCTTGTGATATACTTGCCATGCTTCTTCCAAGGCTGCATTGTCTCTGAGTGAGAAGGGCTGCGGGGGCAGGTCGGAGGCCTTCCCTGCGGAGATGGGTGGTAGAGGAGAAAGAGGGTCGTCAATTGGGAGTGAGGATGTATAGAAGAATTGTGCCTTTACTTTGGTTGGCGAAGCATTGTCGGCTTCCGTCGAGTCCGAGTCAACATGCAAGGCACAAGTCGGGCCATAGGTATGTTGAGGTGCAACCTCAGGCATTCTTGTTGCACACGATCCGTTGGTGCTGTCCAGGCAAGGCGATGACTAGTGGACCAAAACAAGGCCAACTCCCGTTGATATCGACAAGTGGACGCAATGACTTGGGGAAAGAAATTAGTGAGGCATTGAAGGAAATCTATCTGATGTGCATTTGTGTCTTGCACAACTCGACACAGAAAATTCAAGGAAAAGGTGTTAGAGCAAACCGTAAGGCAAAGTCGAAGATGGAAGCCATCATCCAATTACTGCTGCCTAAGTGGGATGTCGGGACATGTGTTCAGTTGAGGACATGTAGTGGTTGGATGAATTGCAGTTTAATGTATGGTTGGTGCAGGTGTCAGTGACGTATGTCATTGTTTTGGACTTCTACTTGTTATCCGATACTTTTAGGCAGCTAACTCGGCTAGTCAAGCACTTGCCTCAGATAACACGCATGAATGTTGCCACTATCCTGAACTAGCTGATTTAAGTCAATTTCACAACTCATTGCCTATCTTGATCCCCAATGAGATCTCTAAGAATTGCTGATCAGCTCACTATGTGCTGCCCAGTACCTTATCTCGACGGCATCTCACTCAGTATTTATTCCACCACGGTGATTGACCAGCTCATTCCATTCGCCATGCCTCAGTTCCGTCTAAGTAGGCTCTCCAGTAAAAGAGTATAAATATACATAGACGTCTATAATCAACAAGTCGTCATTTCCTCTGATATGCCTTGCCAGCATCCTTCTCCCAATTTCGACGCCATTTCAGAGGCAGCCCCAATACCTGACCTCCATAGTTTGGACCTATTGCCCAATACTTTTCACGGCAGCGTAGGTCCAGTCACAGGTCTGTTCTTCACAGACTGATTTATAAATCGATTGACAAAAGCCTGTCCATGGGTGTTGAAAACCCATCAACCCCGCTTATTGAAACTCCTCGGCTTTGGCGGTGACTAGCAATCCAATGATGAGACCAAACAGACCCAAGACACTGGAGAAGATTTCGATCACCAGCACCTTGACGAACATGCTCGCGTCTGCCGCATCTGCAAGGGCAGCACTGCTTCCGTTGATGCCGACACTGACACCACAGATCAAGTTGCACATGCCAACCGTGAGGCCCCCCCAAAACAAAGCATAGCCTGTGTAGTAGTTGGCTCCCGAGTATAGCTTCTCTTCAGGGACCATGGCGAGTTTTGAGGCAAAGACAATCGACATTATAACTCCGTAGATGGCGACGACTTCGCAGAAGATGATGGAGATCAAGTTCTTGGTTCGAATCCGAGGCGCTTTGACACCTCCGCCGAGAATCGAGGTTCCGGTGATGAAGATACCCCTACGACAGATTCCGTCATGTCAGTGCTGCTGCTTCTAATGGGTATAACTCAGCTCCATAAATGCAAACTCACCATGCAGCCCCAACCACCGACAGACCTATACACAAGCCAATTCCAATATCTGCCCAAGCGTACGGGGAGACTGATTCGAGAAATTGTCCCACCTAGTTGCGAAATTAGCCCCTACCAAAGACCCTCATTCGAGATGAGATCGAGTGTGACGTACATTGAATTTCTCGCCTTCGCCATTGAAGAGCATGTCTAGAGGGCCATCGTAAGCAAGGTTCGACGAACTCGGGGTTGAACATGGGATGGACTTACAGAGACCAACAACACCCAGGGCGGCGGTCGCACCGCCTGCGGGGTAGATGAGGCTCATGACGAGAACTCGCACAGAGCAAACCGTGGAATCACAGGTCTTTGAGGAACTCTAAACAGGAGTGGCGACGAGGGACGTTGATAATGGTCGACGACAATGAGCTGCCCGTATCAAGTCGGAGATGGATATGGTCAAAGCAGGCCGCAGCTCAAGCCCATCCCCACCTCCCGAGGAAGGTATGCCGAGCCGGAAGATTGATTTGCCATTCCCGAGCTTCTGATATCCCTTCCCCACCGTTCCCCTTTTTATTCGTCTTCATGGTTATCTACAAGGAACAGTCAAAGACTTAGAGGTCGATCGGTCCCATTGCGAAGATCCTAGTTTTTGGAATAATTATATTCAAATATGGGTATCGTTCCAGTCAAAGTCCGATTTTCACTTTTGTAATCTCGGTCAATCTGATTCCGCATGTCCCCAACCTGAGACATTAAACCTATCATCAATCGTAGCTCATTGCTTCATCATCATTCGATTGCCTGCCAGCGTTTAATGTTGTCTTCAATCTCCGTGCTTCTGTCTATTCCCAGTTTCATTTCCTCCTCCAGCCGCCGATGCATCTCTTGACACCGATGCTCCATCTCGAATCTCTGGATCGCCGCAGCCTTCAAGGTTTCAAAGTCGTTGCGGTTAACGGTGTTCAAGAAGATTGCCCGCATTCGTGGGCTGTAGAGTTGACAGCTGATTCCTCGAATCATTTGGTTCCGACGACGTGCGGGCACTGGCGTCAGAGATTTGCTGACTTCCCGCGCTATCGGTCGATTCACTAGTGGCCACACGAAGTCCATGTAGCAATCTTCGCAAATGGTCAGCTCTGGGAGATCGTGAATATGGTGCCACATGAGCGTGTCTAGCATCGTATCGCGTCTACACTCTCGGTAGCGACAGTATCCCCGGACGTGGTCCACGAATCCTTCCACGTCTTTATCTTGGAGATAGCCTTTCTGCTGACGGATAGCCAACCTGTCCAAGTCTGTAATAATGTCTAGGAAATGTCGACTGCTGGTATTCAGGGTACACACTTTCTCTTTGGAGAGCGTGTTGGTAGGCCGGTCAAACAGCTTGCATTCCAATAATTGGGGAAAGATCATGTCAAGATTCCTCACACACGAGGAGCAGACATCGAATCCCTCCACAGGTCGCTTGGACCTCGGATCGGTCAAGTGGTACCATCTTCTGATGTCAGTTCGGGATCCCATGCACTTCATAGTGGATGGAGGTGGCTCGGCACAGAGTCTTCGGAGCAACTTGAAGTCTTGCCTCGGTTGTCTCGTCGTCTGCACCCATCCAATTCGGAACCATATTTGACCCATGCTACAACCCACGGCTCCAGGATCCTGTGAGAATCGTGGAACCAAGTAACTCCGAAATGGAGAAGCCCCCAAAAGCTTGGTGCAGGCTGGACAGAATTGCACATTGCCTAATTCGCGAATGGTGTACCAGTCGTGATAGCCTGCAACAGGTTTGGGTCGAGAGCAGGGTGGCAGTCGAGCGACAGCCTTTCCCATATCTTCATGGTAGAAAAATGCCGGTGTTGTGGGCTGTGGCGGCTGAGGGTAGACATACATTGTCGGCTGATTCGTCGCCAGATTGCTAGACTGTGCTCGGAATGGTGCAGGCGGCCTATGCTGGTCAGGAGAGTAGGAATATGATGCTGCCCTTGACGCAGAACGTGGGACATCAATTTGGACGGGTGATTGCACAACATTGCTGGGCAGCCCACGTTCATCGTGACTCATATGGGTCGTGCTGCGCGAGATTATATTGTCATCTCGAGAAGCATATGAATTGTGACGCGTCACGGGTGCCGAGGCTGGAGGCGATGGCAATGCTCCGTCCACCAGTATTGGGGAACTCTTCCTTGATCGATTGTTGCTGGACGAGCTGGGAGACTCGAGCGAGTTGTTGGTGTTTGAGCGTGACAGGCTGGGGATAATCTTTGACGCTATCGATGCACCCAGAGTGGCCACTCCAAGCAGGGTTGCATTGGTCTTGAAATCCTTGTAGCGTGCGTCTTCAGCCGAGTTAGGCCTCGAGGTATGTGCAGGTGCTTTCGAAGAAGACGGAGGTTCAAAGTAGTCTCGAGCTGAGCTTTCGCCTCGTGGAGTGTGAGGGGGACTTTGTGGGGCCGAGCTCAATGGTGAGGCTGGACGAGATTGGATGTTGCTGGTTCGCTTTTTGTCGTTAGCCGCCATTGCTTTCACAAAAACGTCTTCGAAATCTTTGGCATCCTTTGACGACCTGTGGGACGACCCCTGGCTGCGGATACTTTCTCCCCGTAGGGCTGGCTCTGACAAGTCGTAGTCTTTGCTGAGCCTTTTTCTCTCCACCTTGTCTTGAGGGGCTTGCTCGTGGCCGTACAAGGACCGTAGTTCGGAGTCTCTGTCCCGGTAGAGACGGGAGCCACGGCGGGAGCGCGCCCGATGAGCAGATCTCTTCTCATCACCTGTGCCGTATTGTCGGCCCTGGCTTTCTTCGGCAGAAGATGTATAAGGTGAGTCTAAGACACCACGTTTATTAGACTTGGTGGCTGGCGGCCCAGCTACGAAGCCTGTATCTAGGGTGGATGACCTCGCAGAGTCATTTGGTGGCTTGGGGGTTTGGGGCGGAGTGATGCCCTCTGGGTCTGTATAAATGTAGTGGCCGACACCCCCCTCTGCTGGACCACGACTCCGATAGCGGCGGTCATCACGAGCTGCTTTTGAATCTGGACTTCGGCGTCGAATGGACCTTGATCGCTGTGAGGTAGAACTCTGGGGTTCTGTACGGTGGGCCTGAGAGGGACTGTAACGAGGAGCTCGGCTGCGGCTCCTCTCATGGTGTCTCTTTGACCTTGGCTTGTGGTCAGAATCACTGCTATCATGCAATTGGCCCTTGGACCGGGGATGGACCGAAACAGGCCGCTTCACATGATGAGCATCCATAGGAGATAACAAGTTATCTCGAGTGCTCGTCCGCGATGATATGTATGTATGAGCATAGGGCGATGGAGCACGAAGGTCATGTTGACGTCGTTCACCTGGTTCTGTCCCAACATCGGTGTGAATACGGGAGACATGTGGCCTGCCCCTGGGGGAATCTTGGTCCTTGAGTTGGGTGGTAGACTTTGAGCGGTGAATTATCGGCGGTGATAAAGTCTGCCTGTCCTTTGTCTTGTTGGAAGAGTCTGTCTGGCGAGCATTGTCCCCTTTGGGCTCGCTGCTGTTGGAAGGGATGAAGACAAATCTCCTCTCGGTGTTGGCGCTGGAGGGGGATTTTGGTTCTTGTTGCTCATCAATTGAGGAGTTATCTGGGGTCAGCTCGCATGGTTTCTGTGCAGCAGGGGGCTGTGATTGAAGAGAAGGTTCAGGACCAACATTGTCGAGGATTATGGGATATTGGTCGACGGGACCCCGGCTATGTGCACCTTGATTGTCGGTCTTGAGCGACTCGAGAGGGACACGGGCGATACATTCTTTGGCAAGAGAGACATCTTCGTCCTCTACCAGAGGGGACGGCGGCCACTGCATGGTTTTCTCAAGTCCTTCGCGCCACAAGCAGTGTGGGTGAACATGTACTCATGGCCAGGAAGTGACGGGCCGAGCCTTAGGCCTCTCGGACGGAGCGGGGGTCCGGAAGGAGGACGAGAGTCTCTGTAGACAGGTTGCGTATGCGAGAGCAATGGTCCTAGGTTGCCCAAGGGAAGTTTGTAGTCTTGAAGAGTCAAGGGAGCACTCTTCGTTCCTGTCGGAGGTAGTCTAGGTTTTGCAGCGAGTCTGACTCAAGCCTTAGGTGGGTTGGTTGAAAAGGGTCGTAGGATGTTTGGGTAGCGGAGGAGAAGTATGAGGCCGGATCGAGGTAATCAGATCGGCGTTGGGAGTAGAGCCGGACAAGCCACGTCGAACAGTGGGCTCGCACGTCGAGGGTACTCGAACCAACGAAGAGGCAACGCAAGCGACAGACGCACGTCTTCTTGGCCCACGCTGTGAAGTGGAGCAAGGTATAGGAAGGCGGTAGAAGAGGAGATTCAGTGCCGGAGAGGGGCGTGAGAGGGACAGGTGAGCGGCAAACAGAGGATCAAGTGGTACGGCTGATGATATTGGACCGGACCAGGTTCATGTCAGAAGACAGAATAGGGCTGTCACGGCAGTGATGGAAGAGAACTAGAGCTAGAGGATTAGAAAAGGGATGGACATGTTGAGGGTCTGGGGTGGTGAAGACGTAGATCAAAGACTACTACTGAGGATGAGTGTTTTCGCAGGGCAGCATGGGCAGGCACACAGAACAGTATGACAGGATGAAAACTGGGGACTAACACAGCCGAGGGGCATGGCGGTTGTGTTTTGCAGGAATTAGTTACAGATTGAAGTCTAGGGAGCGTGTTTGAGGCAAAGTGGAGAGAGGTGTGGAGGATGAGATGGACTCGAAGGATGTTTGATGGACGTAACGGGTTAGTGAGTGGCAGTACATAAATGGCGAATGCAGAGGATATGCATTCAACGAGGACATACCGACATGATGGCAACGAGGGTCTCACAAAAGGCGGTGGAGGTTGAGAGGAGGTGGAAGAGGATGAGACTAAGGAAGAGGAACGAATAGTAAGACAGATCCGACGACTGGAGAGAAATGGATTGTTGGATTGCTGGACGGGGTTGGATCGTCAGCCTGCAGCAGGAGCAAGGGACAAGGGACAAAAGGGACAAGAAGACTCAGGCAGAAAGATCATAGGCCGCAGTCAAGCCTCGTCGCTTTTGGTGAGAGAATTCTGTAAATCGTCAGTTAGTTAATTGGTCGTGATTGATGACAATGTGCATACGAATAGTAATTCATGCCTAGTACATACTCCGTATGCACGTAGAATTAATTGCACAGGGTAAATAATAAGAGTACTAATTTGATTGTTGCTGAGAGCAGGCGAACCCCGCAGCCAGTGCTGCACCAGGCACCTTAAGCACTTATTAAATAGGTACCTAGTCCCTAACTATACCTACCTATCTAGGTACAGTAGCATGAGTAGATACCCTCCCTCTTCTTGTCTCTTCCCTGGACCTCATCACACCATGCGTTTTCCCTTTCCATCATTTGGGCCATTTGGTCGACTAGGAAAATCGCCATCAGAACCTGTCCAAGCCCAACTACCCAATTGTTTCCTTGATAAGTTCAATATTGACAATGATGAATAATGTTGCCACGACTCACAGCCACGGTTGACACTCCCACGTCCCCCCATATTTCCGGTTCTGCAGCTCTAACCTCGCCGCATGCCCGCCTAACAAGCTTAGCGGGATGCCGAGTGAGTGACACTGGGTCGCCTAATCCAAGTGTAACCTTGCACGCCCCCTCGCGCCCCTTCCTCGGGCATAGTACACATAACTTGCCTATGAGTGGTACTGACACCACTAGAATTGGAGAGAAGTGCCCTAGAGAGAGTGCCTAAAGAGAGTGCCCCCTCAGCCCTAGAGAGAGTGCCTAAAGAGAGTGCCCCCTCAGCCCTAGAGAGAGTGTATAAGGGTGATTTCTAGAGCTATGTAGGCAACTTAGCGTTAGTCGCAGCTGCTACTCGCTACGTATATTTTACATATAATGATCTGTCACCTCGTACACCTCCAAGGCTGCAAAAGCCCAATGTCAAAGTACCTACTCTATCCATGTCTATTATACATACTTTGTATGTAGGTAGTCTTGGATTGTAGGTACCCGTTGTGGCGTTGCAAAAAGCTGGAGTGACTGGTGCATGCGCATCCCACTGTAGTGCCAAAGATGCCAGACGGCCTTTATTCTATCAGACTTGGGCCATTTCGGGCCCTCGCAGCCGTACATACCCTGTCACCCTGTCACGATGTCGTCCACTCGGCACAATACCTTTGGACTACCAGTCAAGTTCACTTCCGACTCCTCTCGATCCCACTTCATTTGTCACAAGTGGAAGAATCCAAGCCCAACCTGCACCAATATCATGCGGCTTGACCCAAAGGCCAAACGAACCCATGTCGTGTCCACTGAAACGTATCTGCGTGCTTGCTGCTTGTGAGACTGCGGTTCACTTTCAAGTCAAACCGATTGCCAATCCCTCTCATCATCTGTCAGTGTGCTTATGATTTAGACCCTTCTGCTCGCATGCCTGACATGACTTACGGACACTGCCACTACTTAGACTCATGCCACCAGCTAGTCTCGGTGGAGTTGGCCCAGTGGCAACAGATCAACTAATAATCATCCTAAGCCATGGCGAGACAAAAGGCCAGCATAAAGTACCATCTGTTGGTCTGCAAACCTTCGTGTTTGGTGCTCACTCGCCCGTTCTTCATCGGTTGGGAAGATTTCCATCGGTTCCATGCCCAGCCACTCACACCTGCAGAGTTCCTGGAATGATCGTCAGCAGCCAGCAGTGCCACACAGCCGGTCTGCTGGGGAGGCGTTTGAGAGTTTGTCAAATTGATCAGTCTATCTTTGCCCAACGCCCGCCTATGCTCGCTCGCGCCCGACTATGCAGGGAGCCAGCGATGGCCAAGTGATGTTTCTTTGCTTATGAACCAGTCATGCTTCGCAATTAACCGATGTCATCCGGTCCTTCCACCACTTACATCCGCTGTGTTCTCATCTAACAACTTCAGGACACTGTACAAGTCGCACAATCGAGCGTTGAAGAGCCAACGATGACAGCAACTCATATTGCTCAACCCAAGTTCATTCAAGCCATTCCAGTGTGCATGATTTGGGTCGTACGTGCGAGGCGAAGCTACGGCCACCCAATACAAACATTACGGCGCCAGTGGCCAGAGATGGAGTGCACTGCTAATGTCCTCATTCTTGTCGTCTAGCAGCTAAAGAACGAGAGACGCCGTTCCTAACTAGCTAGTGACTAACCTCCAGAAAATCCCTCCCTAAAACGCTTCAACCTGTTCAAAATGGGGCGCCGGATCGTCTCAGCCATTGTGCTTCTATACAAGGGCAGCCTTGTTTCAATCCTGGGCATGAACATCATCCTTCCCTTTCTGGCCGCTACAATCGATCCTTGATGGAAATGTCATGGTACCCCTCTTCTCACATGATGCCGTATCAGTCCAGGTTATGATGATCATACCAGCCATCCGACCACACCTCGCTTGTACGATCTTCCTTCCCACTCGTATTTGAAGCCGCCTCATTCGAAATGTAGCTAAACAGACGTATATCACTTCACGGTGTTCATGACTTGATGCCTGTAATCAGGCTCGCTCCGCGCGGCATCAAATCGAGGACCATGCACCCGATGCCCAGAGCACTCGCAGTGTGTCTGCCTCGCGGAGCTCGGATCGATTTCTAAGCGCACCCGCACCCAAGTAAGTGGTGTGTCACGCAAATGAGGCTCAAGGCGCAAGTATTCCCTGCAGAACGGCGAGCCCAATTCTGTTCTCGGATTGAATGGAGTGCGATTATTCCGGAACAAGGCATGTTCATGCTTGATAGAGAGGCAGAAGACAACAGCACCAAGCGATGCATTTGGTCGCGGGGACGCTGTTGAGACTGCGTCGAAAGGATGGGATCGACTTGGGGACCAGTCTAATCGTCTAGAATGGAATTACAGCGACCTAGGACTCATGAGTCACTGGGAAGATGCACCGGCCATGAGAGGTTTCGGGACCGGTTTCGTAGACTCACGCCCTTGGATTGTCAACATGTCATGAGGCTGTTGGAGAGGAATTTACCATTCTGCCTCATCCTGGGCACCTGCTTACCATATCAACACAAGTAAGTCTCTTCTCCATGTTTGCCGTTGAGAGGGCACAAGGGCAACTTTCGCTGGGCGGTTCGATGAATCGGTTATCAACGGACAAGCCATTGATAGAGGCTTGTCGACAGCGAGAATAGGAGAATGCGGTTTTGACGGGGAATGGTGACATCCTCCGAATATGCGGGGAACAGGCCCCTCGGCCGCGCATGCCCCTCCTATCTTGTTGATTTTCGGGGGAAGGCGCGACGCACAAACGTTACTTACTAGGGAGGGAAGGTACGATTGCGGAAACCTGCCCGGAAGGTGCACCACCTCCCGGCGGAATCTTGGAGAGATTGAAGATAGAAACCATCTTGATTGTTAATCCTTCAGATGAGCTCGCGTGGTGGCCTTTAGCTTTCGAACTTTGAATCCAACCACAGCTGTTTATTCAGATACATTTCCCGAACCCATTGACTTTCGAATCGATACTTAGTCTCAGCCCTTCGTCCAAGTACTGTCCGTGGCCTAACTTCCATGAGCCACCTTCGAACTGCCAGCTCAAGATTCGTCGGAGCCATCGTCAACAACGGCATCTTCCCCGCATCTACAGCAAACCGTCTAGCGACAGCTTTGCTGAACACGACATCGTCAAAACCTTTCCTGACCTGCTCATATTCTACCTCTTTCCGCGCCAGACGGCCTGCCTCAGCCCTCCACCCAAACCCCTTGAAGAGCTTCGCCAGGATGGCATCTTCTGTTCCTAGCACCCAGCGTGCCATTTTGGTTCCCGAGAATGGCTCTGCTGACGTTCTCACGTATGTCGAGAACCACCCGGTTCCGACCCTGTCTGATGGCCAAGTCTTGGTCAAGAACACTTATTCCGGTGTCAATTTCATTGATACTTACTTCCGCACAGGCTTGTACCCTGCTCCAGGAGGATTACCCTTGGTCATCGGCCAAGAAGCCGCTGGCACAATTGCCAAAGTTCCTGTTGATAACCCATTGAATTTCAAGGTCGGGGAGCGTGTTGTCTGGATCGCAGGCAAGGGTTATGCAGAGTATACTGCCGTTAATGCCGACCGAGTCATTCGCATCCCAGACGGTGTCAGCGATGAAAAGGCCGTCGGTGGTTTCCTTATGGGTCTTACTGCACTCTCCCTCATCAAGGAAGCCTATCCTGTCAAGTCGGGTGACACGATCCTTGTTCATGCAGCAGCTGGTGGTATGGGACTTTTGCTCTTGCAGCTGCTCAAGGCTATCCCTAATGTTACAATCATCGCAACAGCTGGAGGACCAGAAAAGTGCCAGTTGGCCAAGGAAACGGGTGCTACCCATGTCATCGACTACAAAGCTAGCTCCGGACCAACCTGGGTAGAGCAGGTGCTCAAGTTGACTGACGGTAAGGGCGTGGATGCCACTTTTGATGGCGTTGGCAAAGACACCTACGAGGGGAGTCTCGAGGTTGCCAAGAGGAAGAGCAAGGTTGTATATTATGGCAATGGTAATCGAGTCTTGTCTCGCCGTTTTGACTACCCAGTATTGACTTGCGAACAGCTTCCGGTGCTATCCCACCATTCAACATCGCCCGACTAGCAGCCAAGAACGTCTCCATTATGCGATCAACCCTCATGAACTATATCGTGACCCGCGAGGAGCTGGAATACTATGCCAACGATCTACTGGACCTCATCAAAAACGGCAAGTTGAATATCAGGATCCATAAGATATACGACCTCAAAGACGCCGCAACAGCTCATAAAGATCTAGAAGGACGGAAAACAACTGGCAAGCTTCTGTTGAAGTTATAGGAAAGTGCGAAGAGGAAGGATGATGGTTGTGGCCTGTACGAGTCAACGAGTCCTGTCACCTAACCATCGAAAACGGTACAGTTCTTGCACATGTCCTTCTCATTTACCTACATAAACTCGGTTCAGGCCGAGTCACATATTTAGAGACCATTTGAACCAACCATTGATCGGACATATCAGCCATTTATCATGGCCAAACTCGCATCCATCTCATATGTCCCCAACCCCTACACCATCACAGCTCGACACACGAAGCTATCCATTCACCACTGCGCTGAGAAGTTTCCAAGCAGTCGAGAATCTGTGATTCATTGTAGCCCGTAAATCAATCGGCTCCACGCAAGTATTTATCCTTTTCCGCTGGGGCCATTGTAGTTGTTTTCGTCGATACTGAATTAAGTGCGAGCTTGGACCGGGCGTATACGTATGCGTATGCTTATGCCGTGGGAAGGTAGGCACACTCTGCATTCTTCATGGAAGGCGACCACGGGTCCGTGAGGGCTCCAACGCAGGATCGCTGAACCCGTAGAGCGGTCGACCCATCTAGAGTCACATGATCAGATATGTCTCAAAAAAAAAAAAGAAAAGGGAATCCAAATCCGTAAACGTACCCTGTACAAGGCATAGACAATGTCATCCGTCTTGACAATCTGCACACAAGGTTAGGTCAGCATAGATTTTTTTTTCGGAGACAGTCCTCGACAAATAGTAGATCCATGACACGACGACGACATAAGACCAACGCTAATTGCCTGATTTACTCACCTTTCGGTCCTGATGCTCCAGGATGAGAGTCACACGTCTGAGGATCTATATTCCAATTAAGTTAGTCTCTAGTCAGAAGAGGTCTTGTAATTCAAGAATGGGAAGAGGAACTCTGAGTCTTAGAAGGCACTTGGTTGAACTCACATCTCTCAAATGAGTATCCAATACGGTCCGAACAGTGTCGTAGATGTCTTTCTTGATCCTGTAGATGCCCCCGCGGCGAGCGAGTCGACTAATGTGAGAGACATGGAGTGAGTAATCTCTCTTGAGGAAGTGGGTGTCAAGCATACCGAATGTCGGGTTTGGCTAGGTACACACCAGGCAGGAAGTTAGTCATCTTCCCTCCATAACGAAGGGTTATAGGTCATAGGTTCTTCACATACTAATACCATGAATTGCGGCCATTTGACCACGCGCAACTCGATGACGCTTATTGATTCTCGCGCCGGGAACATTCAAGCCGCGACCGATGAATGGTTGTCCAGTATTCCTACGGATACCAGAAGAAGAGAAAATTCCTAGACCTAGACCCTTGTCCATTGCACCAGACGCAGGGACAGGCGCAGAGACATGAGAGGATGCCATGGTGGTGGCCATTTTTGAGATCGGTTGTTTGGATCGAGTCAAATGAAACAAGGGGGAATTGTGTTGAGATCTTTGGGAGAGAGTTGCCAATTGACAAGAAGAGATGTTTGAACAGGCAGCTTGAACAACGAGGGTGGGGAGGATAGAAGGCAGAGAAGAAGAATGGTTAATGAAACGAGTTGGGGGTTGAAGAAGAAGAGGAGGAAGAGGAAGGGAAATTATAAAGAGGCGACAAGTCACAAGTTTGAGAGACATCAAGACAATGAAATGGTGAGGCATGTCAAAAGGGTCGACGTCAACGAGGCATGTGAAGGATCTTGGATAGAAAAACATGGGAGGTTGGAACAACAGGCCCTCGGGCCAGGCACCAAGAGCCAAAAGAAACTCCATATCAGAGAATTAGACATTATTATGAGGACTCTCGTGGTAATATATCCAATGCTTAGTGTATCCAGTACCAGTAGTCCAGTCTATGCGGGATGTGATTCAATTCAGGACAATGTTCATACCGTGCGTCATGTCTCGTGTCAAGAAATAAAAGTCGCTTCTGAAAACAACCGTCCAGTTTCTGACACTTCTTCGTCACCAATCTTTAACTTGAGGGTGAGGGTGTCTTTGGAGGAATACTGTAGATAGCACAGGGATCAGTATCATAGCATTCAAAATCGCATTACCACATGCTGAAGTGACTTACTTGGAAGATATGCGGCTTCAATCCCGTCGCGCCGCTGATGAAGGACTTGACAAAGCCGGGCAGATGAGCAAGAACATCCACTCGATCAGTCCGCTGTGGCAACTCGCCGTCAATGGAACCAACGACCTCTTTACCATCTTTTTCGCCGGTCCATCGCCATGAAATGACGGTCGGCTCGGGCCAGTCATATTCAGACTCTTGTTTTGACTCGACATGTTTGACCTCGGTGTTGCCCGCGACAACGATTTCACCGTCCTTTGCAATGCCGCCAAAGCTGACAGAGGTCTTGCCGTAGGATTGAGGTGTGGTGTATTGCATCAAGACGGCCGAGTATGAAGGTCCCTGAAAGTTGACAAAGTTCCACCGAGCAGCCAGATGATGTGGCTTTCCACCCTGGATAGCATAACTGAGAAAGCCGCTTCCGACAATTTGGTATGTCTTGGTGCGGGTTTGCATGGTTCCACTGACGGCGCCTCGTGGCCAAAAGGCATGACGCATGTGCGCCCATGGATTTTCTAGGTCTGTTCCATAGTAACTTGTGCCATCAGCGCCCACCTGGAAACCAGGGGCGGTTCTCTTCAAAGTCAAATTCACAATGTTCTCTTCATTCACGGCAGATTTGATGGTATAGGTATCGCCTGCCTCGTTCAATTCAATCGCCACATTTTCTGCGTAAAAGTTGGTCTGGCTCTCGTCGAAACCGTAGTCACTGAGGGGGTCGGAGGTCCAGAGATGTTTTCCGGGGCCGTCGTGGTTGAAGATTTTGGAATTGAATTGGGCAGTAGTGTGGAGGCCTCTGTGAGAATTGTCAGCATTTAGCCACGGTCTGCGGTCCAAGACGATTTGACTGACCCAACGTTGCTATAGATGACCTGGGCCATCGCGGTGGTGCCATCATCGCAAAGGAAATAGAATGTCTCTGTCTCCACGTTGGTGGTACCAAGAGCTTTCCATTTCAAATCGTCTCTTGTTAAAATGGTATACGGCGTCTTCTCGATTTGGGTATTGAGGGATCTTATGGCGGTTGGGCCATACTCAGGTTCCTCAGTGCCAACCACATTGGCCAATTGTTGCTTGAACCAATTCATGGCGCCTGAGGGAGTTACAAGAGCGAGATAGAGGTAGTAAAATGTACTGATTGTAAGGGTATTCCTGGCAAAAGTGCAAAATGGGAATGAAGTACAGTGAGTGTTTTAAAAAGTGCACGAGAGTGATGTGATGGGCGACGTTAAGGACGTCACAGCCGTGCAAGCCGCAGGTGGAGGAAAGGTAATTTGGGCAGGCCGCAGGCTCCTCGGGCTCCTCGCCCTACTGGAGGCTAACAACAATAGGCGCGAAGGCTGGGCTTGGACACCTCTACGAGGTTGGCTCTAGGGAAGCACATTGGTTTGTCAGGAGCCTTGGGCCTGGGGCTAGTAGGAGCGGTATGTGTCTGGGAGGCCCACAATCCTTTGCGGCGCAGGTAGAAAGAAGCGACAGCCCTGGACATTGTCACGTGCTCATCATTGAAGGCTGACCTGACATTGTGACCAGATCATTAGAACTTTTGGAAAAGACCTCGTGTCTTGATTGTCTCAATTTTTATAAAGTCGAAATATCACATTCCTTTGTTGCCTGAACAGAAAATTTGATCCAAGGTTCATCGTATTCGCGTAGGATATACTTGTAGTACAAATTGAGAACTGTCGTCCTGATGGACCAGCCAGAAATGACTGTTGCTGACCTAGGCGCAAGGCAGGCCAGAGCGCCAAGGCTTCCGGGCTTGAACCAGCCTATATGCAGGTTAGCACGGGCATGAAGTCTGGTCTTCCCCCTACTATAATATTCAATTTTCCAGCCACGATGCACCTACCAATAGGAGACTTCTAGGTGTGCATCCAATTATACACTGGCCTTGAGACGGTCAGGTGCAAAAAGGTTGGAGTTCGAAACTCCTTCCACATCGAGAAAGTCGCAACATTTTACAGCTCACAACCTTGAATCCGCGCTCGAGTTCAAAGTCCAATTCACCACCATCGACTTCCATCATCGAACCCATAAACGACGCTGCATCTGTGCAGAGTATTTGGAAAGGCTACCCCACAACAGCCCAAACTTTTGCGGTTCTGTGGAAATGTCGAAAAAGGTGGCTGTCGGAGATCAAATTGTCAAGCTCATTGTCGGAGCTGGCAATGCCAGTCCCAGTCCTCCTGTCGGCCCTGCACTAGGTGCTAAAGGAGTGAAAAGTATGGACTTTTGCAAGGTACACGAGGAACTACCATGATTAGAGTCTGCGAATGCTAAAGCCTTTAGGAATTCAACGCTCGTACTGCTCATATTACTCCCGGGATTCCTATACCAGCTCGAGTGATTGTCCGACCGGACCGGTCCTTCACCTTTGACATCCGAACCCCCAACACATCATGGCTTCTATTGCAGGCCGCTGGAGTTAAAGAGGTCAAGGGCAAGATCAAGGGTGCTAAGAAGCCTGGGACGGAGACGGTTGGTCAGGTGTCGCTGAAGCATATCTATGAGATCGCAAAGATCAAGCAAAGTGAAATGCGGCTTTCCAGTCTATCTCTTGAAGGTCTCTGCAAAAGCGTCATTGCTCAAGCCAAATCAGTCGGAGTCGAAGTTGTGCCTTAGGCCCATCACCACCCCCCAGGTATCATGGAGGACCTATGGGATCGGTCAACTCTCGGCAGTGCTCTGTTGTCCACAAGTTCAATTGATGCAAAGATTACACCACTGAATCGGGCTCTGGATCGACAGTGGGAGAAAGCTGTCAAAGCGAGGTTCCTGGTTGGAGTCAGCCACACCAGAACACCGGCTGCATCGTTGAATGCATCACCTACGATTGCGACTCAGGAGAATCGACACGGTCTCGATGCCACGATTAACAGCTTAAACCGGTGGAGATATCAGCCAGATCGGGAGTTGTCACGCCTCACAGCAAATCCCCACAATACCAGGCAAGGTGCCAACTCACCTCGCTACCTCTCCAAGGTTATCTCCGTCAAAGATCGGCGCGGGCTATCTTCTCGGGCTGGATACCGAATACCCAGAGGCTTGCAAAGACTGCTGAATCATTCTAGCGGGTTTAGACGTCTGACAGAATGACGCGAAGGGAAGGCAATATGATTCAGCAGCAGGGCAGACGAATCAGTCGAGGGGAGCTTGAGCCTGATTCAGAGTATCTAGTACAGGCCAAGTGATGATGGCGTTGTGGAGGAATAGCTACTATAACAAATCCGCGAAGCAGTGATGTTTGCTGGATGGCAACATCGTATTCGGCATGTAAGACGCCCGGCTATGACGTCCTTGAGGGTAATCAATTATAAAGATTTTTTCTCTTCTCAGGCAACTCTCTCGCACCAAAACAGGTTATTTCTCCGGGCGCTCCGGATGCGAAGAGTCATCAGCATTTAGGTCTGTCGCTGGCCTTGTATTGCCGCTAGCCCGTGTAGGAGGAGCTGGGGAAGCAGGAAATTCCCCACCCAACTCAACGGCGACAGTTGAGAAACCCTCCTATGGATGAACATTGGAGCGCACGAAGATTCTTCATATGGTATTTTGGAAAGCAGCGATGCCCTGAAGATCTACTTTTAGGTGGTCAGACACAATTGGTCATGCGTTTGACATGTAGTTAGGGACATAGGGTTAGACTTGGCTTGTGGCGTCTGCAGGTGATAGAATGGAGGCCGAATGAGGTCACCAGATGGAGTATTGAGATCCAAATTCTGGGTCCAACTAGAGACACGACCAGTGACTTGTTAAATTGATAGACATGGAATTTTGTGAACTGACCGTTGATTGAAAATTGGGTCATCTAGCGGCCGTACCTGCGCAAGGGTACGTAAGATACCTATTTCTCCGGAGAAGAACTCCCTACGGAGTACATGGGCTCTAGGTTATGAGGTACTTAACACAAGTTACTAAGGCCCCCTCGGCACCTCGGCCAGGAAAGGGGCGATCCCCCAGCATTTTATTATCCATGCGTGCGTCGTACCACCATTTTATTAGGCATCTTACCTAGCGTGCCTAGGTACTGGTGCCATGTGTGTGTACCTCAGGTTGAGTAGTATGTCATCGCTCAGCACCACCGCTATACACAAGGACAAGACTTACGACCGCACTTCATATTAGGTGGATCTCAATGTGCACTGCCTCAGTGTTTACATAAGACGCTCGGGTTGGCACGATTGATAAACATGAATTGCCGAATTCTATATAGATATAGGGTAATGAGTGAAGAAAGCGGGTTGCCGGCCGCGGCGATTTTCAGGAGGGACACGTGTTTGCTCGGTTTGCACTGAAGGACATGTGGGCACTAAAAAGTGGTACGCATACCTGCTCCGTACTACTAACAGAACAAACTTACCCATTACGCACATGTCTATGCGTAGGGCGGCGCTGGATGGACGGGCTGTCGGGCGGGCGGGGCAGATCAAATCTCTGAGAGTCAAGAGAGGGTCGGAGGGTCAGAGGCTCAGTAGTAGAAATCCAGACAAAGACACTCAGACCTCTGGACATCCCACCTCCCGCCCGCACTCTACGCCCTGGCCAGCAATAAGAGTTTTGCCGATTCTATCATTATTACCTACCTATTGAATCGCCTCTTGTAGCAACTTGGTATTACCGCCACTACCACTACCACTACCACCACCACCCGTCCCTGCGATCTGTGACTCGAAATCTACTTCCAACTACAGCTTCATCCTCAACTCACCTCACCTCAGCATTCATTCTTCGCTTCAGATATATTGATATCAACTCTACTATTCTGGTCATATTACTCTTATTCTTGCTGCTCCTTCCATTGTGCCCAAGCTACCACTCAGCTATCTCACTCGTTTTCTCATCCCCCACCCGCGACCCTCCATCCACCACCGTCTTTCCCGATCCACATTTCTTGTCCTCTCTTTTGCGTCCGTTGACGCGTCTATGTCCATAAAATCTCACACTTTCATATGTAAGTCATTTATGCTCCTACAGAGTCATCTGGACCCCACTGTGTTGTTAGACTGCAACTTCGACCTCATTGCTTCTCGTCCTTCTCATGGCTTGTTCGCTCCTGTGTTCACCAAGATTGACAGAGACCTACCTCCAGTTTTCATCTCGCATTCTGCCTAGACTGGCCGCACGCTTTACATCCATCCTCCCCGACAGAGGTCGATTATCCTTGCCAGACGCCATCAGGCTCAACAGACGATCCGGTCGTCCCGCATCATGACGTCCAAACTCTCCTCCATGTTTTTCCCTGGCGAAGATCCCAAAGATTCAAAAGGTACCTTGCCAAACCATCCATGATCAATCAGGGCTAATCTCTCCACTAGGATCAAATACGCAAGAAAACAAAAGTGCAGACCCGGGAGCTGCCGAACGTTCCAACGTCCGCTTTGCCGCACAAGACGAAGAAATCGACCCCCTCGATGAGAGCAGAAGAAACTCAAACTTAGGAGACGCTCGTGATGAAGATTTGACCCCAGAAGCGCATGAACAAATCAGGAATTTGGCCATGACCCTCCAAAAGTCCCGGCTGCAAGAAAACAGAATGGCCAACTTTGCCTACGAACCAGTCTCTATGCCCGCCTCAAGAGTAAGCTCGAAACCCGACACATCCGGGCCCACGGGTGCTAACCAGTTAATAGGTCCATTCGAGAGAGAGTGAGGCAAGCGGCACTCCACGTGGCTCTACACGACAAGGCCACAGTTCCGTATCCTCAGCTGTCCACTCACCGCCCCTAACACCTCACGGCTCCAAGGATGGCCGAGCAGATTCGGTTACTAGCACGCGTGGGCAACAAGGACAATCAGCCATCACCCCCCAGACATCCCCTCCCTCGGACCTCCAAGGAAGATCTCTATCACAGTCAATCTCTCCATCACAAGCTACCCCCCATCCACAGAGACACGAGGGCGCAGACTCAAAGAGACCTCGATTTGAAATCGGTCCTTCTGAATCGGCAAGCCCCGTCGAGAGCCCGGTAGGAACACCATCGCTGCGACCAGCCTCACCACAACCAGGCACATTACCTCAGTCGAGAGCCGGCGCAGCTCTCACCGAGGCCAAGGTCGAGAAGACTGAGCAGCGAGAAGCCAGCCAGCAAAGACATTTTGGAAGTGTCGGAAGGGGATCTTTAGCTCCTGCCATTGCAGCGGCCGCCGAGAGACTCCCACGGCCCGGTAGCAGTGGTGATCTAGGAGCTTCGGAAAAGCGGAGTTCCATCTTTGGATCCAAGAAAGACCCATATTCACACGTCACCGACAGTGGTAGTGAGAGATCTGGCCTCGAAGGCAAGAAACATGGTTCAATGTCCGAGTTGAAGCGTTTTTTCAGGCTTGGCCACAAAGACAAGCACCATAAGCACGATCGACATTCCGATTCTCCCGCGCCTTCGGTCCCAGTCTCGCGCAAGAGCAGTTCCAAATCCGGGACGCGGACACCTCCTCATCAAGCACCACCGCCCAATGTTCCGTTTGCGGATGACCACAGTCTGGAAGCCAAGTATGGCAAGTTTGGCAAGGTCTTGGGGTCCGGTGCAGGTGGCTCTGTGCGACTGCTCAAGCGTAGCAGCGATGGTGTCACTTTTGCTGTCAAACAATTCCGAGAAAAGCACTCATGGGAGTCGGAAAAGGACTATTCCAAGAAGGTGACTGCTGAGTTCTGTATTGGATCGACCTTGCACCACGGCAACATTATTGAAACCATGGACATCATCCAAGAGAACCATCGATGGTTCGAGGTGATGGAGTACGCCCCTTACGACTTATTCGCAACCGTCATGACGGGCAAAATGACTCGAGAAGAGATTGCATGCTCGTTCTTGCAAATCGTCAACGGAGTCAGCTATTTGCATTCAATGGGCCTTGCTCATCGCGATCTGAAACTGGACAATGTGGTCATCAGTGAACATGGCATTATGAAAATTATTGATTTTGGCAGTGCCACGGTTTTCCGGTATCCATTCGAAAACGACATTGTTCTTGCGACCGGTAAGTAATCAAGATGCAGCTTGGCGGACGTTAAACTCACACTGGACAGGTATCGTTGGTTCTGATCCGTATCTCGCACCTGAGGTTTACGACGAACGAAAGTATGACCCCACGGCCACAGATATCTGGTCATTGGCCATCATCTTTTGCTGTATGTCGCTGCGGAGATTTCCCTGGAAGCAACCTCGAATCATCGATAATTCGTACAAGTTGTTTGTGTCACCTCCCACACCAGGCACCCCGGTCCCAGATTCTCAGCCTCGGAGAGCGTCACACCTCAGTCCACAAGACGACGGCCATCGAAGAGGGTCTGAAGCCAATGGCAGCAGTTCTTCACATCAACACCATCACTCGGACGCTCACGAGGGTTCGGATTCACGGCCAACCACATCCAGCGGTGAAAAGCAAGAGGTCATCAAAGGTCCTTGGAGATTACTCCGGATCCTTCCGCGAGAAAGTCGACATATCATTGGACGCATGCTCAAAGTTGACCCGTCAGAACGCGCCAGCATGGAAGAAGTTCTCGAGGACGAGTGGATCCTCGGGGCCAAGGTGTGCTATCAAGAAGAAAATGGGACGATTCATCGAGCTGAAGGACACACCCATGTGCTTGAAGCAGGATCAGGAGGCCCTCCTCCGGCCAAAGTGTAGAACAAGGCCATCAAGGCTATGAAGAAGAGATTCTGATGCGTTTGGGCCAACTTGGACGAAGACAGGAGTACAGGAACGGAATCAATGACGACTGGAAACTCCTCCAGAACAATAGGTGGAAGCATGTTTGATGTGGAACTTGGCGACAAAGAAGATGGCGCTTGATTCGGATCTTGATCAAGGCAAACGATCGGAGTGGTTTGGCTCTGGACTTTGATTATAATGTAGATAGCATGTCTGATATTGTGATGAATGAGAATACTTCAATCTATAACAAAATGTGCACTGGCGATCTTGTTGGGATGGCGCAGCCACAGAGAGTTGATGAACCTGGGGAGAGTTCAACCCTAAGAGGCTCCTCGGTTGAGGTGTCGAGGCCAGAGGGGCCAGAGGGGCCCTTCGGTGCCTCCCTTGGGATTTACGAGACTAGTGGTTGGCGAAGATTTGCCGGTGGGCAATAGCCACCGAATAGCCTAATAATTGTCGAACAACGGCGGCGATACGGAGTATGTAGCAATGGTGGTTGGTGGCAATAGGAATGAATGGCAATAATAGGAGGCGCGATCGATGATCGAACCTCTTTGGGTACTTAGGTACCTAGGTAGCTTAAAGACGACGAGCAGAAAGGTGCAAGGGGGGCCGGGGGGCCGGGGGGCGACTCAGGTCCAGCCAGTGACCACCTCAGGTGCCCCTCGGCCTCGAATTCAGTGCCACGAGTGCCTATGTGCCTGGCTCCTGCTTGCTCCTGGGGCTCCTGTCACCTCTACCTACTCCGTAGACTTAATTACTCCGTACAGTGGAGGAAGCCACGCGGGCTGTCCTCCGCGCTTAACTCGTCCAGGTTAGGCGCGTCATGCAGCTAACAAGAGTACCTGCAAGTCACTCCAATTCTCTCTCCTCACAGGCTTCTGGAATGCGGGACACCCTCCCTCGCTCCAGTTTGCACCGTCACTTTACTGCCTTGGGCTAACGTCCGCACCAAGTTCATTCAAGTGCCGCCCGTGTGCCTTTATCCTCAAGCTCATCCTGCTAAGCAATAGCCCAGATTCTGCCCTGGTTGCCTCGAAACCTCTGCCCGTCGCTGCCACCATTTCATATCACCTCCTCCACTGTTCGACTTTAGCCATTCTCCTCCATGGTCTTTCACCGCGGCAGATTTCCATACAACGGTGCATTCCCGAGTCCGAGTCGAGTCTGAACTGAGTCCGACGAAATCATGGTGGGCTGAGCAACCTTAGATTCCATAGCCCGCGATAACGCCTCCCACCCGTCTGGTCTTTTCTCTACCCTCCTCCTCAACTGCTTCTCTCGCCTGCATATGGCCAAGAAGAAGCGCCAGAGGATCAGCTATGGTATGTCCAGACCCTTCCCTATCGTCTTCCTCCTCCCCAGCCCCTCCGCCCCTCTGGGATAGATTCGCCGCTGACATGCCGTACCAGTCCTGCCCTTGGCGAATTCGCCGGGCGGACATAGACTCGGAGTGAATGGACTCGCCTTCGACGAGGATCGATCTATACTGTACGCCCACGGTCTTAGCGCCAACGTGACGAAAGAGTGAAGAATCAAACGCTGAGTTGTGGTTGCAGATATACGGGTGGACGAGACGGTGTCGTCTGCGCCTGGGACATCGACCTCGATGCCCAAAACGCCCCCTCTTACACGGACAAGGAACCCACACATACCTTTCGCAGACAGGTTCAAGCTCATACCCACTGGGTCAATGACATTGTCCTGGTGAAGAACAGCCTCGGTCTTGTGTCGGCCTCGTCAGATGTCACCGTCAAGCTTTGGCGCCCTCACGGCCACGAAACGACACACGCCTACACGATCGGATCCCATAGCGACTACGTCAAATGCCTAGCCACTCCCAGTGCCACGTCCAACTGGGTCGCCTCGGGCGGTCTAGACCACAAGATCAATCTCTGGGATCTAGCGGGAGGGGGAAACACCTTGCAGATTGATATTGGCAAGGCAGAAAATGTCGTCAAAGGCTCCATCTACACACTTCGTGCCAAAGGCTCTCTTCTGGCCAGTGGTGGACCTGAGAGTGTTGCCCGCCTCTGGGATGTCAGATCTGGTCGAAGTATCACCAAGCTCGTCGGTCACACCGACAATATCCGAGATATCTTGATCAGCGACGACGAAGACACGATCCTTACCGCATCCTCGGATCAAACCATCAAAGTCTGGTCGGTGACTGCTGGTCGATGCATCCATACACTGACCATGCATAACGACAGCGTCTGGTCACTCTACTCCAGCGATCCCAACCTTGCAGTCTTCTATTCCGGCGACAAGTCAGGTTTAGTGGCCAAGACCGACACCCGACGGGCAATGGAGATCGACGATGGTGTCTCAGTTGCTGTGTGTCAAGAGCACGATGGTATTTCGCGTGTCTTGCCCGTCGGTAACTCAGTCTGGACGGCCACTTCGAGCTCGAGCGTCAACCGATGGCTTAATGTAGACACGGAACTCGAAATTGAGACACCACCGTCCTCCCCCCATGACGAACGCGCAAAGAGCCCTGAAGGTCGATCTTCTCTTCACCCAGATGATGCCGTCAACCCTCCTGTGGTCAACGGAACAACTAATGGTGCAGTCAACGGCCTCCCAACCAATGGTCTTGACAGCAAGAAAAGAATTCCTTACAGCGCAGTACTCCGCGTCTCCAACACCGCAGTCCATCCTGGGAGAAGATATCTCGGAAGACACCCCACTTCCTCTTCGTCAAACTTACGGAAAGCTTCCGAGGTGATAAATGCAGATGACCTTAGTGTCGTTGTTCCCATTCGTGGACAACCCGTCGAGACCATCGAGGGTCAAAACGGCCTCATTAAGCATGTCATGCTGAACGACAAGAAGCGGATCCTCACACTGGACACAGCAGGCGAGGTGGTGCTGTGGGACTTGTTAAAGGTATGCTCCTTCTTGCCAATCGCATGTACCCACTAACTCGTATCAGTGCATCCAGATCAAGTCATTTGGTCGCCGACACCTTGACGAGGTGGTGCCCGAGGTCAATAACAGCGAAAGTGTTGCCAATTGGTGTGCGGTAGACACCAAAACCGGCAAAATCACCGTCATGCTGGAGGAAAACTATGCCTTTGACGCAGAGGTTTATGCTGACGAGCTCGACTTGAATGACAAGCTTTCTTTCCGAGACGATCAGAGAAGTAGGTCCATTGAACAACTCGAGCGAGACATTCTTCTAACATGGTGTGTCTCTAGTTAATCTAGGGAAATGGGTACTCAGAAACCTCTTCTCGAATTTGCTCGACGAGGAGATCCGTAGGGATGAAGAGTACCGAACCAATCTGCAGATAACACCTCCACCGCCAGCTTCTGGACTCATCAGACCTGGAGCCCCAACCAGCATCACTTTGCCAGGATCGGTAGGTGCAACGCCAATGGTGTCTCCCGGCACCATGACCACCCCCAGAGCCCCCAACGGACCGGGCTTGGTCCCACCTACCCCTGGCTTAGCTATCGGCGCTGCTACCCCTGGCTTCTCTCCTCTGACAACAACCTTGACGTCGACGGCCGAAGAGTCTGCTGATGCGGTCGATGGCAATTCTCGTCCGACACAGCCGACGCCGACTACTGCGACCATCACGGATCCCTCGAGCGACTACTTCTCACGAAACAGCAGCGCTCACAACCAGTCTGAGGATTCATCTGACAGCAACAAAATCCCTGATACTCCAGGAGGCGGTGACAACTCGCAGCATGCTTTGGCCACGCCCACTTCCCCTACCGAAGAGAGGAAAAAGGGCATATTTGGCAAGAAGTTTTCCGGCATGGCTTTCCCCAAGAAACTCGCTCGGACTTCGACCGAAGTGGCCAAGACACCGATGATCACCCAGGAAGAGAAATCCGACACGGCGTCTGTCAAGTCATCGGAGAAGGAGGAGAGAGTCATCGAGGATAATTTCTACGGCGTGGTGCAGAGAATCCGGCAGGAATATGAAGATCACTTGGAGCATAAACCTGGTGAGGCGCTGCCGCCGGGAATCACCCCGAGCTTGCCGAATGAAACCCCCGTGTTAACACCACCACCTCACACGACTATCATCATACAAGAGGACAATCCAGAGAGTGGCGGGTTGGCAGATCAATACAGGGGTGAGATTGGTGAGTTGGGTGAGAAGAGCGAGGTGGACATTCTGGAGAAGATTGCGCCAACATGGTTGGGCGAGTTACTGCTACGGGTATGTGTCTCTCCCATGATCCTGGTTGCCTGATGATCTGTGCTCCCCGGTTTTGGCTTGCGCGTGATCAGGTCCCTCCGATCCTACGATTAGAACTCTCGTCCATGCCCATGCACCTTGCTAACCTGACTGGCCGATAGAATCAAATTCCGTACAAGGACACCATCAAAGTCAGCTTCATTCTGCAACCGTGGGAAAATCTTTTGCCGAGCATCGCATCGCCAGACGGCAATGCGCGACTAAACGCAAACCGAATGCTCCGGGCTAAGAAGATCATGGCGTACATCGCGGAACGCATCGAGGCACCAGCAGACCCGGAGCACCCCAACCCAGATGGCACCGATGCGCTCAAGCCGGAGGAATACTTGGAGCTGTACTGCCAGGGTCGTAAGGTGGACCCCAACATTACGCTGGCGAGTCTGAGGGTGCACCTGTGGAGGACAGGAGGTGACGTCGTCTTGTACTATAAGACGAATGGACGAAAAGAGCTGCGTGTTCCGCATCCGAGCGAAGTGCCGACGCGTGACGAGAGCGAGGAGGCCACTGGTGTGGTGAGATAGACAGTTGAAAAGTTTCGTGCGGTCGGAGATCAGGCCCTTGAGAGGCACGGGATGGAGGTGCCCGTGGAGGATTACTCTCAGGCCTCGATATCTAGATTCTCGGCCCATCTAGGAGACTCCCAGCAAACGTTACATGGCCGCTGGTTAGGGGGTTGAGATTGGATAGAACCGAGAACTTGTCGAGGAGATCGGCCATTTCAAGACAGACTTGAGCAAGGTAATGTACATACAGATATACAGCGATGCCTGGAACCAAAAGACGAATGAACATTGGTAATATTTATATATATATATATATATATATATATATATAGGTATACAATGAGACGAAGATGGATCAATCTCAGTTATGACGTGACTTTCGTCCCAGGTCGGTGGTTCTATTCTCCAAAACTTCGATCTCTTTGATAGATACGATACATAGTCAACGCTCCTCAGAGCCCAAAAGGTTGGACACATACTGATATGTTCCGAGGAAGATTGCACCACCAGTACTGATCCAGCCGATTCGCGGAACGATGCCACGATAAAGGCCAGTGACGCCCTCGGTGGTCCAGATCTGGTGCAAGACCTTGAACGCTCCACTCCGTTGTTGGGCGCCCTCCCCAGACTGTTTTCTCGCCAGCATGATCCTCGTCTTAAGCACGTCAAGAGGCGTAGTCAGACCCGCAGCGACGGCACCTGCGGCACTGCCAAACAGGGCGCTCTCTGTCGCCGTGACCAGACCTTGTTGTCTTCCTGATGTCTTGTGTTGACGATCAGAATAGGATGTTTTAAAGGATTCCCACAGACTGAATTGAATGATTGTAAAAGGTATCTCACGCATAATGGTAACTCCGCCGCCTCGATAGAGTTCTTTAACCATGGTGGTGACGCCATCTGTGCGTTGCAGAGCAAGTATGTCTTTCAAGGCAAGCAGGGACGAACCCCCAAACAGTCCAGCCTGTGCTCTTTGCTTGACCACTTCAGTCGGGACACGAATGGCGCATGCCGCTATCTCTCCCATCGAAGAAGCCAGCATATGGACGTAGGTCTGTCTCGAGGAGGATGTAGAAGGAGCTATCAGGGATCTCTTGACTCCGTCGTAGACAAGGAAGAAGGACGCCGCTGACGGCATGGATCCCAGCATCGCCGAAGGGAGACCGGCGTACATGCTCCGAAGGGTACCTCGGAGGGTGTGTCGTGGCGTGAGAGAGACATGTTGAGCAGTCAAATTCGATTGAAGCCGTGTCTTGAGCGTATCGAGAGGAAACAAGGACACATCGACGGTGAGACCTGCTAATGCGCCTGACTAAAGGAAAAGAAAAAGGTCAGTCAGTTCAGTGTATCTACTTGGTCTTGGGTTGGTTAGTTGGAAGAGGAAGCATAGGTATGTCAACGTCCTCGTCCAGCAGGGGAAGAGAGACCAACAATAAGTGAGCGAGTCCACAGCGACGTGACAAGCGCCGTGGGAGCTTGGTTGGAGATTACATCCTGCTCCGGCATGCCTGGGTGTCGCGAGTCTGCGGGTGAAGCAGAGTCGGACACTCAAGGTGGAGGAGGGGATGGTCTCGAAGTGACGAGACTGACTGTGACCCTGAGTGAAGGGTGGTGGAGGATGAAGGACGGGGAAGAGAGAGGTGGTGTTGAAGTCGTAGTCGTAGTCATCAATCGCCGAATATCATAAAATTGATGTTACCAGCGGCGCCTTCCGATTTCGGCCATGACATCAATTCCTTCCAAAAATGGAAATATATGCTTCTATCCACACGAGGCAGGCACGCGACACAACGACAAGGACATCAACTTGTAGAGACTCATATTTAATGTTCTTGGAATTGTACATAATATCGCATAGCAATGACTATGCGATCGGATGATGGAGTGGGTTGAATAATCACTTGGTGAAATATATCCAAGGCATATCTGCAGTTCCGCAATATATGCATTTATATCCTCCAAGACATACAATACAGAGCATAAATAGTCCGTTATCACTCTATCCCTTGACGTTGTCTTCCAGCTCCTTGGAAACATCACCGGTCGCATGTCGAATCATGAACCCTCCGTCTCCATATCTCAAAAGCCCCTTGACCCAGTCAACCCCAGAGTCCCACCATCCATGTCTGTCCGGCTTGACCAGCTCCAGATGGTCTCTGTCTAGACTACCAACCGTAATGTCGACAAATGCCATGGGTGTGTTGAGACGTTTATGCGAGAGATAGGTCAAATTTGTCCCACAGCGAGAGCAGAATGCTCGGGTAGCACGCTCGCTACGATTGAAGCGAGTGACATACGTTTGGGCAAACATTGTATCCGTTTCAATTGGCCCAATTGCGTCCACCGTCGACAGGACGGTACGAGGGGACATTTCGGTGCCGATTCCTGCCTCGTCCAACCTAGCGAGATTCCATTCAACCCAGTCGACTGGAACAATAAGCCATGTTTGGATGATAGCGCCAGATACTTCTCGACAGCTGTTGCAATGGTCGAGATCAATCAGTGGCATTCTCGTCTCGATGTCTTCGCTGGCAGAGATTGGAGTCTTCAATGCCCCAGGCACGGCTGGGCGTTGGTTCCATGCTGGGATATTGACAGTGTATCGAATCGCTTTGCAACAGCAGCCTCCATTCAAGGTCAGTGCCTCTTTGGGAAGATAAGCCATGATGCAAAGATAATCATGGAAAAGTAATCATGTGTGCAGTGCCTGGGACAAGAAAGCCTTTTGCTTGTTCGAACCACCCCCGTCGATCAAAGTCAAGACTTACGGAGTAAAGTATATTGGATATAGACTCTTGTTGCGTTGGTAGTGCTGCTGCCTGGCTTCAACCTTGCCCTTACTAATGATTGGCTGAGAGTACGAAGCTACATACGATCATACAATCGTTACTAGTCGGTCAACTAATCCCTTCACTCCTAAATGCTACTCCTTGCCCTTAATGGCTGGGGCAAAGTCTTGTAGAAAATCCCAGAATAGCTTCTCTTTCAAGCCCTTGCTTTTCCAGTCGTTGATCGACTTGGGAAACATATCCACTTTACCACGAATAAACGTATCGTGTGCGTAGATGAAGAAAACGTGATCGACAGCGTCGGCCTCCTGTGTCTTTTTGATCGTCTCGATCGCTTGTGCGATATCCAGACCCATGCTGGGATCGTAGAATGGTTCGTCAATCGCTCTCGACCTGCTTTTCTGCAACGACTCGAGTTCTGCACCGGGACACACTCCACCTGCAAGATGTGCGAATGCGCTCAGCCGGACTTGGTCAGGGAGGGGCATATACGGCGAAGGTCGAATCTCGCCCCCATGGTGGCACAGATCTCCACCCATCAGAATAAATGAATCTGGGGTCGTTCGGGCCAGTCCCGCTATATGTCCCACTGCATGCCCGGGGGTGTCGAGCAAATAAAAAGACCCATCCCCGAAGAAATCAACTGCTCGTAGTTGACCAATCTTGATCACATTGGGTCCGTCAAAATCAATCTCCCGCACTTCTCGACCTCTGTGGAAGAAAAGACCGTCACTAGAGACACCCTCAAGACGTGACCAAACTCACTCACCTGAAATCACTCTCACGGACTGGAGAGTCCTCTTTGCTCGGGTAACCCGGAAAGAATGCTTCCTTGAACCCAGGGCCGACCACTAATTCTGTGCTTCCCGGAAAGGTGGACGGGTCACCTAAATGATCCCAATGCCAATGACTATGCCATGTTAGAAATTCGCTGATTTTCCAGGGCGTGGTTCTTGACCCACCTCCATACAATACTGTTGATCGAAGCAGGATCGACTTGGTTCTCCTTCAAAATGTCCACCACGTGCTTGTCCGCCTTTACCTCCCAGCCGTTAGCAGTCAGCCGGTTGACGACTGCAGGTGCAAATGTCTCCCAGTTAGGCGGCACTCCAAGATCGAACAGCGCTTTCTTGCCCGTATCACTTTCAACGAGGAATGACCATGTTGGAAGTTCTGGAAGGATGTCGAAACCCGGGATGGGGGGCGTCATCAAGAATTTGACGGCCAGTTGCTTGATACTTGTCGTAGTGTCGATAATGCGGACATTCGCGACGGCCCCCTGGGGGACTTTGAAGTTCGCTGCCATGGCTAGAGATGGGGTTTCTTCTGATATCGTACAAGATCTCTGGCCAAGACAGATTCTCGATCAAATCTTGGTCACTTAGCCTTTGCTTTATACAGTATTGTTGATAAGATAACGTGAGGAAGGATAACCTTCATTCCCCCCCCACCATGATATAGATATTCCCCCTCATATTCCTTTGGAGGTCGATAGCAGTAGCGTCAGGTCGCACCATCGCTCCCCGCACCGAGAACGGATTGAGAAGCTGACGATGTAATCCTTTCATGCTTTTCTCTCATGAATGAATGTTAAATGGTTGGCTTCTCCACAACTTCAATTGTACCTGATGATGCCCGATTTTAACTGGGGATTTTCTCTCATTGGTGATTTGAAGCTTATATAGAGTAAATGATTACACCCAGGTCATGTTGGTGACAGAACTGTGGTTTATCTAGCTATTGCCACTACTGTCTGGCACGCCCTCTGCTTGTCTCATCCAGGATTAATACCTTTAAAGGAACATGTCAAGTCCATCGACGTCCATCCACGTGACTTGATATTCACGTGACTGGTTGCCCTGGACAACGCGCCGGCAACTCCCGCATCAAAAATAACGTCGCGCATTTTCGTTTCTGCCACTGACGCGCCTTGAAGCAGATCTGCGACCACATCTCACACCAAGAATGCTCTCAGACCGTCTTGATATGAGACAACTACTCTAACTAGTAGTAGTCAAGCATCGTCTTTGTGCATTCACCCCACAGCCCATGATTAACGACTACAATTCTTGTTTGTATTTCCACTTCATCCACATCACCAGACTCTTACACCCAGGCCGACTTTAGCATATCATTCACCTTCTCATATCTCATATCCATTCCATCCCACAGCTTACAGCACACATGCGCGTCTGACCCTTCTTCGACACAATGGAACCGTGGTTGGACTCTCTATCGGAGGACTGGAAGTCCGATCCCCAGTCATCTTCGCCTGCGCCTTCGGCTACCAACAGTCGTCGCCAGAGCACTGCCGCCCTATCGCACTCCCAGAGCCGCATTCCTCATCTCGCTCGCAACATCCGTAAGGATTCCACCTCATCTGGTAGTTTTCTCAGACACCGATCCACACGAGGGAAGGCTGGCGGCAATTCAGAGCCAATCTTGAAGGAACGGAGTGCCTCAAGCCTCAATTTACCCCCTGCGCCCTCATGTAAACAATCCAGTCTTCCCCGACGCCCTTCCAGCGCCTTCTCCGAATCCCAAAACTCCGTTCAACACTACTCGGTACGCGAAAAGCCTGTCGATGCCGAAACTCCAGAATGGAAGAGAAGGCTTGTTCAGGGAGAAGATCTCACTAGTGATGGATTCGATCTCTTCTCACCCTCCAAGCTCGAGGGCGTCTTTAAACAACCCACTCAGTCCCAGCCTCACAGCGATATCGACCTGGATCAGAATGACGGTGATTCAAAGTCTTGGAAACCCTTTACTCTACCTTCTGCCGCCGATTTCCCCCAGCAATATAGCAGTTATCGTCCTCCACGAAACCGGCTGAACGATCTCGAAGTTCTTGAAGAGGTCACCGAAAATGAAGACACAGGCGATCATAGCATGTCAGCTGTATCCTCCGAGCTCGGTAGGACTGGGTCCATCAGGGGGTTGGTTCAACAACGCGTCAAGAACTTGGAACAGGCGAATATATCCCAATCCGGACACTCGTCGCCGCGACCAATGAGCCGACATTCTGACAAATCTGATAAGCACTCGCTCAATGTTAGAGACCCAAGATGGAGGACGATAAGCGGACAGGAGGAATTGAAAAACGAGTTCATCAGCCCGGTCACCGTGTCTAAACAGAACTCGATTCGTGAGACCATTATGCGAGGCACTTCAGACATTGATGTCAACCTACTCAAATCCAGACTCCAAGAAGCACAGGCTCATGATAACGATCGTCCTACCTCCAGCTCTAGTGACAAGGACGTCAGCTATGGTTACCTTCCTCCGACAATCGATGATTCACGCAACGAACCTCTTCCAGACCTGACCTCCCAGTCCCTGCCCGATGATCTCTCGATGGGTACTCAGGATTTCATATCGCATGGTGGCTTCATCAATTCGCGTCGTGGTGGACGCTCAAATGAAGCTTCGTTCCTACGCAAAGACTTGAGTTTCTCTCAGGAAAACTCACGCCTGCCTTCTGCTCCTGACCCCCCAATGGACTTTCACAGTTCCCCTCCCGTTGGCTCAAGTTTTTTCGACGATGTCGCACGAAGCAAAGTCAGCGCTAGTGCACCAACGACCCCTCAAGATTCCAGTGTCATTCATCATACGGAAGGCCATCAACGGCCGGCATCGTCTGGTAGTCCACTTAAGTTGTTTGGTAACCGGGATACATATACCAACAATAAGCTCATGCGGATTCTAAGCCAATTTGAAGAAGATGACAACGATAAAAGAGACGGACCGGCAGATGGTACAAAGTCTCAGCAGAACAGTGCGAGCTTGCGTATGAGTCAATTCGGCCGTGGGGACCTCGATGGATTCGGCTTTGAGAAGAATGTGCCGCGTCCATCGCCCCAGGAAGCAAACTCGCTCATCTCTGAACAGCGCATCTTCAAAAGCGTACCGCCCGCGGACCTGCAAACTTTGGAAGAACCCGCGAGTTTTCATTCCAAGTCAGACATGCGGGAATTCGAGGGGGACTCGATACAGAAGCAGGATGGGACGGTCTTGGAGAGAAATCGGACCAACAAGCGACGTAAGACGTTGCTACGAGAACAAGTCGCAATTAGCGAGATCCAGATGGAAGTCAAAGTGAGCCATCTGGAACAACCGGCTAGTCTCGCGGGTTCGAAACGCAAAGATGCAAGGCCTGGAGCAGAGGGCGTTCGGGCTGATGCAGAAACACTTGCATCGAGAAGCTTGTTGAGGCCCCGATCAGCTAGACAACGATCTGGAAGTCACGCTCCCTCTGTCGATGCTACTGAGAATTCAATTCCAGAAGAAGAGGTGTCACAGCCGGATCTCACCGAGGCACTGGCTGCAGAACTTGCTTCATTCGCACAAGAAGCTGCTGATGTCAAACTTGACTCGAGAAAGCCATCACTTGCGACCAAAGACTACATGGAAGAGGCAAACAAGGTCATGCAGTTTATTCGATCGAGAGGCAAACCACAACCGGCGGTCACACAAAACCATGAGTTTGGAAACACATCTGAACTTGATGTTGATGCCATCTTGGACCTGGATCTGGACGCGGACTCAACCAAGGATAGCTTCACTAGGCCTCCATCGCGAGAGCGTATCACCAATCCATCCCCTCATCGACGTGTGGCAAGCCATGATTCGATGACTGCCAGATATCTACAAAAGTACAAAGATGAAGAGGACCTGGACGTTGTCACAAACACATCTGCTTTTGAAAGCCTGCCACCGCCCAACAAAGCTTCAGCACAGCCTATGTCATCTGAATCTAAGCTCGTCCTCCAAGAGAGTGATCCTCCGAACATGCGCATTTTGAACCCAACCGACACTTTGAGGAAACGAAAATATTCGACTTCTACGGTGGACAGAACTCACGACCATGTTGATGAACATGTTCTGCAAACACACAAGTCTCCGGCGGACTCGAGCCAGAATACGTTTCCAACTAATTCCTCAACCTCAGGTCCAAAAGGTGTTATTGCATCTGGCACTGTTTCTATCCCCGATCAGATTGGGTTCATGACTTTTGATCACGACAAGAAAATCTGGATCAAGAAATTTTCAGACAATCAGGAGCAAGAGCCTCGTGGCAGAGAAGTAGCCGGCGCAATGACTGAGGATGATCCATTTGACAGCATCCCCGATCTGAGCGTCGATGAGACACGGGAAAATGCTGCTCGCATGAATCTTGAATCGCCTGTTCGAGCACAGACCAAGGAAGAGCTAAGAGCTCATCAAAGCGTCACCAGCCAACCCTCAGCGCGATCTTCTGCACCAACCCAGAATCTAAAGAATGGTCCAGCTTCGGACGACATGCCTGATGAAGTCGTGCAAACTTCATTGCGATCCAAAACTTCAGAGCATGAGGCAAACCTGCACAACGGATTCCCTTCAGAACCACCCGCTGAGACGAAAGTGGATCGGAAGCAGGCTAGAGTGGTAACCATAGCATTTTCATCACCTCTGGTCTCAGCAGTCAACTACACAAAGTTCGACGACGAGGATCTGGACAATTTGCCACGTGAAGAGGACCTGCCACTTGATGATTCGGATTTGAGTGAGCCAGGAGAGGCAGAGCTTATCAATGGGCCTGTGAAGGTGTCTTTCTCCAGCAACAACATTCAGAGCACCCATGGCACTATGCAAGCAACCTCGTTCCAGCTTCGAACCATCTCTCCAATTGAGGAACAAGATGAAGACGTGGGAGCGACACAGCTTAGTCTAGTTCCTTTGAAGAAATCCATGGATCTCACACCTGCAACCCAGCGTGCAGTCATCAAGCACAAGTCTGGACTTCGAGCTTCAAGCATTCTTTGTTTGACACCTTTGTCAGATTTCTCCCTGCACCAAGTTGACAGTGGCAAAGACTATGATCAAAGTTACGTAGAGGACAGGCAGCACCCGCATGCTCTGCGACAAGCACATGGCTCGCTGGCCCTCTCCGTTGATGACTTGGTCAAGGCAATCACCGATGCGGTTTCCGATGAACTCTACTGGGAAACCCTTCGTCGTCTGCAACTATCACCCTCGAACTTGAGTTCTGCTCACGGCTTGAAGGACTATTGTCCGGTACTGGAAGAACTCTCCATCTCAGGCAATCAGATTGAACACGTTCGTGGACTTCCAGAATCTCTTCGCCATCTTGATATTCATAACAATCTGCTGAATGATCTGACGTCTTGGTCTAGCTTGTCGAATCTGCAGTATTTGGATGTGTCAGACAATAAGCTCGAGAATCTTGATGGTTTCAGTTCCTTGGTCCATCTCAGAAGACTGAAGGCGAGTGGCAACAACATTACCAACATCGATGGCATTCTAGACTTGGATGGCCTTCTCGAGCTGGATGTCCGTGACAATGACCTGTCAAAGGTTGACTTTGAAGGTTCTGAGCTACATCGTCTCCAGCGACTTGACCTGAGCCACAACCAGCTGACAGAGGCACGAAATTTGCAGTGCCTTCCCGCTCTGAAGGATCTTGATCTCAGCTTTAATGCGATTGAAGAATGGCTCCCCGCAGAATCAACGGCTCTTGCGGGATTGAACAAGCTCGAAATCTCTCACAACATGCTTGAATACATCAACCTGGACATGACTCCGGCGATCAAGTACTTGGATCTGGACAACAATCGAGTTTCACATATTACTGGACTCTCACAGGCATACCACCTGGAATTTCTATCTTTGAGAGAGCAAGGCAAAGATTCAAACATTGTCGACGATGTGCTTTCAACTCCGAACGAATGCCGCCACATTCGACTGTCATCCAACTCCGTGGTTGATGGAACATTCCGATTACCTCAGACACCGCAGCATAATCTACGGGAACTTGAGATTGCAGCCTGCGGCATTTCCAGCTTCCCTGAAAACTTTGGGAAATTCTTCCCCAACTGCCGTCGACTGAATGCCAATTTCAACGGCATCAGCGACCTAGTCCCACTCCGAGGCATGCTGAAGCTCAGAACTGTGCTTCTCGCTAGAAATCGCATCAACAGGATGAGGAGAACATGCATCTTACTCTCCAAACTGCAATGTCTCGAGCAAATCGATCTTCGAGAGAATCCATTGACAGTGGGATTCTACAGTCCCCTTGCAAAGACGGAGACGGAGACGGAGACAGAGACAGAAGAAAACAAAAAGTCCTCGGAAGAGGCACGCTATCATCTGCCACTAGGCTCGAGAATTGAAGACTCGAGCTGGAAAAAAGTCCTAGATGAAGTGACGGGTCTTAAACGACGTGCCATTGAACTTCTGTTGACTGAACATTGTAAGAATCTGTTGCAACTCGATGGCATGGATATATGTCGTTCAAAGGTGGTTGGAAAGGATGTCACATGGGATAAATTGACCGGTCAGGGCGTGCTCGCTATCCCCATTGCAGTGCAGCCTCAATGTGTGGATGAGGAGGTTGTTGTTGTAGGGCAAGACGACGGTATTTGCATGAACGAGCCAAGGAAAGGTGACGAAGATGAGATTTGATAGACGAGGAGAAGATATCAATGTCAATTGATGAAGCAATGGGTTTTGGATTTTGGAACTGTACCACCACTATGAGGAAACGGATTCGGGGATGGATGCTGGAAAGGCGGTCTGTCTTTCTTCATGGAAATGAAAAAAAAGGGAAATGACGGGGTTTTATTTTTCTTTGGTCGTTATTACTACAAGACGAATAAGAGATATGATGATGGATGAGGTTGGGTCACTTGGGCCCTGGGGAAAGTGCCACGAATGGTAGAGACGTAATAATGATTAATGAATGGATTTTGAAGTGAAAGGACTCCCTCAATGACCTTCCGTGATCCTGCTTGTAGCGGGGACTTTTTATTGAAGTTCATAATCTATAGAATCTCGGATGAATGCCCCCTGACCTGGTACATTCTCCCTATTTTCGCTTGATGAAAACCGAATAGTGTTGACAGAGATGGAAGGACATGTAGTCTTAGATATATGATTTGATGTATTTGTGAGATACTAACTAAGGTTCTTGCTTGATCTCCATCCAGTCTCTTTTCTAATTTCACTAGCTCCTTGTCTGTTGATTGATGTGCATGTATGTATGTCTTTATACAATATATAATATATAATATACACACACACACATATATATATATATCATCCCCCGAACAGTCGTCTGCCCACGACTTCTTCATCCCCCGCCGATTTGCTCTCCCGCAAACGACTATTTACTCGATTCCCTCCCTCGTCCGCTCTCTTCCACTCTCTTCCTCTCTTGCGCGCTCCCCCTCCACTCCTTTCTACTCCCTTCTGCTCCCTCACGTGCCGGTTTGGTAGTAGCACCTGAATTACGTTCTCATGGTAAGCAAAACGATCAACATCGTGGTGGAGTAACTCCTCCCTTTGAATTCACCATGATGTCATGTGGCGTCAGAACTGAGTACTGTGAGCACTTATTGGAGCAGACTCCGAATGCCACCACAGTTAAATTGGTCTTCTTATCAGGGCTTCGAGGTAACGATGATCCTCGAAGAATACCTGCTCTCTTTCAGCGGGTTGGCGTGGCTGAAATTCAGTATCTCCTTGGTAGGTATCTGCTGTATCTGGTGTTGCCTCGCCTCGTTTACAAGAACCACTTTGTTCCACTTACTTGTCCTGAAACTGAGAAGGACATCAATCAAGCCAGATTTCCGAGTGTCGCTCACGCTCATCACACAGTTCTAGGATCGACTCTCGACGAACTCGTCACAAAATGTCGTCTGACCACAAGTTCGAAGGCTGGGTGGGTGAAGACGCATCCTCAGCCGAAGGCAAGATGGTGTGGAAGGACTATGAACCAAAGACGTGGGAAGAAACAGATGTAGAGATCAAAATCACTCACTGCGGCGTGTGTGGGTCCGATATACACATGTTGAGGTCCGGCTGGGTAGGTATATGCGCAGCTCTGCCCTTGACCCTTTGAGCAATCCCCGTAAACAGAACAGTTAACACTCAGACAGCGTCAAACTCCCTATCCCATCGTGGTCGGGCACGAGATCGTCGGCATCGCTGTCCGCGTCGGTTCCAAGGCCTCGAACGGCATCAAAGTCGGGGACACCGTTGGAGTAGGCGCGCAGTCCGATTCGTGCCTGAACCGCGACTCCCAGTTCGCGTGTACGGAATGCAAAGAAGAAAACGAAAACTACTGTACGCGAATCACAGGGACATACGGCTCCAAGTTCTCCAATGGCGACAAGTCTTTTGGTGGTTACGCGCTGTATCACCGCTGTCCCTCTCACTTCGTCTTCAAGATCCCAGACGGGCTCGCACCAGAATTCGCGGCACCAATGCTCTGCGCTGGAGTCACCGTGTACTCACCACTGAAGCACTTTGGTGCTGGGCCCGGGAAACGGGTCGGCGTTGTGGGAGTCGGCGGTCTGGGCCACTTTGCGGTGCTGTTCGCGCGTGCGCTAGGCGCCGAGGAGGTGGTGGGAATTTCGCGCAGAGAGAGTAAGCGCCAGGAGGCGCTCGACCTGGGATGTACAGATTACATTGCGACTGCAGAAGACGAGGGCTGGGAGGCCAAGAATGCCCGGAGGTTCGATATTATCATCTCAACGGTGTCGTCGCCGAAGGTGCGTTGCTATTCCCATACCCGTCCCCGTCCTTTCATACAATCGGTCCTTGAAATTGGTCGGTGGACGACCTAGTCCACAGTGGAATGCTGCCGCCACACCAGGAATTCATACTGACTCATGACCCAGATGCCCTTCGCAGACTACCTAGGCATGCTTAGACTCGAAGGCATACTCGTTCAGATCGGCCTACCAGAAGGCGAGCTCCCGTTCCGCGCATCCAGCCTCACGGGGGCCCGACGTCGTGTCGCCGGATCATTTATCGGTTCCCCCCGAGAAATCCGTGAAATGTTGCAGTTGGCCGTTGATAAAGACATCAAGCCGTGGGTCGAGACACGCCCCATGTCTGAGGCGAATCAAGCTATTGTTGATTTCGAGGCTGGGAAGCCGCGCTTTCGCTATGTCCTCGTCAATTGATGAATCTGGGGAGAAACGTGCTGATCGGGGCCCAATTTTCAAGTTGGCATCTTCTGAAGCGCCAGGACCGACGTCAAGATACTACCTTATGTTGAAAAGCAACCTAGGGATCTATCTACCTTGGTGTTTGGGACGTCGCCTTTTCTACGTTACCAACGAAAAGCTCTCCTTAGAAGACTGATTCTCACGTAAACTGAAGGAGCATTACTTTTTGAAAGGTGCTATTATCTTAGAGTTTTTCGCTTTCTATTATGACTGTGGTTGTACACAAGGACAATATTCCGACAGACGCGCCTACAGGAACATCACGGTCACACTCCCAGCCATCCTTCATAGCGGAGAGGCAGACCGTGCAGCGCCAGGGTAATCTTTGCTTATTGAATCCCAGAGCGGTCCACCTCCATACGCCAAATCTCCGAACGGCGGGCAAGTCAAATCTGTAATGGCCGTACCTAGCGCGTCAGTAAGAAGGCTGAGAGGAACAGCAATATCTAGAAGGGTTCATCGTCGAGGCCTAAAGGGACCCCTTAAGCCCGAACTGGCTTCTAAGTACAGGCATTAGATGAGCTCCCTGTGGCTTGCCCAGTGCTCGGGCGATCCCCCCCTCCCCCCTCCCCCGTACTCTGCCGTAGCTCCCGCGGCGCTCTCCCGTGCTCGGCTGGGGATCCGTCACGTACCCGAGTAAAGCGGCCGCGCTCCCTTTCCTGAACGAAAATGAGAAGGGACGAAGCACAGTTCGGGGTTGATATAATGTAGATATACTTTGGCGCCAGCCATGAGCAAGGTTTGGGGGTATTTAAGCAAATAAGGGGTCGATATATGGTGTGATATACTATTTGCCAAGAGGATAGGATGAGTGACAAGCGGAAGGTCGAGAAGAAGAAAATCTAGAAAACATTAATACAACGATCAAAAGATGGTGGAGCTCAACATCCAGAGCCCCAACATCCCCGTCAAGACCAGCGTTTGTGTCATGGCTGGAATTGAGAGTCGCATGGATCCAGAATCGTCTCCTCCTTCGCTGTCATCGTCGTCGTCGGCATCGTCGGTTTCGGTGTCGGGATGAACCCTATATGACCAGTACGTTAGATTATTTTTTCTCCAGCTCAGGGGGTACGAGCCAAGGTATAGAAAACGAGGCAAAAGCAAACGTTCGGAAAAACTAACCTTTGTCCCTTGATGATGTCAGCGGCCTTTTCGGCTACTCCAAATGCCACGGCTTGGGTATGGGCACCAGGCACGATAGGGAGGATACTGGTGTCGACGACTCGGAGGTTCTGGGTCCCGTAGACAATCAGCTCATCGCTGACTACACCACCAAGGCTGAGTGGTAACATGGCTGCAGTTCCGCTATAATGGAACTGAGTACCGACGTGGTTCCGTATAAGTTCCGCCATTTGGTCTTCAGTGGCGTCCTCATCTAGATCAGGGTACGACGGCTGAAGTACCTGGATTGGCGCGGTGTGAAGGATACGCTGGTTTAGTTGCAAACCGAGGATTAATGTGTCAAAGTCGAAGGGGTGGGAAAGCCACCGTGGGTCAATTGCTGGTACCCGGAATGGGTCATCGCTGGTGATGTGAGTGGTACCTCGTGACAAAGGTCGCATCAGAGCAAGATGTAGACCTCCTGCATTGTCGTTGAGGTTCTCAAAAATTGGAGTGTACGATTGATTGAGGTCGTTTATTGTGCTGACAAGTTGGGCGAGATATCCGTTCTGGAGAGTTGTTTCATTCGCGTAATTTGAAGGGAGATAGTCGGGGGCCGAGCGCGCGCGCGCAAGTCTAGAATTCGCGTCTCCAGCGTCGGTGACCTGGCGGAGCGAAGGAAATGCAACAGCACCGCTAGGTTTGGCCGTCCAAGGGCCAGTTCTCGATTCCAGGAATTCCTCTCGGCATTGTTCGTTATATTCTGGGTCACGTCTGAAGTCAAGGATTGTTCGATAGCTGCTGTTGGTGTAATAGTACGAAATTTGAATCATAGGATGATCTTGGAGGTTATTGCCCACTCCAGGCAGGTTCCGGAGCACTTCAATTCCAAGAGGCTCAAGAATTGATGCTTGACCAATGCCAGAGAGCTCAAGGAGTTTTGGTGAAAAAAGGCCGCCTGCGGCAAGGATAACTTCTTGACGTGCAAAGACCGTCTGGACTGGCTCGCCTCGTCCAGCGGAATATTGAACAGCGTGGGCCCGGAGCTCTTCAGCTTCATTGTCTTCAAATAGGATTTTCGTCACTTGCGAGTTGACTTGGACGTTGAAATTGGTGCGATTTGCGTTTGGGTCGTAATATCCTTTCCTTGCGTCCCAACGGATCTGTTCGTCTGGGTGGATGTTTAGCGGGACGAAGTATCCACCAGCCTCCAGACCTTCGTTTGGCTCAGCGGACAAAGGAATATCAAGTTCCAGTAATGCTTCGAAGTAGTTATCTGACTGAGGCCAGTAGTACTCAGGATATGAAACATGCATGGGGCCACTGTCGCCGTGAACCGACGAGTTCTGGAGATGTGGTTCGATTAATGTTGAAGTGTTGTAGATCTTGGGTGTGTAAGTCTCAGACTGTGAGGTATGTCAGTCAACAGCATCAAACCATCAAAGCAACATAAAAATGACCTTCTTGAAATAAGGTAAGAGGTCATCCCAGCCCCATCCATCGTTCCCTAACTCGTTCCAAGCATTATAACCATCCTGGTTACCCCGATTCCAGATCAACCCGTTGATAAGGGTTCCCCCGCCAACTCCTCTACCCACCGGTACATAACGACCTTCGCCGTTAAGCTGATTTTGGGGGACAGAGTGCATGCCCCAGACATAGAAGTTAGGAGGCTGAAGACCAATATAGTAGGGGAATTGAATTTGGTCTTCCCCTTGATCCCTGTCTTGATTTAGTTGCGATCACCACGTGAACTCAAGATACTTACAGCTCTCCAGCTTCTAGACATAACACTGACACGTCTTCATCCTCAGACAATCGTGCCGAGACGGTCAATCCTGCAGCACCACATCCAACAACAATGTAGTCAAATGTCTGGTTGTTTGCATTGTTGATGATGCTCCTGCTGTTGAGTGTTCGACCCCAAGATAGACTGGTGTGCAGCAAAAGACCCAATAGAAAAGAGTGTTTCATCCTGAGGACTGGAACAGTGAAAGAATTGATAGAGGTACCCTCACACCTTTGGTTATAACTGCTGCAACTCTGATGTCAGGATACTGGCGAGTATGCTCAAACTGAGTGGTGGGAATCTCAACCAAAGCTCAAACCCCTCAACTTTGGTCGTTAGAAACACGATAGCAAACAAACAAACGCTCTATTGGGAACGGGCAATAGGAATAGGGTGAGGACAAGCCGCGACTGCAAAACTAGAATTAGAAACACAATCAAAGGTTGGGCAGTCAGACACCGTTCTTTTGGCACAAACTTGGCTGCTCGGTTTGTATCGAAGTCGAAGGAGCTACCACTGTGTTAGTCTCGGCTGTGGCCGCGATGTCAAGAAACTTGAATTGGCGCCGACGCAAACGAATGGAGGCTCTACTGTCGGAGGCTCGTGGAGGCTGCATGCATCCACCAGCACACATGATGGAGGGATACATGGCTCCACAACCAGTACCCCATTTCATCACGTATGTCGGCTGAATACCTGATGGGTAAGGCATTGTGACAGCAGAGATTCGCTGTAATTGTAAAAGCAGTCCCAAAGAGGGACCTATGTGATGACAGGGCAGGAATCAAGGCATGATATCCTAGGAATGCCGAGACAACGCCACGCCAATCGTAACAGCGCACAGGACGCATCGGTCGGTGGTCAAGCGTGCCAGAGGTCGGGTAAGATGGCACGCTGGTACGCTGAGTGGCTGGTTAGCGTGCGGCTATTCCATGAGCAGAGACGACCTCATGAAAGGAAGAGCCTTGTGGGAACACGACAGACGGCATCTACCGCTAACACTCCCCGTAGCATGATGTGGTCTGTAACTTTCGGGAGAGCGTCATACTCCGTAGTATTTGATCAGCGGTCCAGCCTTCCAGGGTCGTTGTCAAGGGGTGTTATTAGCCTTCCACCCTTCGAGATTTCTGGTGACCTGGCACCCTGGGAGATATGAAGTTGCGGCCACGCGCCAAAGTCCAAGAGTCACGTGGGGAATTTTTTTTTTGAACATTTCAGAGGGAAGGCACGAATGGCAGATAGAACCCCCTGCCGCGACAATGGCCGCTAGCTTCATTTGGATTTAGCGCCTTGAATGAACCCCACATACCACGCAAGCCTCTTGGCGCCAAGGGTTGAATTAATCTTCCCGCTTGTGGTTCCGGTCGCTACTCATGCCACGTCCAACGCCGTTGTGGTTCATCATTTCTGGATGGAGTCTGCCGAGCATATCCAAGATCCCTGAACCTCATCCAGCAGTCCTTCAAATCACCTGGGGGGATTGACAAAGCGTGGCCCCTTCATTGGCATAGATTTGCGGAGTTCAAACCATGCCACCGTTGTCGATCCTTCGCCGTTTACCGAGTACCAGTCAGGCTCACAAGACCAACGACGGTGTTGAGAGATGGCCGATATCGGGGCGCGTGCTCCTCGCGCAGCCACATTAAAAAAATACGAGGTGTCCGGCCCGCAACGAGCATACTCTCTTGAAGCTGAATATGAACATGCAGACCTCGACTTTCTTCTGTAACAGAGCTCTCGATGGACTCAAGAACCACCAAGGCCCAAGAGCCGCTCAATGATTCATCATGTTGAGGGCAGACGGGAGGCCCTGGATTGTGCCAACTACCTTGGCCCAAGTCTTCTCCACTGCTAGGCGAGGGAGCCCGACAAAATGGGTCATCTGCTTCCGTGTCCTGAGAAGTCATCCGGCGAGTCAGGTAGGAGGTGGTCGTACACAATGAGGAGATCTATCAAGCACGCATACGAATACACACACCCCCATCCAACAACTTGATGGACATAGGGGAGATAATTTCCTTATGGTCGCCAAGGTAATATGTACTGATAAAGCCGGAGCGACTCTCATCTTGGCGGGCGGGAAATTTCCCCAAACAGAATGCCGCTGGCATGGCCCGCCAACACATCTGATGTCCAGCCTGGTCGAGGTACGGAGTATGTGTAGGCCTCCAGAAGAGAGCCTGCCACTGATCAATGCTCAATAAAATGTATTTGCTGGTTGGTCAGTCTAGGGTTTTTCTGCTGGTCCTCACATTCCTTACTAGGTCTGGAAAAGCAGCACGGACCATCTCAGCCTCGTCACATATCTCAACCTGATGCCTTCAAGTGGCCAGCATGATTGAACATCCCAGTGATCTTACGATGCTACTGGCGGTTCACATAATGAAGATACTTATATTCCATTGAGGATCAGGTTTGCCCGTGTTCTCTTTACTCTGTAAGATTAGCAATATTCGTACTAAATCCAGTCTGAACCCCTTCCACCCCTTTTCGCAAAACATGATTGATAAAAATTTGGCCGTGATCATTTGTCTGTTTATCCAAGGCCTCTACACTTCTCCGATAGCCTTACCACAAGCAGTGACAGCAGCAATCGCACCACCTGCTCCACCGCAGCCTGGGTGCTTAGGGTCCTTACAAGGGACATTTGGGATAGCGGTGGTCAACATACCATCGCCGTCATCAACACAGAGGTTGAGGCAGAGACACACGGACCATGACGTACAGTAAGGTTTCACGTGATCCCGATCCCCCTGTTTCATTCATTGACCTTTCTGCTATAGAACAACACCCGCCGCCTCAACGACGACGATATATGAGCAAGTTTCACAGATCGAAGATGGTCAGATTCAAGGTGGGATACGTACCGTAGTCTTGACTCTTGCTCCAGTGACCCAGATCGACGACGGTCAGATACAACACCGGACTCCCACATCGTCAAGACAGGATCGTACGACAACGACCTCCAAGACAAGATGTGCCAATCGATCAGGCACAAGTGCCTCAGTGTCTACGCCAACGACGTCTACGTCAACGCGCACTACTAGCCAAGCAGCCACGCCTACATCCAGTCCAAGTATTCGGCTTGCAACTCTACCGCCACCGAGTGCGAGTACGACCACGACCACGACTACGACTACGACGGCTCTAATGCAAATTCAATCGTCTACACTTCCTTCACCATTGCCAAATACACAGCCCTCTGTTTCTCCTATTCCCCAAACTCGACTCAATTTAGTCAGCTGCCTTACAGAATCGACATTACGCTTGACACTAACAAACCACACCATTTTGGACGCTCTTGATCGCACCGGCTATATTGCATCCAATTATCAGTTCCAGTTCGATAAACCACCTCAATCTGGCGCAATATATACGTCTGGATGGTCAGCATGTCCTGTCAAAGATCCGTCTGAGCCTACTCCTGCAGAGTTCAATTTTGGCTTGACACTGGCTTTAGGTGGGAGCACGACATTCTGGCAATGTCTCAGCGGATCGTTCTACAACCTGTATACTGAGAAAGTGGCAGGACAGTGTAATGCAGTGGAGATTCGGATTGTTGGATTTGTTCAGTGTGAGGATGAGTAAGGTGAGTGGGTGGATGGTGATGATGCTGATGATGCTGATGATCATAACGATGCATGAATAATGGTAGGATGATAAACTATGGACATTCTCTCGGTGGAGATGGCACCCGTTCTTCCTCTATTTTCTTCCTCTATTTCCTCTTTATTCTTTGACGCTTCAGAGATATATGTGAGTGACGGCCACAGATCAATCTTGAATGACGCCTTGAGCCGTGTCTACACAGGCACATGCATGTACACGTGCCAATCAGGCAAACATGTCAGGTTATAGTGAATAAAATCTTTAGATTATTCACTCAACACCCTTCCCGCGTTTACCTTGACAGTGAATAAACAAAGTCTCACCTTTAATTACTAGGCAGTTGAACCTGACCCAGGCAGCAAGTCCGTCACTTCACATGCCAGCGAAACTACAGACTTATTTATTCAGTACCTCAAACCATCCTCTTCCTTTGTCCTCCATCTTCCAACTTCTGTCGAATTCTCATTCAATCACTGACTTCCTTGTCTACTTGACCACGGATAACCACTACTTTTTCCCATCCCATCCCATCCCATTTCATCCATCTCCCCATTATCAACGCTTTTCACATCGCTGCTTCAGACTCTACGCTCTACTGCGTCATTACGTCCACGATCCTATCTCAATTCCCACAGTTCTAATCTCAAGGTTCATCACTCATCAACCCGTCATCATGCCTGACTGGAAGGATAACGAGACGCTCAAGTCGGTGAGTCTGCTCCCATCATTCCCTACATCTTGATCTCAGTAGATCAATCTACACGGTCAATGATGGAGATCCCTATGCCTAAAGATCTTGATCAAACATCTACTAACACTCATCCGTCTACTATAGCTGATCCTCGCCCTGGTGGAATCAGCCAAACCAGACTGGAAGGCAGTGGCCGCCCGTATGGGAGATGGTAAGTCTCAAAACCCCCCATACCCATACCCATACCCATACCCAAAACAAAACCTGATCTTGATCTCATCTCATCCCACCCACCCACCTGACATCAATCTCATCAATCTAACACTCTCCTTCCTTTCCAGGCTGTACACCAGGCGCCGTGGAGAAATTCATTAAGCGCACCAAGGACGCCCAGAAAAGTTCATCATCCACCACTGCCCCAACCACTGCCACTACCACTGCAAAGCCAGCTGCTGCACGCAAGAAACGCACTCCATCAGGTCGAGCTGCAAGGACAGTTTCTCAGGGATCCCGCAACGTAAAGCCCGAAGGCGACACCGATACCAAAGATATTAAAGTCGAGGGTGCTGGTAACGGCATTGCTCGTATCATTCCTAAGCGCAAAGCACATGCCACTCTATCCTTTCAGATCTCTTCAGACGAAGATATGAAGAAGATTAAGAGTGAAAGTGAGAGCAGCGACGACGAGGACGAGGAGAAGCCACCGGTCAAAAAGGCTAAAAAGTCACGTGGCCCGCGTATCACCGTCACAAAAAAATCCCACGGCGGCGTCATCATGAAGCATGAGCCTAAAACTGCTGTGGATGACGACGAGACCGAGGATGAAGTTAAGAGCGAAACCGAAAAGGAAGATGAGTAAACATCCAAAGCGAAAGCGAAAGCGAAAGGACGGCAAAGTAATAGCGACAACAGCCGATGAAAAAGGAACTAAAGCCATCGTCTGATAGTATCTAGGTCCTCTAGGTCCTCTAGGTCCTCATGACCATCAACCTTTCAACCCGCGGCATTAGTAATGGAAAGATGAGGTGAGAAGATTCACGATGAATTTTCGTTGGTGGCCGCGTGGATGGGGGGATGGTGGTATGGCTGGGTTTCACTAGAGTTCACGCTTTTATGCTTTTGTGCTTTTGTGCTTTTGGCGATACGCGAGTTCAGCACAGTCTTGGACTGTATTTTGTGATTTCAATAGGGTGATCACTCACGAGATAAGGAGATAAAACGTGCAGCATCACGCAGTAGCACGTTGAATAGAATCTCCACTTGAAGAACTTGACATGGCTGTGCTATTTCCGTCCTAATTGAAAAAAGGAATAAATCCCTAGGAGTAAGTTCACCCCTATATAGACCACCAATGCAGATAACCCGCCATCAAGTTGAGCTGGTCGAGGCCGTATGTGAATGAGCATGTGTATTTATCTTGCTTGATTCCTCCATGACCCCCCCTTTTTTTTCACCTATCTCACACACAAGTCCGCTCAGCTTAAGCGGTGGCGGCCCAAGCATTTCTGAAGTTGTTCAGTCCGGCCATGAGGCCCAAAAATCCAATGGCGCCCTGGTTCAAGCCGACACCCGCGGGGTAGTTGCTGTACTCGAGGGCGACGGGGAGCCAGTAAGCGGCGGTCAGAAACTCGTTCCACCATTTGCGATCAAAGTCTTCCTTTTCCTGCTGTGTCTTTGTCTTGGACTTTTCGATTTCGGCCTCTCTCCAAAGACGGAGGAAGTCCGAAGCAACACCGACAAGCCAGGCACGACAACTCCAAGCAACCCACTTGGCCACTCCGCCTCGCTTCTCCATGATGGAGACTGGGATTACACCTTTGCCGGCCAGATGATACAGGTTCTCAGTCAGTTGGAATCCAATATAGCCGGCAACTTGCAGGAGAGCAATGCGGTGCAGGGCTGGGTCCATGTCCTTGGACGTCTTCTTAGACAGCAGAGTCTTGAGCCAGATGTACAAAGGAAGAAGTCCTGTCAAACGCAAGGTGGTTCGCAGATCGGAGATCATTGCACCGAGGGGGGTAAGGAAGGTTGGTAACGCAGCGCTGGCTGGGACGGCCAGGGCTGCTTTGGATGGAGTCCGGCCTACGAGGCGCGAAATATATGCAATGACAGCAGCACGAGTCGGCGAGACTGAATGCAGGTAGGCGGCGAGGTAGATGGAATAGTTGAGGGTGGACAGACTAGCACCCAGGCCGGCAGTGGTCTTGAGCAGTCTGTAGCAAAGATGACATGTTAGTGACGGTATCCTTTAAATTTTTGAGAGGTTGGACGGTATTGGAGCAGCATACTTGCTGAGCCGGAGCAGAAGAGCATCGGCTTTTGAGAAAGTGGTTGAGACCGTGCCAGGTAACTTGGTCAGAGCAGGTGATTGTGCAGGCTGGACTGGCTCAACAGCTTTCTTTTCAACCTCGGAGGGCTCCTGAGGCACGACCGCAGGGTCAGGGTGCGAAGAGTCGGCGTTGGACATGTTGGCTAGGAGGTATGGGTGATTTCGTGTGGTTGTCAATTTATGAGGTATACGACAACCAACGTTGGGCAGCAGTGCCCTTGTATCGATGGTAGATAGGTCGTCGACGGTTTGGATTATGGGATAGGCAAGTTTTGTGTCCAAGAAAGGTGAATTGATTACTTACGGCCGCCTCGGGGTTGGAAGAAAATAGGTTGAATTGAATGGCTGTGAGCGGTCTTGGTCATTAGGCGCGGGTGACGGTCAGATTGGATGCGATGCGTACTCCGTATATCGAGGGAACTCCGTCTTCTCTCCGCACACCCGCACCGGTTCTTTGAAAAGGAAGCCGAGGTTGACTTCTGCATCGTTCTTGCCGGGGCCGAAACACGGCTTTATCACGTGATGCACAAGTCACATGATATTCGTACATGCCATGACGGCACCCGCCGATCAAGTGAAAAAACGTCATTTACGCGTTTGAGGCAATTGACATTCTCCGTACAGAATAACTTGACGATGATTGGTTCGTATCCTCCCCTCACCCTCAGCCTGGTCCATTCAAACTGCGCCTCGCCACTTTTCTTCTTCTGGAACCGCAGGTACGCAAAGTGCTTCCTCTTCCTCGCCTATCTATTTGTTCTTGTTTGCTAGTCCATGACGGAGCTATCCGCCAACCATCAGGCACCTGCTTTTATCACTCAAAAGACCTCAGAGCAACAAACTTCTCCCATCCTCGTACACAAACCTCACTCATCCTCTGGCCCTCTTCTATATCTTGTCTTCACCACACCTCTAGGCCGCAGCGTCAAATCTACGACATCAAATCTACACTTCTCCCTCGTCTCATCACGGCAAATTCCCACTTGATTGTCATCATGTGCTGTGGCGATCTATTCCTAGGCGTTCTCGCCATTCTCTTTCCTCCCATTGCAGGTAAGTCATTCTCATGAGAATCAATCATCCCCGAACCCTGAGTCACCATCCATCTAACCCATTATTCAATAGTCTGGATCAAGCGTGGTCTCTGCTCCGCCGATTCACTGATCAACATCCTCCTTTGTGTCCTGGGATATGTCCCGGGTCTGATTCACGCCTGGTACATTATCGCCCGCTACCCCGAACGAGATTACGATTACGAAGTCATCCCCGATAGCGAAGCCCAACGAGTTACTTATTACTACGTCCGTCACGAACCCGGCCAAGGATACGGCACACAGCCAGGACAAAGTCCACGACCCGCACAGAACAACACTGCTGGAGCCCCTTTGCCTCCCAACACGACCAAGCCAAATAAGCCCCGAGCCGCCGCACCACCACCACCACCACCACCAAGCAGCAATGCCCAAGGGAGCAGCAGTCGACCAGCCCCACCTCCACCAAGCAATGAGCCTGTCGGTCCCAGTGTAGGTGCTGGAAGCGATGAACAAGGCGCACCTCCGAGCTATTCAGATGTGGTGAGGGGGGACAACAAAATTCAAACCCAGGATTAAAGACATATGTGTAAACGTGAAACGGGGAAAGGACTAGCATGACTGAAGATTGATCAAAGTGTTATCAAGATATACCTTGGGTGCTCCTATGAGTGGTTGGCGCTGGTGGGCTTTTTGATTTTGTTGCATGACTTGACCTGGAAATCAAAGTCATACCCCTGGCTTGGGAATTTGTCCACCAGGAGGATTGCATTGCACTATACTCTGGTTTCAGCGACACATCTGGCGTGATGGTAGGACTACGCCTTTTCGTGGCTCATGTCAATCATGCTATGAGAGCTGCGATTAATAAAACCTACTCTAAATACCCCACATCATAGTGATTTAATTCTTTTGCATACAGACATGTCATATAGGATTTCTACAATGACGCATTACAGCGATCCCCCGGACCAGGCTTACTTAGCAAGGTTTGAGACTTGAGAGCATTTCCATTTCGTGTCAAAGTCAATCACTGGCTTGTAGAACTAATATAATCCTGTGAGAATCGAATCTCTGCCTCGTTGTGATTTCCATCCATGTCGCACGTGATCGTCTAGTACTCAAGCATTGGAGTTGACAATGTCTACAAAGGCGGGCTTCAAGCTGGCACCTCCGACGAGGAAACCGTCCACGTCGGGCTGCTTGGCTAGATCGGGGCTGTTCTTCTCGGTCACACTGCCACCATAGATGATTCGAGTCGCCTCGGCCACCTCGCTCGACACGGATTCTTTGAGCCACTTTCGAATGGCAGCATGCACTTCCTGTGCTTGTTCTGTCATCACCGTTGTTAGCGCTGCTTGAATGCATCCCACTAGACAGCCGTGACTTACCAGTGGTAGCAACCTTTCCGGTTCCGATCGCCCAAATTGGTTCATAGGCAATCACAATGTTGGCCCAGCCGTCCTTGCCGACTGAGTTATTGACTGCCGCGAGTTGCTTGGTGACAACATCGACCGTCGTTCCAGCCTCTCGTTGCTCCAAGCTCTCGCCGACGCACAGAATGACACCAATTCCTCCGTCCAGAGCGGCCTTGGTCTTGCATGCCACGAACTCATCCTCTTCACGCAGAATCGTGCGACGTTCAGAGTGGCCGACTAGTGTCCATGTGATGTTGCTGTCTTTGAGCTGTGCCACAGAGATCTCGCCGGTGAAAGCACCGTTCGGTCGGTCAAATACATTCTGGGCTGCAACTGCAATATTGTCCGACAGATGTTCGCGGGTCAGGAGGAGGTAGAGGGAGGGAGGAGCGACGACAACCTCAGTGTTGGGATCTGCATTATTGCACCTCAATCGTTAGACCTTTGTATCATAAAAATGCCGATTTGCTTTCGAGAAGCACGCCGTCGATTGATCATGCACGAAAAGCAACCGGAACCAAATGATCCTCCGAAGTAGAATTCAACATACCGAGCTTGGCGGTGGACAGGTTGTGAACGATCTCTTTGATGGACGAGATGGTCCCGTTCCTGTGCAGGTCGACAAGGTCAGCTGGAGTTCTAAAGCATAGCTTTCAGAAGTATAGAGGCCATGTGAATTGACCGACTGCCGGGGAATAAGCAATACTTGCATTTTGAAGTTTCCTCCGACGAAGAACTTGCGACCCATGGCTGCGGTGGTAATTGGAGAGAATTGAGAAGTGACTGTGTATGTTTGGCTTCAAGAGAGACTGGAGCAGGAGTCCTGGATGTGACGGGCTTTTCAAGAAGAATAAGAACAAGAATAAAAAAGCAACGAAAGAAAAGACATGGAGCTCTCAGGTTGGTAAAGATACGGAGTAGATGCATTTGTTGACAGCGGGGCATCCAATGACATTCTCGACCGGGCAGGCGCTTCATCGTTTCATCGGCCCTTCGCTCTTTCCTTTGCCCCTCCAAGATCTTCGTTGGTCCCGTGGGGAAACTCTGCCGAGCACTTCTCCTGATCCTCCGTGATTCTCCCATCCTCCACTGCGTCCACTGCCTGCGTCTCACATCCCACATCCCATAACCCATGTCTTCCGATTTCTCACGAACCATCCTCGTTTCTCCCATCCTACGTCCCACTGTACACCAGACTCGTCCTTGGCCAATAAGGATGAAAGCCTCCGTCAACATATACCCATATGTAATGGCCCCCAAAGCTCTGTAGACTTGGGCGTGGCCATGCACGATTCATGTCTCATGTTGTGGCTTAAGACGCAATATGACACCAGGACCTTGCTTCCGCTTCTCGCCAATTCGTCGCTTAAGGGGACGAAATTGCGTCTGCCAAGATATCTCAGTGGTCTGATTTCGTTATGACCATATTTCGAGATTCGACCACTCTACCTGCTCTTTGTTGTACTGTTGGGCGCCGATCCGAACGTGTACACAACTCGCCGAGATTTCTGGGTCTTGAGATGAAACACGGGTTTGTTAGGGGGCCTATGTACTGAGTTCAGTCCAAGTAGCCTCCCAGAGTAATACGAAAGAACCTCCAACCAAGTTTCCATCCCGAGCTCGACTATCGTCGCTTGTCTGCGTACGAGTACACATGGCGCATCCACCGCACCGCTAGCTTCCCGGGCCCCTGGGTTCAAACTGCCGTTCCTCATTACAAATCGCTAACATGGGGTTTGACACGAGACAGATGGCTGAATTGCTACTCACGCTTCTACAACATATGTATCCCAGTTACAGACTTGTAAACAAGCGTATATACAATACACAGCCACAATTGGTCTACTGCCTATTCGAAGCTCGCGTCGTTTTCAGACCCACCTTCTTAGATCACTCATTCTTTGTTCTTTCTGGAATTAGGCGGCATCTGGTCGAGCTACTCCAGGTCGAGATCTATATTCAGGCACTTGCTACTAACTTTCTACCAATAATTTTGGCCTTGCACACCGACCAAGTTCTTGTTCAGGGGAATGTTTGATCTTGCCAGGATCTCGCACATCTCCACCGCTTTTGACCAGGGTTCTGATCCGTCTTCCGATGGTCACACCACACATACTACCCAGTTCCACGTGTTTGGTTATGGGAAGACCAAAATTCTGATCCGCGACACCACTTGAAATTTTCCCCAAGTCCAACTCGGAATGACTGATGGCATTCCACCCCAGCCGGGCCCTTGTTTGGCCATGACTATAAGATTCCAATGTTGCGGCGCCCCGGAGCTCTTTGGCCGAGATTTTAAGAGCTCCCCAAGGCCACCTCGTCTGCTGGCACGCTGTCACACCTGGTGACCTTTAACCATCTCCCACAACCTCACATCACACATCACCATGGCAGCATTACCCAAGTCTATGGAGCACGTGAGTCGGCGGGAACTATACACCTCCTTGCCTGCCAGAGTCCAGTATTTACAACAATTCCTCGAGTTTGGTGCAGGTATGATACCCATAAGGACAGCCAATGGACCGCTGCTGATACCATTGGCGCCGTAATAGATGATGTGGTGGCATTGATCGATGGGCAGAAATACATCAAAGCAATCATCCCTGCTCTTGTGAACATGGTCTACAAGAAGCTCTTGAGACATGATATCACCGCCAGGGTTTTTAGCACGCGAGATAGCAGAAATGAACAAGACCCAGATCAATGGATCAAGGAGGATGATGCCCAGATCCGCCATCGCAAGATGTTCTTGAGGTGGTATCTCACCAAGCTGAACTCTGACCCCAGCAAGATGGAGTACTGGCAATATCTAGACAAGGTTGGGTAGGCCAACTCTTGGGCGCTTGGGCGCCAAACTATTGTTGATTCAATACTAACCCCTTCCTAGACTCATGCATGTGGGCAAAGGGCGGAAGAACCCTCTCCATGTCGATTATCTCTTCTTGGGAGTCTGCCTCGGCTACATCCAGGATGCCATGACTGAAGCCATCCTGTCACACCCGAGACTTGAGCTTGAGCAAAAGATTGCCATTGTCAAGGCTGTGGGCAAGGTGATCTGGATTCAAAACGATTTAATGGCAAAATGGCACATCGAGGATGGGCGAGAGTTCCTAGACGAGATCGATAACGAGGAAATGGAACTGGAAGCACAGCAGCCCGAGGGATACCTCAATGGGCACAGGGTATTGGGGCGAAACGGGAATGATGACGACAGCTCGGCAGGGGACCGTCCCTCCTCAAGATCATCTAAAGGATCTAATACCAGCGTCACCAGTCTGGGAAGGACGCCGGAGCAAGTGCAACAAGGCGTCGAAGCGAGCCGCTGCCCTTTCAGTGGTTTAGCAGCAGGGCAGCCAGATATGGACATCCAGCGAGCAACCACATGGAGACCACGGCGTAACGAGCCTGAGGTGCCCCTCCCACCCTCAGGTATCCCTCGTCTTCACATTGTCGATGGACGGACAGTGTGCAAAGAAAATCTGGGGCCCAATCCGTTTCACTAGCAGAACATGGATTCTTGCAGGACTTTTGTTGTGGCTCATTTCCAGCATGAATACACACGAGTCTCTCAGTGGTTAGATATCTGCTACCAACAAAACAGATTAATTTTGATACCAAGTGGATGAATGTTGCTGCGAAGAACGGATATCCATGGAGAGCCTCCTTCGTATCTGACTCTCTTGATTCGAAGTAGCATATTACAATCGATAAGCAGTTCTTCACCCTAGCTAAATATTTGTGTCTGACTACAAAGAGCCTCAAGTATCGGCTTGTGTGCTTTGGTCATTGCTGTCATTTGAACCCATTCTACTTTGGCCACAGGCAACGGCCGACAATTTTCTTTTCTCATCGTCAATCCAAAACGTCCGATCCCATCTTGTCGCTTAAACACATCCTGCTTGACATTCCTGTCAGGTGTGCATACCTTGAATCTAGAATTGTTTTATGACCATCTGGAATAATCGTCTTCCCCTTGAGATTAACCACCTCATTGCGAATCGCTCTGCCCTTCTCCCTCACAGGCTGTGTCTGTTACACCCCTCCATCTCAAATTTTGGCCCAACCATGGCAGGAAAACACTCGGACGCGGTGGACGGCACACCCTCCAAGCGTCAAAAGACGTCCAATGACGTGGACCCCAAGAACAACCCCTACCTCTCACATTGGTACGACAACACCACAAATGGCACCAGTAATGGAAATGTTGCTGGTGGCCCTCTGTCGCTGTTGAAAAGACACCAAACCACCGCCACCCTTGCTCGGCAAGTCGAAGATAGCAAAATCAACCCGTTTACGGGAAGACCTGCGTCTGATCGCTACTTTTCCATCCTGAAGACTCGAAGAGATCTCCCTGTTCACGCCCAACGAGACGAGTTCCTCCAGCTGTACCAGAAATCTCAGATCCTTGTCTTTGTTGGTGAGACTGGTTCCGGCAAAACCACCCAAATTCCTCAGTTTGTCCTATACGATGACCTCCCCCAACAAGAACGAAAACTTGTGGCCTGTACACAACCCCGGCGAGTGGCCGCCATGTCAGTGGCCGAACGTGTTGCGCAAGAGTTGGATGTCAAGCTTGGTGATGAAGTCGGCTACAGCATCCGGTTTGAAGACATGACCAGTCAAAAGACTGTCTTGAAATACATGACCGATGGCATGCTGCTGAGAGAGGCCATGAACGATCATGATTTGAGCCGCTACAGCACCATTATTCTTGACGAGGCTCACGAGCGCACGTTGGCTACTGATATTCTCATGGGTCTTCTGAAGGACGTTGTTGGCCGGAGACCTGATCTCAAACTCATCATCATGTCTGCCACTCTTGATGCCCAGAAATTTCAACGCTACTTTCTCGATGCCCCCCTGCTTGCAGTCCCCGGTCGAACTCATCCGGTCGAGATCTTCTACACACCAGAGCCAGAGCGAGACTATGTCGAAGCGGCGATTAGGACGGTCTTGCAGATCCACGCAACCGAAGCAGAAGGCGATATTCTACTCTTCCTGACCGGAGAAGAGGAGATCGAAGATGCTTGCCGAAAGATATCCTTGGAAGCGGACGAAATGGCGCGAGAGGCTGACGCAGGCCCGGTCAAGGTCTACCCATTGTATGGTTCATTGCCACCTGCCCAGCAACAGAGAATCTTTGAACCTGCTCCTCCCCCAAGACGACCTGGCGGACGACCCGGTCGAAAATGCATTGTTGCCACGAACATCGCAGAAACATCTCTGACCATCGACGGTATCGTTTATGTGGTTGACCCAGGGTTCTCAAAGCAAAAGGTTTACAACCCACGAATTCGAGTCGAATCGCTTCTTGTCTCGCCCATTTCCAAAGCATCCGCTCAACAGCGTGCCGGTCGTGCAGGCCGTACTCGCCCTGGTAAATGCTTCCGACTCTACACCGAAGGTGCGTTCAAGAAGGAACTCATCGAGCAAACCTATCCTGAAATTCTCCGATCTAATCTATCATCGACCGTGCTGGAGTTGAAAAAGCTAGGAGTCGATGACCTGGTGCATTTTGATCTCATGGATCCACCAGCGCCAGAGACTTTGATGCGTGCCTTAGAAGAGCTGAACTATCTCGCCTGTCTTGATGACGATGGCAATCTGACCACCATGGGACGGCTTGCCTCGGAGTTCCCTCTGGACCCTGCACTGGCCGTCATGCTCATTTCATCGCCCGAGTTCTATTGTTCCAACGAAATTCTCAGCTTGACTGCATTGTTGTCAGTGCCTCAAGTTTTTGTCCGTCCTGCCTCTGCGAGAAAGCGGGCCGACGAAATGAAGAATCTCTTTGCTCACACTGACGGTGATCATCTGACACTGCTCAACGTGTATCATGCATTCAAGGGAGAAGCCGCGCAAGCAAATCCAAAACAATGGTGTCACGATCACTTCCTGAGTTTGCGTGCGTTGCAATCTGCAGACAATGTTCGACTTCAGTTGAAACGTATCATGGAACGCTCTGAGCTCGAATTGATCTCCACACCATTCGAAGACAAGAAATACTACGAGAATATTCGACGTGCGCTCGTGTCAGGGTTCTTCATGCAAGTTGCCAAGAAGGAAGCCAATGGCAAGACGTACACAACCGTCAAAGACAACCAGACAGTTCTGCTGCATCCCAGTACCGTCCTCGGCCAGGAAAGCGACTGGGTCATCTACAACGAATTCGTGCTTACCTCCAAGAACTATATCCGTACAGTGACTGGAGTTCGCGGCGAATGGCTCTTGGATCTGGCACCGGGTTATTACGACATCGATAGCTTTCCCAAAGGCGAGGTTAAGACAGCGTTGCAGCGACTAAGTGAGAGGGTCGCTCGGAGACAGAAGATGAAGGCAGGCCGGTAGATACGTCAGTCAGTCACAGATCATTACCTAGCTTGCTTCTGCTTGTGTCAGGCTCGGAGAGACTATCATCAGGATCAAGTCGCTGCATCCGGAATTGCAGCGAAATGTGACCAAGAATCATGGGGAGGGGGCTGAGACTTGTATCATAATCATGGCTGAGGAAGGCATCCGCGCAGACGCCAACACCTGTTGGTGGCCAGAGCTGAGCATTTGAGCTTTGGGATGCTCACGACCTGATGAACTTGTCCAGAAATCGTCCGAGACAAATATTACAAAAACAGCTACTTGTCTCACAGATGACTGCTACAATCAATACCTACCAAATTCTGCCATTACTTGAACACAAGATATTCCACCTGTGACCTTATTCACTCTCTCAAGCAACCATCTCTGTGCTCAAATTACCATAATGGCTGGCATTCTCCGACGAAGCTCTCTTGATGGTCGGGATTACGTTTCTTGCCCAGTTGGCGGAGACTTTTACTTGTGTGCAGATGTTAACTATGACACCTTCCTGGGCTGCTGCAATGCCAATCCTTGCTCTGGTCGAATGTGCTCTGAGGACGATCTATCGCCGATGGGATTCGGGGAAGAGACATCACCAGCTCCAGATTACCCAAACCATTCATGTCCTTATGGCGGGCTGTGGTACACTTGTGCGGACAACGACCCACCTTTTCAAGGGTGTTGCGACAGTGACCCTTGCAATGGAGACGGTTGTCCAAAATCAGATCTCCGTGCTGCAGGAGTTCATACTGTCGAAGTTGCTGGAGGGTCCACCTTTACCGTCCCTATGTCTACGACAACCACTACAACACCACCTAGCGACGACATGTCATTAACTTACATCACAATACCGACTAGTAGTAGCAGCAGCAGCAGCAGCAGCAGCAGCAGCACCCAGGATCTGACCACTAGCTCGGACTACAGTTACTCCACCTATACCTCCCCGAGAGAATATCCTCTCGAGGCTGGAACGTCGACAGCCACAAGGACAGCAACAATCGTGGGAGGCACTGTTGGGGCAGTTGTTGTCCTGGCTTTACTGCTCGGCCTGGCTTTTCTCTACTACAACCGACGCAGTAAAAAGCAGAAGGCTTCATCAACAATTGCCCCTACACCGGTCGCCCCAGAGAAGGATACCAAGTCTCTGCCGGAATCTTCAGCAATATGTGACCCTAAATCAGCTCGCACGGGCTCGTGTGTTAGTGCAAATGCTCCAATGCCACCAGGGTCACCATCATCAGGCTACATGCCACTGCCGACTTACAGCATATCCTCTTCCGCATTTCCCTCAGGAATTCCCTCGGCAGCGACGTCGTCCTTTTTGCACGGAGGGCCCAGCAAGTCGGACTCAATGGCACCCAGTGAGATCATGGGTACCGAGCTTAGTGAACAGGAATACAAACAACGCACCAGGTCACATATGCTAGGCACTGGAATGGATGCACCAATCGAGCTTGCGGCCTTTCCACTGTCTGCTGGAGCGAGAGACTCTGATCTGCGCAGCGTGTCCTTTATGTCCAGACCAGATTCTGAGACAGGGATCACGGGGTACTCTAATCAATCTCTTCGTGAGAGCACAGCGACAGGAGGTCTACCGATTCCAAGACCTTTCTCCGGATATAGAAATTCGTGACCATTGAAGGAGTAGGGGATGGATTGCTTTTCGACATTTTCACGTGTTTTCTACAGGGGTTTCAATGTACTCAACAATGTTCAATGACCAGGAAGGCTGGAGTGCATATGCACGAAGCGAATGTCAATCCTTCATAGAATGATAGATGTAGAACAAACACAACAACACCTGGAGATGGCGTCTTTACTGTACTCGTAGAACATATACCACGTGATCAGGGAAAAGTGGTCAAATAAGCGCACTGTGATTGGTTGACACTTACGCGCTAAAGTCACGGATTGAAAAAGTCCTTCACGTGACCATAGATTTTTCTGGCATCAAATTGTGTCTCTCTTCATCCATCATCCCAGATTCAAAATATTCATCACTTGCCTCATCCTAGGCAATCCTCCATGGTTTCTTTGTTGCACAGGTGCCTTCACTTGTAATAGCATTCATGTGGCGGCCCTGCATTGTACGAAGACCGTGCTTGCAAGCTACTTCGTTTACGAAATCCTTTTTCAGGCACTCGACCTTTCAACCCTTCTGTGCCAACGAGCCCAAGGCTCCCGAACCCAAGGCCGGTGGCTTCCCACCAAAGGGGAAGAAACCCAAGGAACCCCAGTCGCAATCACAGGCAACAAGCAAAGACGATATCCCGATTGAAAGTCTCGACGGGTATCTCACCACTCTTAATCCCATTTTACCTTCTGGCGAGTATGACGCTCGGACAATAGCCGTAATGAAGTCACGTTCGAAGCGCCTCATTGAGGCTGAGATGACTAGACGTTACCGGCAGTCGCACAAGCTTCAAAAACGTTCTCATGGCCTCACTGAAGGCTCTCCAAAAGAGGTTCTTGTCCTCGAAGCCAGTGCACTTCTTGTCAAGCATAAGCCTATCTCTGTTGTGGAGGATGATGCCGCAAATGTCAAGGAGTCTGAAGATATACCTGAGGAGGCCAGAGAACCGCTTCCCGACCATACTGAAGTCGAGTTAGAAGTCGAGGAACTCTCATCTACGGGAGACGGACTGGCGTATTCGGCTACACATGATATTGTTTTTGTCGTCCCTTTCACCATCCCAGGAGACCGAGTCCTGGCGAAAAAATACCCTCAGGCAGAGCACCCGCTGTTTTACATGACGGATTTTGTCAAATTACTTCGTCCTTCACCCCAACGAGAAGGGGTCACCCCCGGTTGCAAATACTTTGGTACCTGTTCCGGCTGTCAACTCCAGATGCTCTCGTACGAGGATCAACTCAAACACAAGAAGACGATTGTGGAAAAAGCATTCGCCCAATTTTCCAACCTCGACCCGGCCTTGATCCCGCCGGTCTTGGACACGATTGGATCACCACTACAATACGAGTACCGGACGAAGTTGACTCCACATTATCCTGGAAGCTCACCCAACAAAGAACATATAGTGTGGGGTGAACCTCCACCGATTGGATTTTGCAAAAAGAACTCCAGAGCCGTCATGGACATTGAACAATGTCCTATTGCGACGCCAATTCTCAACCAAGGCCTGAAGGTCGAGCGTGCCAAAGTGCAAGAGAGAACCACTCAGAGAAGGAAAGGTGCGACGATTCTCCTGCGAGAATCAACGGAACGTATGACCACAGCAAGCAAATCCGCCTTGTCGGGTTTAACCATCGAGCAAGCGCTGAAAAACGGGAACAAGGAGCAAGGAGACTCAGCAGCAGCAACAACCACAGAAGCAGACAACCCAGCAGCATCAGTTGAACTCGCCCACCTCAAACCCACCTCCACCGAACTCAGCTTCAACCTCCAAGGCGACCCTCGCATGACCTACACGTACCCTACACACGTCGACATCAAGACCTACACATCCGACAACCGCGGCATGTCGACGGAATACGTCGGGGAATTCTCCTTCCGCTCCAACGCCAACTCGTTCTTCCAAAACAACAACTCGATCCTCCCGAAATTCATCAAACACGTGCGCGACAACTGCATGCCCAAGGACATGGACCCGCAAGCCCCCGGCCGACTGAAATACCTACTCGACGCGTACTGCGGATCTGGACTCTTCGGCGTATCTCTCTCACCACTCTTCTCATCGGTGCTCGGCATCGATGTGGATTCGCACTCGATTCAAGCCGCGCGACTCAATGCGCAGAGCAATGGTGTTCCGAATGCGGGATTCATCGCCGCGGATGCAGATCAGTTGTTTGCTGATGTGCCGTTCCCGCCGGATCAGACGATGGTGGTCATTGATCCGCCGCGCAAGGGTGCGAGTGAGGATTTCCTCGCTCAGTTGTGCCAGTTTGGTCCGCGTCGCGTTGTCTATGTCAGTTGCAATGTCCATACTCAGGCTCGCGACATTGGTATGCTGGTCCATGGGTTTGGGACTTCTTGGCGCTATGAAATCGAGTCGCTGAGAGGGTTTGATTTCTTTCCTCAGACTGGTCATGTCGAGGGTCTTTGTTTCCTTGACCGCGTCCCTGATGTCCCTGATGTCCCTGATGTCCCTGGCGATGGGAACGCCGCAAATCCTGCCACAGAGTGATTGCCTGATAGTCCTTGACTGGATGGACCAACTTTACTTTCTTTCTTGTGGCCACTTGAATTGGGCTCTGAGGGACATTAATATCCTTCTAAAGCCTCCATTTGTTTTGCTTGGATTAGTGTACGATTAGGCGTGGATAAAATTTCACTTGTTCATATCCTCTGAAATTAATAGACTTTGTGACTCTTCATATGGCATTGTTTTGGTACCTCATCAGACTATCTATCCGTCTAGGTGCTTCCTGGTCCACCGAGTAGTGCAAATCTGCGCACAATGCTGGGTCCAATCTCGTCGTACTCGGCCTTGGTGTGGCAGTAGCTCTTGAATTCAGGAGTTTGACCCAGAAGACTACCTCCGAACCAGGGGCCATGTCGTTGCCGCTTATGTGTGACGACCTGAACATCGAGACCACCACTCTTAACCCCTCCGCTGCGTGCTTCTGAGGCTCGAATTCGAGCATCTACCAGATGTCGAATGTCGCGTTGCAGCCGTCGACCAAAGTCTTTGTACAAGGTGGAACCGCCTGAAAGCACAATGTTTTTGTAGAGACCTCTTCGGACATCGATAGGAGAGGACTGGATCACACCATCGACCACGGTTGGCAGTGGAGTGAGGAAATCAGACGAATATATCTCAGGGTTGAAGAAAATTTCTGGAGCGAGGAAGCGTTCGTATCCCACATCGATCGAAACGGATCTTCCATTGGGCGAGGTGACGGTATGCTTGAGGAATCGATCGGGTTCTTTGTCGTAACGGGCAAATTCCTTGACAATGTCAGGACACACGTAGCAGTACTCCTCTTTGACCTTTTCAGCAGTCTTCAGACTACTATCTGGTTCACCTCGATCTCTCAATAAGCTTTGGACAAAATAGGTGATATCGCGACCAGCGATGGGAATGCTCTTGATTGAAGAGCCAATAACGTAACCCTCGGCGACAGGAATGACGTGAGTCACACCATCACCGGAATCGATGACAGTGCCAGTGAGAGAGCGGTCTGTGACCTTGGAAGAAGTCCAAGAAGCAGCCAACGCTAAGACGGCCTGGACGGCAATGTAGAGACCTGCGCAGTTGAAGGATTCGAACATGATTTCGGCAGTGTTTTCACGGTTTTCAGGAGGATTTAGTGGCTAATACAAGGTCAGTACAAGCGTCAGGGAAAGTGAACCAGGCACTGACAGGTTCTGTGAGGAGGAAGTAATGGTCCTCGGGTTCCACCCTCAGATATTTGAATATTGAGTTGGACCAGAAGCGTTCCATGTGATCCCAATTCTCGATCTGGCCATGTCTGATGGGATAGTGAATTCCATATCCAGGGCCATTTCCAGCAGCCAGGGCTTCATCACCAATGAAAAAGTCTAGGTCTTCAGTGCCTCTCTTGCCTGCGAGGTTGGAGGAAGGACCAGCGCCGCCAGTGAGAAAGGAGGGTTTGTTGGCAACTGCTGGGCGGCCTGAGCCAGCGCCGCCTGCGCTTCCAGCTCCTTGTTTTGTTGCGATAGCTGTAGGGAAAACCCACGAGGGTGCATCGTTTCCGGCAAATCCTATGAACTATGAGTACTATTTCAACGGGATTGGAGGTGGGTATAGGCGTACCAAGTTTCGAGAAGCCGGTTCCGCTGGAGAAAGGTGTCAGCGAAAGAAGTCTATCAAAGAAGGGGCAAGGGTTCAACTCACTTGTCCATGACAACGGCGGGCGTTTGGGAAGCCATGGTGGGCGGGCTATTCAGTCAGGGTGCAGCAGCAATGTCGAGCGTGGTGATTCTTGTGGAGGTGGGGGAGTGGCTGCTAGGAGGATTGTCTGGCGCAGTGTATACTCATGGCAAATCAAAAGATGGCGTCTGATGAGGGTAGGATATCTTGCCAGAGAAATGCGGTCAGACTTGAGATCGCAGATGGGCCGCAGGCAGCTTCAATCTTGCTGCATTGAAGGCTGTGGTTGTGTCGAGTGAGATGTGACGAGGATGCCGGGGACGAAGTGGGCGGCCGCAGTGTGCAGTGGCAGTGGGCGAGGGGGCAGGGTAGTGATCACGTGATTGGAGTTGTAGCCTGCCTCCTTCCGCTACGAGTCCGGCGAGTGCGTCAGCGGCCCCCACATCGCAACATCAACAGAAGGTAGGCACAACCTTTACCGTTAAACATGGGCCTTGGCAATCCATCCTATCTGGTATGTAAAAGTTGGTTGGCTTCAACCTCACCAAGTTGTTTGTATCTAGTAAATGTCTCTTTCAAGGACTTGTTTTGTCCAGTTGTCTGATCTGATGCTGGTATTAAACCATCCGGACCCTGGAGCCACACACAGTATACCTCAATGTCATGTTAATGTTGAAATAATCACCTCGTGACTTGACTTCCCACCATCAGTCGCACCTGCCTCATCAAAGGCAAGCAGGCAGCGGTAGAGTGAGTGCCAAGCGGAACAACAGCCCGACTCCGACTAAAATACACACGAGAGCCTCGTGTTGAAGTGAAGACCAACGTGTTGCCGCTTCCCCCATGGCTCTTAACTCGACTCTTCTTTTCACTCATTTTTTGTACCAGCCAATCTACCGATCTACCAACCTATCAGCCAACCAACCCTCGTACTCATTCAAACAACCTTGACTCGGTATTTGTACCATCATTATAGCCTCCACGGCATCTCATGTCTACTGGGACGTATACCGTGCAATAGCCTCACCCCATTCTTTCTCTACATTGCCGCTTGACACAGGACTCCCCAGTCTTGCTGCATTCACTTCGATCTCCAAGCTACGGCCTCGTGGGATCCCACCCTCTTTGAACTGTGAGTTTCGCTCATCCTCAACTCCATCCTCCTCTCCATCACCTCAGATCAACTTGATGACTCACACCTGTCCTCCAGCCTTGACACTGTCTCCACTAGACCATGCCATTGTTCACCTAATGCACCCCGCCACTGTTACGGTCTTCAATGCGACCAATGTCGCGCCGTCCACAGGAAGGTGGTGATATATGTGCCATCTTCATTCATGCTGGGGCTGGCTACCACAGCCATCAAAATGAAAGAATCCATCTTTCCGCAGTCAACGATGCCGCCAAGGTGGGAATGGCGGTGTTGAAGAGTGGTGGCGATGCTACCGATGCCGTCGAAATGGCTGTTCGCCTGCTCGAAGACAAAGAAATTACAAACGCAGGCTATGGCAGCAACTTGACCATGGATGGCCATGTCGAGTGCGATGCCACTATTGTTGATCATTTCGGCCGCAGTGGAGCCGTTGGTGCTTTGAGACAGGTCAAGAATCCCATTGGTGTCGCTCGACTGGTCCTTGAGGAGTCCAACAAGCCGCTCTCTCTCCAACGCGTCCCGCCAAACCTTCTGGTCGGCCCTGGAGCAACTGATTACGCTGCTACCAAGGGCGTGCCCATCCTTCCCCCGGATCTTCTCATCTCGGCCAGTGCGCGTGAACGATGGTTGCGTTGGCGACAAGACCTCGAGAGTGCTGCCGAAAGAGAAGCCTCCAACCAGAAGTTGCCCCAATCCCCCATCTCTGACCCCCGGGCCGGAGAAATCCCTGCCGCGATGCGTACCAATCTAAACAAGACTCCAATCACACCATATCAATCTCCTCCGGAACGAGAGAAGAGACCTAGCATTTCACAACTACCTCCTCTCACTCGGCCCTTGGTCATCTCGGCATCCGATATGCCAACACTATCGACCGTGAAGGACTCCCAAACCCGAGAAATGTCCCCCATAAAGAACAGCTTGACTCCGTTTCAGAGCAAGCAATTCAACACTGCATCCAATGGACCTACCGAACACTCTGAAAGTGCCATTGATGACAGTCTGCAATGGAGTATTCCTGCTCCTAAACGTCAAAAGCTTAATGGATCATTTGATGGTTCGAACCAAGCACATCCTGAAGGAGACGACGAGGAACACTTTTCCTCCTCAGGTGAGTGTGCTAAAGGCATGACAGTTGAAGATGATGGAGAAGACTACATTACCGACACTGTAGGAGCAATAGCGGTTGATTGTTTTGGTAGGATTGCTGCGGCTTCGTCGTCTGGCGGCATTGGCATGAAGCACATGGGGCGTTGTGGGCCAGCAGCACTAGTGGGCACCGGCACGGCGGTGATTCCCATTGAGGAAAATGACCCCAACCAGACCTGTGTGGCGACGGTGACGAGCGGTACAGGTGAACACATGGCCACCACGACGGCAGCAGCCACAGCGGCGGGTCGAATCTATGCGTCAGTGAAGAAAGAAAATGGACGACTGGTGGAGTGCAACGAGGATGAAGCCATGTACTCGATGATCCAGCAAGACTTCATGGAGCACCCTGGAGTCCGCCACAGCCACTGTACAGGGGCGATTGGAATTCTGGCGGTGAAAAAGTGTCGAGACGGTATTTACTTCTACTTTGGACACAACACCGACTCGTTCGCCCTAGCCTCGATGCATTCGGAAGAACGTAAGCCGGTGTGCACCATGTCTCGGAGTAAGGGGCACGGATCGATCGCACAAGGCGGACGAGTGTCTCGGGCCAAGCATGCGCGTTTCCGCTGACCGGAAGGCTCAACGGAGGCTGGCTGGTCAGTGTGAGCATGGCTTTGTCAACGGGCCCCAGTGGCGGTGGAATTCCGACTGTTGTGCCGTCTTCTCTCAGATCATGCACAAGGACGGCTGGAGCTCAGGTGCTATCAAGAACAATGAACAAGCCCAGAGAAGGCGTGGAATGACAAATCAAGGAGTGGAAGATGCAGCAAATCGGTCAATGGCGGCCTCGGTGGTGGACACATTTATACCAGGGCACGATGTGATGTCGGAGCGGCTTCTTGTCTCATATTCCGCCATTGACCGAGGCGCAGCTCCTAGAACCTAGAATCAATCTCAACGTCCTTTTCATTTTTGAGTTTTGCTACAGGACCTTCTAATGCTACCTTTGAAGTATATCTACCTGGACGGTCATGCCAACGATCTCGCCAGGGTGTAGATGATGAGTGTTTGAGTGGCCTCAAGATGATCTATGCACGCGTGTGCATGATATTGTTTTGTCGTCGAGATATGACTACTGTGATCCATATCACGTGTGGTGTATAGTGCTAATTCATCTGGCCTTTGTCCGTGCGGCCTTCTTCTTGGGGACAACGACCGGACGGGCACCATAATTTCCGATACTGAGATGAGTGCCACAGGTCAAACAGACGCCATTTTCCGGCACAGAGCAGAATATGCTGAGACAGATGCTGCACACAAAGCCCGTGGAGACGACATTGCGGTGACAGAAGCAAGCGGCGCGGAAATCCACATCAATACGAGTCGGTAGGATCAGATGTGCGGCTCGTGTGCCCGGCGAAGGTAAGAATGATGTCAGCAGGTAGGTCAGCAGTGCTTGGCTGGCTGTAGACGAGGTTTCCGGTGCTGATGCGGGTGAGGTTTGGGAGGTCTGGGAGGTCAGCTTGACGGGGATGAAGATGCCTTTGGTGGCGTCGGCGGCTTGTTGGAGGAATACGGTTGAGTCGGAACTCGCGGTTGACTCTGTCGAGGACTTGGATGGAGGGTCGGATGTGGTGGTGGTGGTGGTGGTGGTGGTGGTGGTGGTGGTGGTGGTGGTGGTGGGAGTTGGGTTGGATGCTGAGTGTGGGATGGGGAGTGAGAGGACGTCGATGGGGATGGATAGTCGTTGACAAGCGAAGATGGCGTTCATGATGGGGATGTATTGATGGGCTAGGTCGGTTGAAGGAGAGGCTGAGATCAGGAGGATGCGAGATTGAAGCGAAGTGCTGTTGGCTTCGGTCGAGGTCGACATCTGGTTGCTGCCAGTGTTATCGCCAGCGGCGCCTGTACCTGTGCCGATCAGAGATTCTGCGTAAGTGATTGATTCGCGATTGATATGGCTGAGGGCGAGAGTCAAGGCTCCGGCAATCATGGTGGATGTGCTACTCGAGACAGCATCTGGAGTGGTGTCTGAGAGTAGAGATGACAGGTTTCGCACGACTTGTTCCTCAACGAGTCGGAAAGGGCGATATTTGTTGCCTGAGGGATTGTTAGGCCCTGATGAGGAGGTGGTGGATGACTTGGGAGTGTGAGATGGTCCATTGAGCTTGAGGCGCTTAGCCGAGTCGGTGAGGTCCTGGGATTCAGCCTGCGTATGTGTGGCATGGCGTTTCTGTCGGTCTTGAACAGACCGTGGGAGCCGTTGTTCGACGGCTGTTGGATAGAGCCATTGTGCCTTGTCGCAATGGGAGGCGATTACGGCGACCTTGTTGGTGTAGTTCCCAGCGAGGTGGGCGTTGATGAAGACGAGAAGATTGGCGACGGTGGCTGATAGGGTCAAGGTAGGCGACAGTAATGCCCATGCGGCAGGATTGGTATCGAGGATGATGGTCAGGAGGGATGGGGACAATTCTGGTGATGTTGTTCAGCCTCGTGTACCTAGTCCCTTGTGATTGGACTGGGAGTGTATGGGGATTGGAACAAGACAAGACATGGCTTCATGGTCTGGCGTGGGTGTAAAGGTGGGAGGGCCGGGAAAAGAAGCAAGATTGGGATTAGCTCGATTGGTGGGCTGGACAGACTCACCATGGGATGGTTTCGCAAAGTGCTCGGTGGTGTCGACGGCATTCATGATGAAGCCAGGATAAACCTGTGAGCCTACTGAATTGTGGTCCTCAACCTCGGTTGAATGAAGAGGTTGATGGATTTCGATGGATTTGATGATGGTTGGGTGGAAAGATGGAGATGGGGGATTTGAAAAAAGGCAGATGAAAGTGAGGCCGAGTGGCGTTTCTGATGGAGGCAGGAAGAAGAGGGCAACAGCAATTGTTGGGGGCGTTGAAGCTGGAATCAGGCGACCGTTGGTTACCTAGAATATCAGGTTTGGTTACCTAGGTAGGGAATGTTAGGTGGTCCGCAAACTACCCACCTGGCTGCTCGGGGGTACACAAGGGTGCCTAGGTAAACACCTGCAATCTGGACATAGCCACAGTGATGAAAGACTGCAGCCTTGTCCAGCCTTGTGCAGTATCAACTGTCGGTGTTCAAAATAATGCTCTAGTTAGGTGATCCTTGGCTTTAGGTGACATAGTGCAGATGACTGTTAGGGCCACAGTGTGTTCTGCTAGGCCCTCGGGCCCCCTCGGCCCTGTACACAAGCCTCAGGGGTGCCTGTCAAAGTAGGATTAGGCGCTAGTCAGGTCTAGAGCTTTTTACTGAGGAGCCGTCAATGCCATGTGGGTGGCCCTCGCCCCTACGGAGTAAGTATTTTGACTTCTGCGTCTTCTACAGTCAAGAGAGTCGAGGCGTCGGGTTAAGCAGGGTTTATGTTTGGGTATTTCAACACAAGTGGTGGCGTCAGGGAGAAAGAAGGCCAAGTCCAACAATTGATTCACTTCGTCCAACGTGCGCAATTGATTCGATGGATCCAGTGCATGCCGGAGAAATGTCATGGTGGTCATGGAATTTGACATGATCAACGTCACAAGGCATCCAGGCGCAGTCGACTGAAGGTCATGCAGTGCAGGCGTGGTACAGACGAAAGTCCATCAGTAGTACCAAACCGCCCAAGGGACCCTGGTACTGTCATCCTCTCTTCACTCAAGCATGGTTGTAATTCTTATTTTGATACGCTTGTGAACATTTTACTGCAGTATTTCCTTGCAAATCGACAAGGGATACCGAATACTGAGGTCAAAGGTAGAATTCAGCCTGGCACCGAGACTATCATGACCCAGTCAACGACACAGACTGCCAGTCAGAGGGTGCACATGCCAATTTCAGAGTGAAAGCAGTGCCTGTTTTAGGTACACATGTCGTGCCAAGCAGGGTTTTTGAGCAGGTCAGTGATACCTGGGACCGGCCGAGAAGCTTCCTCGGTGGGCGGAGTTGATTGCCGTCTTTGGTGCGCACGGAGTAGACAGGCGTTGTGGGTTTCGGTACGGAGATAAATAAGGCCTAGGACATTGCCGATACTGGCCCCAAGTGCCCCATTGGTGACATTGATTAGATAAAGCAGGTGACTCAAGGTACAGTACTGAGGCACTACAGAGGTGATGATGATGATGCGTAGTACCCACCATCCTCCAGCTGTGCTACCAACAGTAATAACTTTAATAATAAAAGGGTCTAGGGACCTGACAGCCGGGAGGTGCTTGGGGTTACTTGATGGTCCGGTCGGTCGAATTGTTTTGTACCCACGTTGAAGCCAAACACTGTGACTGGCTGACTCCCTGAACCTTTTCCCCTTGTTTATCAAGGTCCGCCTTTTTGGACTGTTGAAATTTTCAGTTTGTTGGTGTTGGTCTCTACGCATGTGTGTTTTGCATTGACAGTGCACACAGTGCCAGTAATCAATCCCACATCCTCCTGCGCCTACACCACGCTACCACTACCACTCCCGTTCCCTCTACCGAAACGCTACCAGTTGCCAAATAGGCGCGTCTAAGTGACCAAATTGTCTGTCTGTCTGTCTGTCTGCCTGCCTGATTTTCCACTTATTTTTTCTCGCTTCGTCGCGTCCTTCCACTGGAATCAAATTTGCACCCCACGTGGACACTTTTTGCATCTTCTCCCACCAATCCACCAATACTGTCATCATCAACCATCAATATCCAACGGTCAACTTTTCCTCCACGTCGACTAAAGTTCCAGTCTTTGCTCTGTAATTCAACCTCGACAAAGAAGCAAATCCATCAGCACCTTGAGATCATCTCCAATCATACCGTCAAGCCTGTCAGGCCCCTTCTGTGCATAACCTGCATTTGTTGTCGTTCTTTCTCCCTCAAGTCCGTCAGCCTCATTCCTAAGCAACTCATTCTACCCACATCCTTCGCCATCCTCTTTCTCGCCTTCAAAACTTCGGCTCCGTCGCCCTTCGCCTCTACTTTGGCCTTACTGCCCAACGAATCAGTGGTTCCTTTCTCTTTCTGGTCAACGACACCACCATCCACTCTGCTGAACGCCGCCATCCGCCGACTCCATCATCCTCTGTCCTTGTCGACTGCCACTATCTACCACTCCCTTCGGCCTGGTCCCTTTTTTGCCTCTTTCTCCAAAGAATGTCTTCCACTTCTTAATCTCACGTCGACCCCAGTCGTGACTTCTCTCATTCACCCACTTCTTCCTCCATTGCTCTTACCCTCTCTCCGCCATCTGTCGACCCCGACTTCCACCTCAGAGCACTCGTTCTTTCTTTCCAAATGTCGACAATGGCGGCCGTCCAGCGGATGACCCGTAAACTCTCTGAAGAACGCGCTTCCACCCTTGCCAAGGAGGCCGTTGAACTCTCTCACTCTGGTGACAAACAGGTATGTTGACCATGGTCCCTAGAATCCTCTCCTTCCATAGCTAACCCTCCCTCTAGAAAGCTTCTAGAAAATTACGAGAGGCTGCAGCTCTTGGCCATGACAACCCTGATGTCCAGAGTGCCTTTTTGGCAATTCACAACGACCAGAATCACTCTCCCCTGCTAGATCTGTGTCGGAGGTATGCACTTTACCACAACAAGGCTGCCGGTGTCGATGCCGTCGCCTACCTGAAGGGCCCCGAAGCACCCAACGCTGCCCCTGTCGCCCTGGAATGTCTTCAGATCATTCTTGAGAGCCAACAGAATTCATTATCAGACTCACAGGATTTTATCATTGCCGAACTTGGCAGACAAAGCCCTGCAGTGCGGCAGTATTTTGCCTCGGAGCTTACCGTCTCCACCACAGAGTTCTTTGACAATGTGTATGAGCGAGGTGACGATGCCGCCAACTGTCTTCGATCCGTCGTTCTCGACAACAAGCTCTGGCTCGATGAAAACACCAGACTTCGAGTAGAGGATGACCTCTTCCAACTCTTTCTGGCCAAACTTATGGAGACTGGCCACGATCATGATGGCCGTGCTCTCAAAGGCATCGCCCTCCTTCTCATTGCAGATACCCAGAGACTCCACTCTTTCATCGACGATGAAGCTTTCGAGGCTTTGATGGGCAGTCTGGACTTGAGATTACCCCCGGACGTGCGCGGTCAAGCCACCCTTGTTCTCTCAAAATTCTTCTCCGTCGCCGAGCCTGAAGCTCAGGAATTTTTATCAAAATACATCACCACCCATGTCTCGAGACAAAAGGGAGACGACCTTATTCTTGCCTTTTCCGCAGCTGCACACCTTTTCCCTGTCGTCCCAGCCATGATGGCACAACTCTTTCTCACAGAAGGCTTCCTGGTCTCACTCATGCCTCTCCTCGCCCGCCAGTTCAGCAGCACCGTCGTTCACGACGCCTTTCTTCTTCTCCTGAATGCCGCTTGCATTGATGGCGCCTGCCGCACCGCCATTGCACAACACTGTGCTACCTGGCTGTCTCAAAAAGTCAGTAATGGCTCCGGAAAGCAGCCGGCCATCGCTGCCACCACACTCGCCAAATTGAAGACTTCTGGTGCCAAGCCCAGTGAACAGAGAGCCAACAAGGCGGATGATGATGTTAGTGAACTCGTTACTCTTTTCAAAACCACTCTTGCGTCTGAACAAGGGAGAAACGTATCTGACTCGGTTGAAGGTCTTGCGTATACATCTTTGAAGCCCGAGGTCAAGGAATCCCTCGCCAATGACAAAGCCTTCCTCAAGTCTCTGTTACACGCCCTTGACTCGAACCACGAGTCCCCCGAGATCGTGGTCGGAGGCCTCAGCATCATTTCAAATATGACCCAGTACCGTCCTAATCTTTCCGAAGAGCAGCGCAAGATATCCCAACTGAAAGCATATGCCAACGCCTCCAAGCCAGCCGATCCCAGTCCTCTGGAAGACGACGACCACGTCCGCGCTCGCTGCTCGGCCGCAATCGAAGCCGGCATTGTTCCTATTCTTATCAAGCTCAACAAAGGCAGATCCCCGTCTACCTCCCAGCTGACTGATCGAATCTTACTGTCCCTTTCCAGAAATCAGAAAGAAAGGGGCAAAATTGCTCAGCAAGGCGCTGTCAAGTTGCTGGTCGTGCATTCTCAGCGAAATCTGCAATCAACAGACAGTCATACTCAAGCCAATACAGACGCTGCGCACGCATTGGCGAGACTACTTATTTCATTGAACCCAGCACATATCTTTCCCGCCGGCTCGACCCCTGACATCACAGACGCTGTACCGCCGCTGTTGGCGTTGGTTAAGGCGGCCAAAAGCGAAGGCCTGACTCAAGCTGATCAGCCTCGTGATCTTCTTCCTGTCTTCGAGAGCCTGCTAGCTCTGACAAATTTAGCCTCTGCACCGGATCAAACAGCTGCCAAGGCTATTGTCACGGGGGCCTGGGACGACATTGAAGATTTGCAGTTGGGCAACAATGCCATGATTCGCCGCGCATCCACAGAGTTAATCTGCAACCTGACGATAATCCCTTCGGGCGCTGAAAAGTTTGCCGATGGGTCGAAACGTGCCAGTCAACGACTTCATATTCTCGTTGCCATGGCCGACGTAGATGATCTCGCAACAAGACGGGCGGCAGGTGGGGCTCTCGCCATGCTCACTGACCAATTCTCAACCGTCAATTCTGCTCTTCTCGAGCTAAAGAGAGCACCTGAGATTCTACTAGAGCTTTGTCAAGACGAAGATCCTGGCGTCGTTCACAGAGCACTCGTGGTGGTTAGAAATATACTCCACGATGAAGACGCACAAGTCGCACTCAAAGCCAAAGATATTTTCAAGTCCAACAATGCTATAGAAAGCTTGAAAACGTGTCTCAAGCAGACCAAAAACCCTGAGTTGCTTCGGATCGGCGTCCAGGCGCTCAAGGTGTTGGTTGAGCAAGCATAGAAACCTGAGATGGACACAATCAACACGGATTTACCAGTTTACGATTAACGAACACCAATCCCTCCGGGATGGATATCACTTTTGCGCCATCCCGTCATACGACTCATGTCTATACACCAACATGGGGAAGAAATCACGGATGAACTGTAGCATCATCCGACAGAGGGGCGTTGTTTGAATACTTTTTTGACTTGCAAGGTGTTGGGTTCATGAGAGTTTGGCATGTTTGCAACAGTATGTCAGAACTTGGGATGGGTATACGGATTTTATAGTTTGAAAATGCATTGGGAGGCAGCATGGGCAAGAGTTTAGACATTCCTGTCAAAGCATTATCAGATTTTGATGCATCTAGTCGCAAGAAGGTACTGTTTGTCAATGAGACCAGAGTTTTAGCCCTTATCGACGGATAATATGATGAATCAGCATGTCCCTTTTTTTTATATGGGATCTGAACTACTCGCCATTGGGCCATACCAACTACTTACCTAGAAAACCCATACTTGTTTAAAACTGACGACTTGAGGGTTCACTACTAGTACTCTAATGAGCGAGGAACAGAACTAAATGCATAAGGGTTGAGACTATGTGCCCAGTGAGAGTGCCTTTGTACCACCTCCCCCTTTTTTGCTCAGCCTCGTGCGACCTTATTCCATTAGGCATGCCAATCCCTGAACCGCTGCCTCAAGTCAAGTCACCAACGCCGAACCAGCTGCCGCACAGGGCGGATGCACAAAGAGTCACCGTGGCGACGGTGGTATGCCGAATAGAAGTGCGGTTGAAGAGCTCCGAACATGAGGTGCCGGTTTTAAGATGGGCTTCCATGTCCAGACTGGCCTGGGCGTCGTTGACCTACTTTAGGTAGCCCTTACATTTTAAATTGAACAAATCAGTACCATCTACCAGCGTCTTCGTCGCCGCCACGACTGACTTACTATTGGTTGTTGGGCTTGATTTTGACTAATATTCGGCTTCTAGAGATATAATTAAGATATCTAAGAGTCCCTCTAGATATAGAGAGTAATTCTTCCCTATGTTAAAACTCATATATACAGAGATTACTAGGTCCCTAGCTAATTGTTAAGGTAGTACAGACTAAAGTCTTTGAAGCTACTAAGTTTAGATGCTAATACTTACTACTGACCTTTCTAATACCGAAGAAACTTCACTGAGGTTCCTGGACGGGATATCCCCTAGCCGAGGAGGACGTAGGCCACCTTGACCCCAGACCCCCGCAAACGAACAGTCCTCTAGTTCGATGATTTACTGAAGCGAGAATTCGGCAGTCCAACCCCACGACTTAGTGGTGGGACTCAATGGGAATGGTCATGATCAGCATCGGGGTATTCCTCAGCTCCGAGATGTGTAGTATGCCAGCTCATAGTGCGGTCCCGTATTTTCGACCCTCGCGGTCCTTATGCAGTCCTTACGCAGTCCTGCTGTGAGACCTACGGCCGGCCTCTTGTCACCCTCAACAGAAGTCAAATTCTCTCACATGTGGACAACTTAGTTGTCCAGCCGTCCTCCATACTGGAGAAAAGCTGTACAAATGTCCCTGCGGACGCCAGATTTCGCGCAGGTACGTGGCCCGTGGACTTTCGACATCCGACTTCGATCCCGTGACTGACGAGTGGACGCCGCTAGTGATGTCTTTGCTCAGCACCTATCTAAATGTGAATGGGGAGGGAGGATGGATTCGTCCAAGATGTGACTCTCGACCAGCTTGACCCGAAACAAGACGGCTTGTGACCAGTGTGTCAAAGCCAACGTTCGGTGTGATTCTGTAGACCCTTGCGCATGCTGTTTTGAACGAGCTCTGAATTGCACCTATACTCGAACAGGCTATTCTTGCGAGCGCCATCGTGATTGGCGGCGCGTGTTTTGCCGACGATCGGATATCCACCAAGGTCATTAATGAACTAAGGATGGGGCTGTTGAAATCGATCAAAAGCCCATCAATAATACGAAAATCCCCCCTCGTTGCTGTTCATGGTACTTGCTTGGTCCCCCAGACCAACCGACACTGACACTACCCGCTCCGCCATGCCATAGCACGAGATTGAGATGCGCGGCCCCTCCAATATCCACGATGCAAGCCAGCTCCATTACACCCGACATCCTCGCCGGCTCCCGGCACGAGAAGGTCTGCGAATTTTTGTCCAATTACCTGCCCACCAACCTCTCGGTGAGTTCTACCGAGTTGGGGTCGTCTGATGAACTTGTCTATCGCGTTTGCTACTGAACTAACCTCCTGTTTCTTCTTCCGGGTGATCAGATGGGGAAAAGAGCCGGCCTCAAGATGGCTAATGTAAACAGACGTGGGGATTGGGATGGGCACGGGTAACTTGATGGACGGACTTCTGCACACCAAAGCTTGCGATAGGGAGGTCGGCAGGAGAGTCTTCCTCAGGGCCCCTGGCCAAAAGAAATCGTGACTGAGGACGCCATACAGGGCAGACAACCCGCTCCTAGAGATTTTTCAGCTAGCCCAATGCTACCTATGGATATTTACTCATATTGTTGATGTGACTCAACACCTCAACATAATGCCTTGTCTTCAGTCCGGCGCGGTGTCGTCCACGGTGTCTCCTCCACCAGCCCTCCGAGGCCGATATCGGGACCGGCCCGTGGTCTACTCGTAGTATAGGACTAGGCCAGGTAGGCGTTAGAAACCATGTTTAATGCGGCGCAGTCTGAGGTAAGGTCTCGAGTCACGTTCTGGACCGGAATGCCCCCCACCCAAACCTGGGAAATATCCCTTGTGTTGGCGATATGGAGCAATGGATTGGAGTTGAGAAGGACTAGGTCCGCGCGTTTCCCGGCGTAGATGACTCCACGGTCATACATGTTTTGCACCCTGGACGGATCCTCTGTTGCGGCTCGCAGCGCCTGTGCCGGGGACATTCCTGCTTCAACGAGATATTCCAGCTCACATTGGAGAGTAAGGCCGTACGGGAACGTGACGTTCAGAGGGCCCACGTTGGTAGAGTCCGTTCCGGCCAATATAGGTACTCCTGTCTCGACAAGGATACGAGCGTTACCCATGGTAACGTTCCACTGAAAGTTTTGTCTCAGCATAGTCTTCAACCAGGCTGAGTTCGCGCCGATGCGGAAGATGGCCATAGTCGCGGTGACGTGCTGCTTTTGTTGGAGAAGCCTTCGAGCCAAGCTACGGTCCATGACCGCATCAGCGGGCAGGTGCTGGATGATTTCTGGCCTGGCAATAGCGGCCTGCTCATACGCCGACACGTATGAGGCGTGCATCGTAGCGTAGCGGCCGAGCGTATGTGCTGCGGCGACCAAGTCGTTGAGCAGCTCTTGTTTCGGGCCATCCGGCTCGGCGGTCACTTTAAGAAACGAAGCAGGGCTACCAGGAGGGAACGCGTTTTCTGCTACCCAGGCCGTTGCATTGGTGCTCGCCGACACGGTCAGGTCGGCCGAGGAACCTCTTAATCTGGCATGGAAGCTACCATTTCCCACGGCCGGGAGCGAAGCGGTGAACATGGAAGTCGTGCCAGGGATATCTTTAAGGCTTTCGCAGAGCTCGTAGTCGTAGCACGCCAGGTTGACACAAGTGGTCACGCCGTAGGATGCCATAGCATCCAGTGCTTGAGGAATATCCACATGGACGTGGCTGTCAATGAGGCCGGGGATTAAAAACTTGCCTGTGCCATTCACCACAATCGAGGCAGTGGCCCCGTGTCCGGCATCGATGTCAGCAATCCTTCCATCGCGAATCAATACTGTGCTCGGCGTCTTCATGACCTGGCCATCGAAGATTCGCACATTCTCGATGAGCGTGGAATCTGGAGTCGAGGTGCTTCGTCGGGACACGTAGTTCAAGACCGAGGCGATGTCGGACTCATGATCCTTTCCGAGGCCTGCGCATGCCAATGTATGTTGAGCCAACAAGGCGAAGAGAGCGGCGGAGCATAGACGTAGACGCATCGTGGGAGGTGGACCGATTTGCAATATCCGTCTGCTGTGCCGTCTGTCGAGATATCTGAGACTTTGGACCTCACCTGCGTATGACTAGTGAGGGAGCCAGGTACAGAATTGAAACCCTCTCTTCTTCAAACTTTTAGTAAAGAGGAAGAGATATTCTGAAGCATATGCATGAAATAACAGCAGACATGCTGCCGTGGTCCAACTGGTGGGACGCTGGCACTCGCCCTCGCAACCCCACAGCCTGAGGGTCGAATACCTGGAGTCAGTTGTAGTGGCTGGGACATTTAGCAATTATCTACCGTGGGACCGGAGTTCAAGGTATCTAGATACATAGCACCCCTGCTAACGTACTAAGGTCCCACATCAACTAACCGTACTCTCCATGCGAGAGCGCCATCATGGACACTTTTCGGGCGCTCGGGCCGCGCCGCAACTTCGAGGAGGCCTGAAGCTCCCCTCGGCCACCTCCAATCAACAACCTACGATGCAGTTGTCTCTGGTTGGCCAAGACGCGGGCTCGACGTGATAACACTCTGTAGAAGCACGAGATGTATGTATGTACTTTCCTGGGTAATCGTGACTGCAGATAGACTTGGTGGCAGTTTAAGATTTAACCCTCGACCGCAGATACAACTCACATTGCGCGATGTAAGATCTCTGCCTCTTTGGAAACGAACAGCAATAGAGAGCAGCTACCACGATAATGATGAGACTGATGTGATAATGGCGGCCCTCACGGACTAATTGCAACACCCAAGGGTAAGGAGAGGTGGTTCCTCGGTAGGCCAGGCGATCTCCAGTACTTGGATCTGCAACAGCATGGCCCTTGACGTCGCATCTTTGACTGAAGCCTTATCAATGATGAAATCTTCTTTGAAAAAGAATGATCATAATCTGGTGGCTACAGTGCGATAGCGGCTCTATATCAAAGATTGCTGGAAAGGGAATAAGTTGCACAGACTCGGCTGCCCTCTGAACTGATTGAAGACAGGTAAACCTGTTCCTCGTGCTTCTCAGCTCGAGCGTCAGCAGGCATGCATGGTTGCTCTGCGCCTTGGTTGGTTCCGGCTAAAGGAGCTGGTCTTCCTCCATGGAATTTTCCAACCATTAACTCGAACTCGGTTCTTAAATATACATAGCATCATGTTTGCTGTGAAGTCTGCGCCTACCTATGTACTAGCTTACTCTACACACTTCCAGTAGACACGTAAGTCAAGGAATGTTTCACTGGGTTTGCAAAACACCACGAGTCCACGAGACACCATTGAACGCCACACCTTTTGAATATACTGGCCATTCGCACACCACCTGGTGAGTCTCAGTGGAAGTGCCAGATGACAGGCTATATGCCAGGAGACTCTTTGCCTCGAGGCCTTGAAGCAATCCATTCGATCTAACAGCTCATAACTTTACATTCTGCTGGTAAATTGCCCTCTGGAAATCTGCGTACAATGCAGCCGCACCATTATCACCTGGTGGAAGTAGCTGCGTAGCAAAGATGCCACACGTGCCTCCTAATGGATCGATCCACTGTATTATGGTTCCTATTAGCTACCATCAATGAGACGTTGAAACTGGAATCCGCCTACCCATTGAGGATTTGAAATCCCACTCCAGGTCATGGTCCCTTCCTTTCCGCGACCAGGGATGCCATTGGTTGCTATGACGCCGCCAAACCCCCAATTCCATTGTCGATCATTTGGTACTCCAGGTAAGAGATATTGTGCCAAAGTGGGGTTGTGAAAAGCTTCATTCACGGGCTGATCGTTTTCCAGTTGAGGCTTAAACATGCCTTCCACCGTCTCGAATCGGAGGAGAATTCCGTCGTTCATTAATAAGCTCTTGAGAAGCTTTAGATAGTCCTCTGCACTACTGAAAATACCAGATCCGCCGCTGTCCTGCTCAGGATTTTTGTTTGGAAACGGGAGGTTAGAACCATCGGCAAGTTGTTGCGATGGTAATCTGACTGTTAGAGGGACAACCCTGAGGTCGGGTCGAGTAGCTGGCCTAAAAGTAGTCGCGGACATTCCGAGAGGTTTCCAGATGTTCTCCAACATGTAATCTCCCAGTCGACCGAAACCGGTGACATGCTCGATCATCCGGGCTACCACGTCGAGGCTGGAGCCATAAGACCACCCTTCTCCTGGCTCGTACACCAGTGGTAGTTCAGCTTCCGAAGGTTGCTGCAAAGGAGAAAGTCAGCCCTTGCTCATGCACCATGAAGTATGAGCTGTCTTGTGCGCAAAGGAATACTGAATCCACACCCGTAGCACACCTACCGTGAAGGCGCTGCGTATTGCATCTATGATATCTCCCTGACTACTAACATTGCTCGCATTCGTAAAGCCATTCTTGTGTTTCAACCTCAACAGGGAGGGAGAGCTTTGCTCCAGGGCCAAACCTGACGAGTGCGTCAAGAGCATCCTCAGCGTGATTGGATTGTTGGGTTTCTTGAACAGAGGTTGGTCTATTGTTTCATCGAATCCGACAAGGACATCCGGGGTGTTCCAGTTCGGCAGTATTCGACTTGGATCATCTTCCAGGGTGAGAAGACCTCGTTCAACGCATTGAAGTGCCGCTACAGTCGTCTGTAGCTTCGTACACGACGCCAGCCACATGATATCCGAAGGCGCAAGTGATTCTGCATTGTCGTTGATACTTGTGGTTCCAAAGGCTCGTGTGAATGTATCCCCTGAAGAAAGGCATTCGAGACATTAGCATGACACATCTTGTCGGTCTTTCTAGGATCGAGGGTGATTCTGAGCACGAGATTTACCTGAACTTGACGCTGATGCTATCACCGCCCCAGCCAATACTCTACCTTCACCGGGAGCCGTAGCCCTTTCGAATCGGCGCACGAGTTCGTCCATGTTTGTGTGTCTGCTCTTCTGGCTACGTAACAAAACATTCCAGCATCATGTTTTCCTAGCAGAGAAACATGATCGGACTGACGATTCTTGCCATAGAAATGCCTTGAACGAAACAACACCCACAGGTCGGCCCGTGCAAAGACTCATGGTTGACGTGCCGCCACTAAAAAGCCGCGGTGCCGCGGAATCCGTGTTCCACACTTGGCGTTTGATTGGTTCGAATCTGAGGAAAGACTGGTGGATGGTACTATTTGCATCAAGCCCTGAAAGTACTACTAATCCAAAGCCTGTTAATTGATCGATACGTCGTTGATGATCCAGGGATAGAAAACAAAACTACCTAGTACTGTACTATGCCTCGTGAGACTGATTAAGTAAATGTGGGTTGCTACGAATAATCCCCATCTTCGACGAGTTGAGAATGTTGCCAAACTAGATAGTACCTAGTAGCTTCCCGGACATAGTCCACTGCCTATCTACATATCTGAGAACGAGAGGAAAGACTGATCACGATCTCCTCCATGTATTGGTCCACTTCCACTCAACAATCAGGGAAACAATCAACACTACGACCGAGATATCCATGTTCTTATTTCCTTCTCAATGACAATGACCAAGTCTGCACGTTGGCGATAGTCTCGGTCGTTTCAAACATCGGCCGATCTTGCACTGACCGATTTCTCATTGGCAGCTGTGACCATGACTTTGTCCTTCGTCAGCTCGGAGAAGAAATTTCCTCTCAATCTAGTCGCGGTGTGCCTAGTGTCAGATCCTTGTTAGTCCTATCCTCACGTTTGCGCAGATATTTTCACGCGACCGCTCACATTGTAAGTTTGTGGTCGATGTCTCGGATGAAGACCACAGCGAAGCAGGATACGCCTAGAACGGTGATTAGTGAGGATTTATCTGCGGGAACCGGAAAAGAGACAGAAAGAAGAGGCCATACATCCAAAAGCAATGCTGACAAGGTAGATTTGTCGGAAAGCATTGGAAAAGACAGTCTGCATTGCATCGATTCCTGCAGCAATAATAGCCGGAGTAACACTGACAGCAAACTCTCCAAGGGAGCCTGACGTAAGAGCCACTTCAATGCATGTTAGCCCTTGACAGTATCCAAACGAGAGGGTTACTCTCATACCAATGAAAGACTCAACCTCTTCGACAGGTAGTCCAGCTTGGACAACCGCCGCTGCCACGTCCGGAACAAGGTGTTTCGCCACAGAACTCTGCATGACACTCGAGTAAACTGCAACAGCAACGGCTCCACCCGTCGACCGGACGCAAGCCGTCAATCTGTATTCTCATCAGAACCGCCAAGACAAGTATGAGTACTGCGATGTTTCCCACCCTGTAGCGACTCCAATATGCTCATCTGGAACTCCCAATTGCGTGATTAGTAAAGCTGATAGCTGCGAAGCACCTATGCTAAGTGCTGCAATAGACACCAGAGCGATTGCACGTGCGGGAGTGTGTTGCGTGACCGTGGATATAGAAGCGACAAAAGCTGTTTGCAGAAAAGTAGCCACAACGAATTGCCATTTGGCTTTGCCAATGGTGGAAAACAGCACGCCACAGACGAAGCCACCCACTGTAAAGCAAAATTAGTATCCCTGCGAAGAGCCTGACTAGGAGAGGACTTCCCTGTGGCAGAGAGGTTATACGCGAGACTGTACCAGCCAATCGTTCTCGGTGTGGTGGTGAAAAGTCGAGTCACCTCTTCAATCTTGTCAATTACATTCCCATATTGATGCAGAAGTTTCTTACCTTGGGGCCATAGGACTGCCAGAGCGGTAAACTGGGATGAGATAAGTTCAATCTGTCTGATATCAATAACCCCTAGGACATATATACCATCATTCCAGAAACAAAAGTGACCACAAGGGGTAAGGTGAATCCTCGGATCTCCTTGAAAATCTCAGGTGGGCACAATTTGGTGATCCAACATGGGCTGTATATTTCCCAGGCGGGAAATGCTACCGTTACAGTGACAGCTGGAGATTTTCCTATTAGCTAGCAAGACTAGACGGAAATCTTGTTTAGACTTACCTCCTATTATCAAAGGGGTCAACACTGGTGCGCTCGTCCAAGAATGTGGGTTATCTCCGAAGGAGATTCCAATCAATAGACTTGCTAGACCCCCGCCCAAGAGTAACAGGCCTAGATAATCAAGCTCTTTGACTTGTTGGGAGCGAGACTTCCCGTCTGGGTGCAAGTTCTTGAAATCCGGTGGGAAGTAGAACAGTGCGATAAGGATGAAGGCAATGCCGTTCGCAATAATCGGAATGTAGAACGTCCAGCGCCATGACAATGTGGCGACCATAGCATATGCTGATAGGGTCAGCTTCAGTTTCGAACCGCGTAAAGGAATAACAAAGGACGTACCGATGACAGCTCCAAAAGCAGATCCTGGGATTGCTGCGATATTGATGCAAGCTACAGTTAAGCCTCGATACCTTTTAGGGACAATTTCGCACGCAGCAGCGAATGCCAGTGTCTGAAATGCGGAGGCGATACCCTGACATCTAATTAGTTGATTTAACAATCACGATAGGCATATGCCGCACAGTTAAGGTAAACCCGGCGATGATTGTGTTTATGTTGGTTGAACTGCAACGATTTAGTTTTGCTGAGTTGTTCCAATAGCGGCGTCAGGACCCGTACCGACATGCAATAGCACAACCTGAGAATGAATCAAACCTGTCCTCCGACCGCTCGAGCTATCAATGTCTTCAGGGGATTGACTATACCTGTTAGTCCAAGAAGATTCCCCGCAAGGTAGAAGTTCCGACGACCAAAAATATCACTACAACGGCCCGCAATGGTCTGCACGACCGCGGCGGAGAGTGAAGACGATATAGCGACCCAACTAAGCTGAGATGCAGGTCCTATGTCGGCGTTGATAGTGAGCAGAACCGAGATGGGTAGGATGTAGGTGAGCAGACTAGCTTCATAGGTGAAAGTAAGAGCCTGTTGTTTAGATGTAAGCATCTCTAGGTCAATCAAGTACTTCGCCGCAGTTGAGGTTCTCACTATGATTGAGGCAATAATCTGAAAATTCAGCTTGTGAGTCCCATCGTCGGTGGGGTCACCTTCGACTGGGGCCGCGCTTTGGTGAAACATCGGAGGAGTGGCTTTGAGATCCACTGGAGGATCGAACTCTTCGACACGCTGTGAGCTGCGTTTGGAGCTCGGGAGCTCATATTCTTGTTTGGATGTAGACATCTTTCGTTCAAGAGTCATGCTGCGTGGGTAAAACTTAGCACTACAGCATGGAAGTAATGAGAGAAAGGTATCCAGGTCGCGAGTTTGACGAGCCCATTAATTGCCTGGCTTATGTAGAGTACAGTACCTGTTGTATCTCTTTGTAGGTGGTAGCTTTCCCCGTGTTGCTCTAGGGGGTCGCGTATCGACCCCACAGTCTCTCACAGTCTCCGCTCCTGACTGATGGCAAGAGGATTCTAAGAGAGCGTCAGCGAGAGTAGAAGGCGTTTCCCGCTGGTTGTGGTGCCTGAGGCTTTACCTCCATTCCAGTATCAGGAAATATATCCACAATGACCGAGGACTCCACCGTGCAGTCACACCGCGGCGCCCGTTCCCCCCGAAAGATCCGAATGAGTGGGAATTGAATGAAATGTGGGTCGAATGCTGCACAGGGGGCTTGCATGCGTGTCAAAAGATCTGAACCAGTGTTGACACCACAATTCCTTCGTTCGTTCTCTACTGGACACTTGAGATCGTTTCGAATCTCGGCAGAGCCCAGCCATCGTCATCTGGCCTGCCATTCAAGAAAGGCACCCTTCAGCTCAAGGTCAGATTACAGAGGTGCATAAGGGGTATCCTGGGTGACACAGCGGCGACTTGTGGTCATTAGAGGGAGGAGAATTTGTAGCACTTTTGATTTCCCTGGATAGGGTACTCCCGGAACCGTCACTTTCAGCATTACAAGCAGCCAAGTTCGGAGTGATCGTTTCAAGTTCAAGATGGGCACCAGACCAGATCGCTCGCACTTGAATACCTACCAGATTGTCGAGTCTCTGTGGAAGCATCTTGGGTTGCCCCCCAAAGCTCTCTCATCGCTTACTTTCCAAGGCGAAGGCTTTGGTCTCCCGTCTTCGTTCCGCATAACTGAGGTGGCACAAGCTACGATCGGGCTGTCAGCACTTACAGCAGCACAATTCCACGCACTGCGAGAAAACTCTTCTGTGCCCAGGGTACACGTTGACCAAGAGAACGCGGTGCTCGAGTTCAAATCGGTTAATCTATACACTCTCAATGGATCGCCGCCGAGCGTCGAAAGCCACCCAATAGGCGAGTACCACAAGACCGCAGACGGACGGGTTCTGATACATGATTCCTTCAAGCACCACATTCAAGCTGCGTTAGACATTCTATGCTTGCCCTGGGATGCAACTCTGGAGGAAGTAGACCGAAAAATTCTGCAATGGAAATCAGCTGATCTCGAAGCTGCCGGAATGCGACGTGGAGCAGTAATTGCAGCGCTGCGAGACTATAACGGCTGGGATTCAATGCCACAGGGAAAAGTAGTCTACGAGAACCCGATATTGATACGAAAGATTACAAACGGCCCGCCCGTGCTACTGGAACATCTGCCCAAGGGTCAGAAGAAATGTCTGAGGGGTATTCATGTTGTCGATATGACTCATGTTATCGCTGGTCCTCTCGCAGGCCGTACGCTGGCCGCTCATGGCGCCGATGTGCTTTGGATCACGAGCCCTGATATGGAACGTCTGCCAGCGGCCGATCTGGACTGCTCACGTGGCAAAAGAGCGGCCCAGCTCGACTTAAATCGAGAAAAGGACAGAATGACTCTGCATTCAATACTAAAGGACTCGCATGTGTGGATCAATGGTTATCGGCCTGGAGGCATGGAGTCGAAAGGCTTCTCGCTGGAAGCCGTCTGTGCCAGATCCACTCGGGGCATTATATGTGCGAGTATGAGTGCCTGGGGCTCCCAGGGGCCTTGGAGCCGGCAGCGAGGGTTCGATTCAATCATTCAAACTGCTTCCGGGGGATTCGTCTCAGAGGCTGAGCATTTTGGGGCTGGGGAGTGTATGCGCTATCTTCCAACACAAATCCTGGATTACGCCGCAGGGTTCCTACTAGCTACTGGCATCACTGCGGCACTGTGCAGGCAAGCCGAGGAGGGCGGGTCTTATGCCGTGGAGGTCAGCCTGGCGGGGACAATGGACTATGTACGGAGCCTGGGTCAACACCCGGACAAGCGCTGCTTCCAATTGCCCAACCCACGATGGCAAGGCGAAGTCTCAAATCCCAATGTGTTCGAAACTCACCAGACAAGCTTCGGAGAATTGCGCTCTGTGAAACACGCCGCGACTATACAGGGGTTGGAAGTTGGCTACGAGAGAATTCCAGAGCCACAGGAATACAGGGCCGTGAAGCCACCGCGGTCAGTCATTTAGCAACACGGCTCTCCTAGAACACCTAGACACTCGTATGGACATATTTGCTCTTGAGCGGGACCCATGAGAAATCAGACCACAACCGGACATGGCCCCTAGGAATCGCCAGGGCCCTTTACCTATCGGCTGATCATATCTCGCCGGATCTAGGGCTGCTCGGAGTCTCTAGAAAGGTACTGCTCTAGGACCGTAGAGATTTCCTGAACATGGTCCATCCCAGTGGAGGGATTCCATTCATCTAGTAAACTGAGCATTCCTTGTGACGTGAAAGGCAGATCGAATCCTGTGGAGTCTCCGAGCAAAGTATCCATGTGCGTATCCGTCGACAGTAAAGGTACACCCTGGCATTCTCGCATGGTCGAAGAGGAGGGCATTGCTTGTTGCTGACTCCGCTCCGATAAAGCCCTCGCCTCGCTTTCTTGTGAGTGCGCTCCGAGATATATCGCAGCGATTCTGTAGAGTATATGACACGCATGATGCAGCTTTTTGCAAGCATGGCTGATTTGCGCAGCCCCGTGAAGCGTTGAAACCGACTGTTCCAGGAGCATGAGACTGGAAATTTTTCTCTCTGTCATAGCGTCCCCAAAGATCACTATGTACGGGATAAACTGGCACCAGAGAAGAGTCCAATGTAGGAAGAGACGCCGCCCATAAACAGTGTCGTCTTGCAAAGCGATCCAAGCCTCGTTGTGCATAGTCAATGCCTCGCGAGCAACTTTTACTGCCTGCTCGGAAAACTTGAGTTGCCTGAGCTTTTGCGGAATTTCATGAACGGGTGGAGGGATTGTGCGGTAGATGAGTGTTAGGGTTGATCTCATCACAAAACGCGCGGCAAGCTGTGAGGCCATGTCTTGAATTTCGGAAACAAAAGATGACTCCAGTACGCGAAGGCTCATAGCAAGTCGATGCGCCCTCTCAGAGCGAACGTTGGCTGGCATTCGTTGTGCCTGTGGAGAGAACAAGTTGTCGTATATTTCACCTTGCAACTGAGCAAAGTCGAGCCAGTTGTTAAATGCCGGCGCCCAGGCACTCGAGATCTCGTTGGGAGCACAGGGCCGATCGACTGTGATGTCTGTCTCTCTCAGCATCGGCGAGCGCCCCATGTTGAGCGAAACTCCTCGGTCTAAGGCATATATGTACCAGAAGGTAATCTTTTTCTTGGTGGTTTCGGGGTCTACAACAGGATGTGAGATGCAGTTGTAGCCCGCATCTTGACACATTCGAGCTGCGGTGCTAACGAGTGTCCATTTAGAGTAGGAAGAGGAAAACTCTCCTACAAACATTGCCTGAGGATTTATTGTTAGTTGCTAGAAAGGCAAAGCCTTGAAAGCGTAAATAAAAAGGCGGGGGCTTACTGCAAACCACAGCGCCTCAATGTTTTCGTGTGTAGCCTCCATCGAGAGCCGCAGATGTTTCACAGCAATACTGGCATTGGTACCGCAGACAGAAACGATTTTTCCAAGATCTGTGGAGCTGAGGTTCATTATACGCGCTTCCTGGATTGGTAAATCCCGGAAAAGGTAAAAGAGCGATACATGGGCAGTGATGAAGACTGCGATGGAATACTCTTCAATGGCGAAGAAGACCTTTTGACACAGATCTGTGATGTATTGTTCGTCAATAGTGACTATGTCATAAAAGAATCGCTGACGGTGAGCTAAATCGTGGTTATTACCGGAGACAGGACCCGAAGACGTAAAGAGAATAATACCTTTGATATGTCTTAAGAGTTGTAGGACGATATCTGTTGGTGGAAGAGGAAGCCTAGCCAGTTCTGGGTACTCAATCACATCATGGAAAAGATGATGAGAGATGAGAGATCCTTCCGAGAAAGCCTCTCCTTTACTAAGAACATCTTTCAATCTGGCCACCGCGGCCAATGCCTCTCTCCCTGAATCTGAGTAAGGTGTTGTGTTTAGGATTTCTTCAACCGCTTGAGTGGCATGTTTCGAATGTGTAACGAAAGAAGAATCGCCCTCAAAATCAGCTCTTTCCTTCCAGCTATTAGAGTCGCGAGGAATTTGGGTACTGGTAGATGGTGGGCCGAGGGTTGTCGTCGTGACATCCTGTCCTTGTTGATTGACCAAGGCTCGAAGTGTGTTTTCGACTTGGCTTAGCCGGTCACTGTAATCTTGAAGCCTTTGATCGCTTGAAAAGTAATGGAAACTGCTTAGCTGGGCATGTATCTGGTTTACCACTGTGTACATACTTGCGGGGATGAGCCAGCAGGCGCTGCCTCCTCTCAATTTGTCTCTTGGTAGTCCGACAGGCAATATGTGATGTGCGGCAACTAGCGCATGGAGTTTTCCTGTCACATCTTATCTAAGCAGAGGAATTAGCTCCTCTGTCTCGCAGAGATTGCGGCGAACATCTTGGACTTACTTTGCGGTATCGACACGCGTCGCACTGTTGAATATTGTTAGCGATATATTTGTCCGGATTCCAATATAACTCCTACAGCTGGGGCTCGAATTGTGCCAAAATCTGGATCAGACTCGTATTCGTCTACTTCCGCCATTTTTCCTCTACGTCCTGGAAGTGATTGCGCTATGGTGTCATGAATTGAACGAGTGTCAAGAGAGAACACGGAAATTCACGACACTTCCACCATGCATCCATATCACAAACTTAAGGCGCCGTCGGAAATTCGGATGCCGCGGGATCCGTAACCACCGTTAAATGCCAGCTTCGGCCAAGGCCAAGGTCTTAAACACCTCGGCTGGCAGTCTGGCTACTTAGATCTCTCATATGCCTAGCTGTACGATATACGTAGGCAACGGCGCCTCTATCAAGCAGGTGGCGCTCCGCCGGGTGGACTTGATTGGACGGTGACTGCTCTATCAAAACATCAGAAGTGGACAACCCTCCACCTTTGTGGAATCTTCGAAACCCTCAGGTTGTCGCGGCTCGGATGTAACCAGCATCCTCCCAATATCGCACGCAACGTATTGAAAGCAACCTCTGATGGCGAGGATCAGGTGTGTTACCTTCACATCCTCGCTTGCGCCTTGACTCGCTTGTCTCGCACAGCATTGCTTGTTCGTCGTCGACACATTGCGTCCTAGATATAGGTGTTTCGAAAACATAACTTCTGGTTTCACAATTCTCCCAGCCTGTGGCTTCCACTCGCTCAGCCCCCACCCAGTCATTGGTAAGATGGTGCAGAAAGCTGCCGTGGGTCACAACTATAATTTCGTGCTCTCTGTCTGGGTTTTCAAGAACCAAATCGCGTGCCTTCTCACGCAGGAAGCACCGGAACTTGCGTGCTCGCTCCTCCAAGGCATCATAGCTAGGCGCATATGGACCGTTCATTCTTTTATCATTCCAGCCGCGTTTCACAAAAGATAGATCCACTGGTAAATTTAGCTGCGTGCAATAGTCTTGGAGCACATCGACATTGCTGCCTATGTCGCAAGCGTTGTCCGATATCTCTTGGATCTCAGGTAAGGCGAAAATACGCGGCCAACAGTGCCCGTTGGCCAGGGCAGGCCCAACAACCAGATGTGCAGTGTGGAGCGTGCGTCTCATTGGAGAGGCTATGACGAGGGAGATATTTGCATGCTGGTTCACGAAATGTGTTTCTCGAAGTTCGTGGCACTGATTTTCCCCTCGGGGGGTGAGGACGGGGTCGGGCAAAGTATAGACTCCATCACCGACATTGTGATAGCCTTCTGCGTGGCGGATCAAATGGATAACGACCGTCGAATTGACCATTCTTCTAAGAAAAGCGTGTTCGAGATGATGGCCTAATGTTCCTGGATACTGTGCTTTGACCTAGAAGATGTGGCGATGAGCAAACCCACGCCGACTTCTTGAGTGTATGACCCGAACATCAGTACTTGCTGTGAGCCGTTGCGAAGATATGTAAAGTGTGTGCTGTAGCATTTCTTCTTTTCTCCTCGCCGCTTCTGGCTTCCACATAGTGGAGGCCGTCGACAGATGTACATCTTCCGGACATTTTCATTCGGCGACCGCGGTCCCCACGCGCTCTCCACCTATGGATACGGACGATGAATTGACCGAACTATGATGTCTCTTGGCCCAGAAAAATTCACCTGGGCTAGAATATGAAGCACATTGTCCCGGGTAGGCTTTATCGTGAGGGCGTATCCGTTGTCATCACATGCGGCCCAAACGGGCCTTTCGCCACAGTCGAGCTGCCACTGTCCCGATTCCCGAAACTGCTACTATGTCTCGCACACATTATGTCGTATCGCAATGAACGACGACAAGATTCTCTCAACGATGAGGAAGAAAAGGATTTGAGTCACAATGACTTCAATTGTAGCTGTAGTAGCTAAGAGATCTGATTGTCTGAGTTGATTGTTCTATTCAGAGGAGGAGGAGGGAGGCCGGTAGCCTGGCTTTGGAATAAAGGGACACTATGGCGGACAGTCTGAAATAGAAGTATCCGATATCGTAACCTCTTCTCGGACGAATGCTAGGGACTATGTAATGCGTCATGGAGAACTCCTTGTCGGAGCGATGGTATTTCTGCAGAGATCCGACTTTTCGGGCCACGTTCTCACCTGGCCGAGATCCGGTCCCATAGACGTGGAACTGACGACTAGTTGTGCTTCGGTTGCTAACTGTTAGATGGAGCCTAACGTGAGTATTTCAAGGTCTCCTGGTTTCAAGCTCCTGGTTTCGTGGATTACAGGCACAAATAAAGGGAATTGCATAGATTGACTTGGTCACGGAGCATTTCGTTAATCACCAATTCTACATATCTATTGATATTGGAGATTTTGACAAGACCAGAAGATGTTTTCTGTAAGTAGTCTTGAACTGTTACCCATATTAAGTCTTCTGATACAGGTGTCCTTAGCGTTTGGTTCGCTTCGTGGCAGACGATGGCAAGATTTATCACGGCGACGCTGGTGAAGGTACTGACTTCACCCATGCCAAGGTGATAGAGGGAGACATCTTTGGGGACTATGAGATGACATCTCGGACTGTTGTAAGTGAGAGATTCAGTATGGATGGGAGATCATCTAAGTCCTTGTCTGGGACTGTAGAAAATCCAAAAGCTTTTAGCTCCTTTGAGCAGAAATCAGCTTAAAACTGTGCGAGGTATCGGCGCCAATTATGTCGGTGTGCCTGAACTTGTAAGTGTTACTCATCTCAAGATGTTCAAAATAGGTTATTCAACTGACGTTTCGCCCAGGTTGGGCTTGCATATCCCAAATATCCTCTTTTGTTTGTAAGATCTTATTCCCATGAAACACAAGGGAACATCAAGGTGTCTAACCAACAGTAGTACAAGCCACTAACATCTGTCATTGGCCCTGGTGATGACATCAAACTCAAACCCGCCGTTCAGGAGCAAGGGTTAGATGCTGAAGTTGAACTGGTCATCATCATCGGAAAAGAAGGCGACCGCTTGACCAAAGAAAACGCTCTCGACCACGTCTTGGGCTATACTGTCGCAAACGACGTGACTCACTTTGGATGGCTCAAGAGAGGCAACATGACAGGAGCTCTAGGCAAAGACCCTGACGATTTCGCACCCATAGGACCTGCCATTGTCTCTATTGCTGACCCTACAAACTTGCACCTGTGGTCCAAAATCAATGGTGAAATCGTACAGTCGGGGCATAGCAAAGATATGATCTTCCCTGTGGTGGATTTGCTGTGTTTCTTGTCAGAAAGGACCACTCTTCTTCCTGGCGATATCATCCTCAGTGGAACGTTAGTTACACCCGTCTCGAGCTTTTCAAGTTAGATACTAATCAATGACTACAGGCCGCTGGGAGTTTTGAGCAGTCGACAGCCTCCAGAGTGGCTAAAGGAAGGGGATTTCATCGAGGTTGGCGTCGACGGCATTGGCTCGATCACCAACAGAGTCACGTTCGTCAAAGATCAGGGACCATCAATAGAATAGCAATGAGCAGGTCACCGCAATTAGATTCAGTTGATGGAGATGAAAGTTTCTGGTCCATGTCGACCAATGTGGACGACCCTAGTACCAAAACTGGCGATTGCACGTTTGATCGACAACCTTAATTTCAGTGCATCCGATGGTTTCGGAAGTGCTGATGGCCTTTCGGATGTAGGCTAACAGAAGTCCCGACAGCGGCTATATCTAACTCCGTAGTCTGGGGCTTTCGGAACAAAGGCTCTTCACCTTCATCCCAGTCATGGCAGTAAATCGTTGGAATCTCGCCTAGCTATGACAGGTAGCCTCTGACCCAAGCACTATCTTAGATGAGCATCGTCGACCTAGCAACAGTCCTGGATGCCAAGTTAGATGAGTGGAAGTGGTTGTGGGCCTGTACTTTTGCTCGTATAGATTGTTATGAGAGAGAAGTACTGTTGAAGCCCAGGGTCCCAGCTTGAGCACAATTAGATTCCACCGACGCTGAAACACGGTCATGAGCAATAGCTGGCGCCACCCGCCCTCTGGCGAGAGTTCCTCGGCGTAAGACTTGCTAGCTGGGCAAAAGAACTGGGCACCAACGAATAGGATATCTATTCTCGTGCGTTGGGGGCCCTTGGGCCCAAGGGCCCCCTTGGCGAGCAGCCCGCTCGGCCCAAATGTTCGTCCATCAGGGTCTCTCGGAGTCATGTCCAGTGAAGATCATGCTATTTCCTCGCCCAGAAGACCCCCAGCCGCACCCCGCAGCCTCCAGTCCTCCCCACAAGTGCACAGGCGGGGGATGAGAGACTGGCTGACTTTTCTAGATTCTGACTTAGTCAACAAGTTACTCCCGGAGACTCTCTGAGGTTGTTGCTCTTTGATCGTTTCATCGCAATGCCGGCAGTCAGGGATGACAATCTCAGCAGCCGCTGCCAAAAAGCCTGTGAGAATTGCAAAAGAAGAAAAGAAAAATGCGATGGAGTCCAACCTTGTGCTCGTTGCACCAAGAGAAAAGTACCTGGGCAATGCCGTTTTCCTATCGCAATTCCATCAGTGAAAAGACTCAAAAGCCGCAAACACACTTTTGTCTTGAGCGAAAACATGGATTGCTTTGAAGATGCAGAACTTGCCATCGAAACCCATATCAATAATCGTGGCCCTTCAGAACCTGTTCATCCCGCCAGCAAAGATGGTTCGCCTAATAGTGCAGCAACGGCTCCAATACCTCATATGGCACGCCTGCTACGAGCCGACGACGGCAAGTTCATCTTTATTGGCGATTCTTCCAATTTGTCGCTCTTGCAGAATATTCGAAAACTCGTGGAGATCGCTGTTGGTCCTTGCAGATTCACCAGCGATCCAAAGCGATACATCATGGTCGAGACCGTCCCTACTGAACATCAAAGTTACGAGCAAAGATTTCCGCGAGTACCGGCCGACAAACCAGAGATGGACGAGACCAGAAGACTTGTTGATCATTTTCTGTGGGCCACACATGGTATCCTGGATGTACTCATGGAGCATGAACAACATGAACAACTACTCCACTGGCAAGGCGTTGTCGAAAAAGACTTCAATAACCCTTTGAGCGCCAAATACTTTCTCATTCTTGCCATCGGAGCCCAAGTAGGCTTGCAAGAGCGAGACACTATCGCCGAATCGTATTTCAACACTGGCCGCTGTCTGACTGCTATCCACCATAACGATTGCCCGTCTCTCGCCGCCGTTCATTGTCACCTTCTCATCGTCTGGTACTTGCTGGGGGCGGGTCGACGGAATGCAGCATACACGAGCTTTGGAATTGCTGTTCAAGCCGCGTTCGCCATTGGGCTGCACCTTCGAGAGGTGTCAGATCTGTTCAAATTGGAAGAGTGTACCAGCCGCGAGCATGGCTGGAGGAGTATTCGAGTACTGGACCTGTTTCTGGCGAGTTCTCTTGGTCGTCCAGCTTTGACGTCGGAAAGCCGTCGAGCGGGAGACGACCACCACTCCGCAGCACTTGACATTTGCAACATCCTCGAAAATGTGCTCAAACAGGTATACACGAGAAGAGCGGTCTCATCCGAAACGGTGGCGGACATCTCGAGCCAGATTCGCAAGTACGTATCAAGGCTAGCTGAGGGCATCACAACCGACGGGATTCCGGCGCTGGAGTTCCTGGAAGAACGAAATCAACTTAATGTCGGTCTGGTTTATATCCGAGACGGGTTCCACATCAACGTCATGCTTCTCACGCGACCATTCCTTCTCGAGGCGGCTACGGCATGTGTGAAAGCAGATCAGGCATCGAACAACTACACTACATCTGGACAGACAGTGTCCGACCCCAACCAAGTTCTTGTCTTAGCATGTGTCGACTCAGCTATTCAGATTGTAGAACCTCTTAGACTGGTTTGCAATCGGGAGCCGTTTCCAAAAAGACTACCTCTAGTGGTAAACTCGGTCTTCCTTGCAGCAATGGTTCTTGGACTGGCATTCTTTGCTAACTTGGACCGCACGATTCCATTGGATCGTCATCTTGATGATGCTTTGACGATTTTGAGGTTTATGGGCATTCAAGATGTTCAAGCACAGCGGAACCTTGGTATCGTTGAGTATCTCATCGAAGCATGCAGAAAGTACGTTGACAAACGAGACTGGGAGAGAACCAAGTCTCGAAATACCATGGTTGGAGGGCTTTTTGGCACACAGCAATTCAGTCCTATGGCAGACAAGGAATCTGAAGCATTACAAGCTATGTCTGCGCAGCCTACCACAGAACAAACTTCGCAATTACTTCCACCGTCGTCAACACTCTCATCTGCGGCGACGAACGATACAATGCCAGACCAAAACTCAAGACCAGGTCAATTACACATCGATAATCTAACATATGCTGAACCGCCACCGATAGATCCACCATCATTTGATGGCATTCCACGAGTAAACTTCCTAGCGGAGCCAGACATTTCGGATGATATGGAGGTCTACTACGGCACAGAGGCGTTGCTGTCGCCGCAGACCTTGATTTTTGACGTATTAGGCGACGATTTACCTCTTTTTACACCGACGACTATGTCGTTGTAGAGCTCAGCTTGTTGGAAGTTGCGGCAGAGCATGTGTACAGCGGTATTTATATACATATAGGTCAAATTGCTCTTTAGGCGTGCAAACTATTCGCAGGGCCTCCTAAGCCGTGATTCTCATTCGTGTGTACCAAGCATCCGATGCTCAATTCTTCGGGCATCGGTACTGGACCCACCGCCCGGCGGAAGGAGAGGATTCGGTTCCTTTGAAGTAGGATCCGTTGTCCGGGCTGTCCTTATCGAAGCGGCTTCAGAGAGATACCGGAGCGACTTGATAGAGAATGTGATACCTGGTCTCAGCCATGTATTACTGACGTAGGCCTGAAGACGCCTACGACCCTCTCTTCTAGATATCTGGTTGCATCTTTAGAAAAGGCATCACTCTAGAGGTCTTTCTCTCAGCTGCCAATCAGACACGAGCCCTTGCTTTGCAAGGCCACATTACTGGACGTGATATCGAGAAAGTCTTCTTGTGCACTCGACGACAAATACAGGAAAGAACGGTCTATCATGGCTCTGGATAACCGTCTCGAGAAGAGGATGGCTTTGGTGACGGGTGCTTCAGGAGGGTATTTGGACACCCCCCTTTTAGATCGAGAAACTGTCCGCCTGACTAGTGACTCGATATCATAGGATTGGCGCAAGTGTCGCGCGATCTCTCTGGGCCTGTGGAATGTCACTGGCTGTGACATATTCATCGAACAAAACCAGTTTGGAGAACCTCATTGCAACCCTCGAACCACAGCCTACAGCAACCGATGGAGGGCAGAAGGTTTCGCTGCACCAGGTCGATCTCGAGCACAGTGATCGCATCAAAATACTATTCGAAGAAATTCAGTCTGCACACGGCCATATGCCGGACATTCTCATCGTCAACGCGGGCCATGCGAAACTCATCCCCCAACCACAAGACATTCCGATCGATGAATTCGACCGCACCATAGCCATCAACTTGCGAGCGAGCTTTATCCTAGTCAAACATGTCATTCCGTGGATGATGAGCCAGGACTGGGGCCGAATCGTCTTTATTTCCAGCATCGCTGCTGAGGGAGGCGGAATCAATGGCTGCCACTATGCGGCGAGCAAGGCCGGCATGAATGGAATGATGAAGAACCTGGCGGCGAAACTGGCCAAGTCTGGTATCTCTGTCAATAGTGTTGCGCCGGCCATGATCGGTGACACGGGCATGATACCCAATGCCAAATTCTTGGTCGGCACGCCTGGCGACGTCAGTAACATTCCAGTTGGGAGGTTGGGGACGCCGCAAGAGTGCGCAAATGTGGTCGAGATGATCTGTAAGACGGGTTATCTGACGGGACAGAACATTCTACTTAGTGGAGGACTCAAGTGAGCGAGCGTATCTAAAAACGAATCCATCTTATTGTGCTAGGCCACTGTCAGGAAACCACTCTGATCCCTGTGGGATCGCCACAAAAAGACTGGAATCTCGTGACTATTCACGAGTAGACTTGAGTGGTTTAATAGATATACTGTCATCACAGCCGCCGTGCATGACAGCCACTCTATCCCATCCGCTGCTATGTGAGGCCAAAGTTGTCATGTAGAAACTCAAGCCTCCAGTCGCCAGCTTAATGATTGTGTCGAGGCAGAGGGTGATGATCTGCGACTCGTTGATATTTCACCGCGTCCGTCAGTACCATGCCATCACTCAATTGAGACGTCTCTCTGCGAAAGATCTCTTGCCAAGGGGTCTGGCTCTTCGGCGTCAACCTTTGAACCGCCTGAACTATGGCCGCTCTTCTAGCTTGAATCTCCTCATCAGATAAGAGAAGATCAACCCGTCGGCCTTTGATATCAAAACGTAGTATATCCCCGTTTCGCAAAATAGCAAGATTTCCTCCGGCTGCTGCTTCTGGAGAGGCATGTAAAATGGAGGGCGAGCCAGAAGTACCAGACTGCCGACCGTCGCCTATGCAAGGAACTGCACGTATCCCTGCTTTCAGTAGCTTTGTTGGAGCGTGCATATTGACCACCTCAGGGGCTCCAGGGTAGCCAATAGCTCCTGCTCCTCTCATTACAAGACATGGTCTCTCCAATGTTTGGTTGGCATTCTCGTCATCAAGGTGAGCATTATAATCTTCTGGACCGTCGAAGACTCTGACCTTTGACTCCCAGATACCAGGGTGTTCTGGATGTTCGAGGAACGCCTGTCGAAAGTCGTCGGAAATGCCAGATGTCTTCATAATTGCGGAGTCGAACAGCGTCCCCTTGAGGTGAATGAAACCCGCATTCTCCATAATGGGGTTGTTGTACGCTCGTATCACGTTTCTGTCCCAGCTAGGTCCATCTGTCGTATTTTCTTCAAGCGTGCGTCCATTGCAAGTCAGGACTTTTGGGTGTAATTTTCCTGCGGCCAATAATTCTGCCATCACCATGGGAAGGCCACCTGCCCGGAAGTAGTCCTCGCACAGCATCTCTCCGACTGGTTGTACGTTCACGAGTAAAGGTATTTCGTAGCCAATGCGATCCCAGTCATCCAAGTCAAGCTGTATTCCCATGTGACGCGCAATTGCGATCAGATGGATCGGACAGTTGGAGCTGCCGCCAATGGCAGTGTTGACCACAATAGCATTTTCAAAAGCCTCGCGAGTCATGATGTCGCTCGGTTTGCGGTCCTGAAGTACCATTTCCATGATCTGCGTCCCGGTCTCGTAAGCACATTGGAGTCTCTCGCGATAGGGTGCAGGAATCGCAGCGGATCCCGGCAAAGCCATCCCCAGAGATTCAGTAAGGGCATTCATGGATGATGCAGTGCCCATGGTGTTGCAATGTCCTGCCGAAGGTGTCCTGGAGAGCCGTTATTTCCAGAGGAATTCGTCGGAGATAGAACACATACCCAGCTGTAACCATATTGAAGAACTGATTATCATTAATGACACCCTGGGCTTTCAACTCCCTTGCTCGCCATAATACTGTTCCTGTACCAATCAGGTCGTTTTTGACTTTGCCGTTCAGCATGGGCCCGACGTTGAGGCAGATTGCTGGTATATTCTGGAGACTCAGTAAGCAGTTGACTCTCTTTATAGGACTATGGCTTCAATGACATACTACTGTAGCTGCTGCCATCAGCGCTGCAGGCGTTGTTTTGTCGCAACCCGTCAGAAGCACCACGCCGTCGAATGGATACGAGTGCAGAAGCTCAACCAATGTAAGGTATGACAGGTTCCTATCTAGTGTAGACGTTGGTCGTCGAGAACTTTCTTGAATCGGGTGGGTAGGAAACTCAAGTGGAACGCCGCCTGCTGCAATGATGCCTTCTCTGACGCGTTTCGCCGTCTCCAAGTGATATCGATTGCACGGAGATAGATCCGATCCAGACTGCGCTATACCTATGATCGGTCTCTTTGACTTCAGTTCATCTGGAGTCAACCCAAAATTCAGATACCGGTCCATATAGAGGACACTGAGAGCTGGATTCTGCTCATTAGAGAACCAATCCTCAGATCGAAACTTCCGGCCATTGACTCTGCGGCGCGGGCTCTTCTTCACAGATCCTTCGAGTTCCGCCACCTTCCCCATCAGCGTACTGTTCAGGGCCTGAAGCCCTCGAATCCTGTTTTGGAAGTCTTCGATATCCAGCTGAGCGTTGTCGTCTTTGGGAACCTCGCAAGAGTCGCACGATGAATCCGCCATTCTTGCCGTGGTTCAAGGACGGTCAAAAACTATGTGCCCAGGCTTGCCACGAAAGTCTAGTCTGAATTGTTTGCTCTCTAAGGCGAAATTGACTTGTCGAGAAAGCCAAAATAAGCAATTGGTGATAGGTGTGGTGCGATTCCTATGGACAAGTCTATCAACATCTCTGTATGCATGGAAAAGCATTGTCCAGTGCTTGAGCTGGCCACGTGAGTACTCTAGCACTCTACCTACCGGCCTCAAGGCTGTATTCGGACTACAAGTTCCGAGAGCTGGCAAGGACAAATATTCGGCTCGGCATCTACATGAATACTGTATCTCCGACATGGAGCATTGTTGAAATTATGCGGAATCCGAGGCGTCGTATCGTTGGATCGAGCCCTTGCTATACACTACTGGCCCCATAAGCCGAGACTCCACTTTCATGACCTTCCTTTTTACAGTCCTACTGCTTGTTTCAACGGCTGATATTTGGCCGGATATCGGTGGACATTGGACAAGAGCTCAACTGTCGTATGGCCACTTCCCAAAGGCTACGTGTCTGTACTTTGAAGCCTTCTTCCCAATGCCTGATCAATAGTTCTTGATTGTTCGAAAGGATTTCTCTCACGGCCTGCTGTAATTCGCTATCAAGTCGCCCAGCTATGAGCGGACGTTGACCGGAGTGAGAGCCTTTCCAGTAGCAAAGAATGCCTCCACGTTCTCCATAGTCAACCTCTCAAATCCAACAGTTGTTTCTATGGTTGCCCCACCGATGTGAGGAGTTAGTGTGACATTACTGAGCTCAATCAGACCAGGATGAACTTCTGGTTCCTTTTCCTGAACGTCCAAACCTGCACCGGCGAGGTGACCTGACTTCAATGCTTGCACAAGTGCTTCTTCATCATGCAAAGGGCCTCGCCCCATGTTGATGAAGTACGACCCCTTTTTCATCTGAGAAAACCTCTCAGCAGTAAACAATGTAGTCCCAGCGAATGGAACACAGACTACGACACAATCGGAATTCCCAAGCAGCTCCTCGAGTGTTTCGAAGTATCTGGCTCCGACAGCTTTTTCTTGTTCTTCGGATCGTCTCTTGATGTCGTAATACTGAATTTTCATACTGAGCCCGAGTTGTGCCTTCTTTGCAAGAACATAGCCAATGTTACCCATACCCACGATCCCTAGGGTATGACCATCCGGATCGTGTACACTGCCAACATCGGCGCGTCCTTTGAGCCATTGTTCCACACTTCCGGACTTCGCTGCGAATTGTGCGTGGGTCAACTGCCGGAAAACAGAAATTATATGCCATAATGTCAGATCTGCTACTGAAACATCGGGAGCTGTGGCACCGTTGCAATAGACAATACCTGTGAAAGAAGATCGATGAGAAACCAAGTAAGTCATTTCTCGGTAGGAAGGCTCACCTCTTTCAGTATACAAGGGAATGTTCATATGATCATAACCAGCACCGCAGCTGGTGTGAACTTTGAGAGATTCAGGAAGCAATTTGATCAATTCTTCGTCGAAATCACCCATTTCCCCTCCTTCATACCAGAAGCATCTTATGATCGCTTGGAAGTCGCCCCAGTGCTTCTCTCGCAGGTTCTTGAGGAACGTTGGCCTTGCCCGTTCTTCTGGAGTCGTTGTGATTACATCAAACGCCTCGTAGAATCGTTTGACTGTTTCAGGGTTGTGGTGTGGAATGTGTCCAAGAGAAAGAACCTTCACCTTGGCCATGATGTCGATAGGAATGGTCTAAGTGCTGGCAATTTGTGTCTGCGAGTACTGGTGTATACTTGTGTCAGGTATCTATCAACATTGGAATCGTGACCTATAACATGTCCTGTGCAGAAGCAGAGTAGTTTGGAAGTCTAGAGGAGTTCTTTCGGGAGATCATCCTTCGCCATGTTTCCCTCTGAGGCGCCTCCGAAATCTGGATCGATCCGATGTACTCTTCAATTGGTCTGGGTGGCCCGTAGAGTTCGGAGACCGAAAGACCTCATTCTCTCGGAGGCAATGACACCTCATGAAAACAAGGAGGACAAATTTTACTTAGTATCTTGACTGGGAGATGGAGAGATACCGAGAGGAGGACCTCCTGATCTTCAATCGGAGTTCGCTTGAAATGTGTTCAATCCTGGTTTTCTGGTCCTAATGATGTCGGGGGTGCGGCCGATGTTGCAAAACTCCCTACGCAAGAAGACAACTAGCATAGCCACGTGCACTGCCATTGTCGGACACATACATTGTTGAAGTTTATGGAACCGTGAGAGGCTTATATTCATCTACTATAACAGATATCTAATAACTAAAAGTCTACTATATATGCCTACCTCCGCACCTCAGAAGATTGCCATTGCATTCGGGGGTGACGAAACACCTCCGACCATGTTGAATGGCATAGATGCCACGAAGAAAGTCCAACGGTTCAATTCCTTGCACTTTTCGGCCAGACCCTCAAGGTCGAATAGCTCCCCTGAAGAGACGGTCAGTGTACTCTCTTGGACAGCCGATCAATATCGAGATGTAGCAAGACTAACCTATCGGCATTCCCCAGCCAGCAAGTAGATACTCGTGTAGGACAAGGTCTTCCTTGGGAGGAAATGACTCCCAGCTCAAACTATCACCTGCCACAGCAGATATCTTATTATCCCAGAGGAATCTCAAAGTCGCCATGGTGGCTTCCACCCCAGAGTGCTTGATGTGCTTCTCTTTGGCGTAAGCATGAATATCTTCTGCACTCATCTGGGTGTCATATTCCTTGGTCAAACCGATGCGGACAAACAAGATATCGCCGGCTTCAAGCTCGATTTTGCATTCGTCCATGATGGAATGGATATCGGAAAGGGGAATATGATAACCATCAAAGGCACTAAACTTAATGCCTTTCTTCTCAGCCCACGAGGCGTAGTCGATGAGAACCCCCCGGCCTAATTGACGACAACGGCTAAGTCAACCTTTCCTCGTATGTAAGTGGCGCTAAGGTACTTTACCTGCAATGCCCTGTGTTGCCCAATGCTGAATACCAATTCTATCGTTGGAGCGGTCCATTATCTCATTTGCTGTCGTGCCTCCGTAAAAGATGCGCTCCCCTTTTGGATCATGTAGTGTAAACCTTTGAGAAGTATCCTCATTCTTGGGCTGAGAAAAATGCCGGAGCCCGTCCCATTGGCTACTCTGTTCTGCAGCTCACCTTCAGTACCTCTCAAGACGACATCGGAGAATTGCTGAGGCCACGCTTACGGGGATTGAAAATGTAAACATCATCATTGGCAATGCCGTTGATAATGGGAAGGATGTGATGCTGGCACGGTTGGCGGTTACTAGTTGCAACCTCCATCTTCCTCATATCCCAATTCAAGCCGACTCTATGCCCAGTCTTAATTTCGTTGGCAGCCGACGAGGCTACTATCTCTGGGGTGAGAATAGCTAGTCTCCCAAGACCTTCTTCACGGCTGCCGGGCTCACCAATCCAAACCCGCTTGGGGTTGGGCAAGTCATCGAATGCAGTGTCGAATACTGCGGCCGTGAGAGCAGGCATGTTCAACGATATCTGTGAGAATCAACGTAAAGTCCAGTCTCGGAGAAGTATAATTTCAATCAAGTTCAATAACGTTGTCCATGTGCCGGGTTTTAACTGCTCTGATGCATTCAGCATATCTATTCAATGGTGGGCCTAGACAAGAGCATAAAGCGAAACCGAGATAACGATGAAGTACATAAATTTGGAGAATCGGACGATACGGCTTGGGTGTCTTCAGCCCGGCCGATGACTTCGGGAGCATTCTGAGTGACCTCAACTGCGCCGGCAGAAGATGCAAGCTCGGCAAAGACCAGTTCAAACTTCATTTTAGTCATGCTGGGTAGCTCAGACTCCCATGGGGTTTCAATTGGGTGCTGCCAAAGATGGACAATTACATTTCTGGGCGCAGGGAGCAAAGCCCCCGGAAATTGAGGTGATCAGGCCTGTCTTCGTTTACAGCTCCCAGCAAGTCCCCTATGGCCCTCCTGATTGATCCACGGCAAGCAACGAGGCCCATATACTCTTGATCAAATGCCATAACCTCCAGAATGTTCTAAGGGGATATTGCTACTCTTCCCGGAGTCCATAGACTTCGCGAAAGAGCAAGCCACATTGTCAGAATCGAACGGAAAAACAGTTGCTGGACTTTGAGTCCTTGTGAGCTCTGAGTCGTAGGACGCCGATTGCATAGAGGGAGCTATTGCGATATTCGCCTTTCCACAGTCTCCCGTATGGAAACGACTTTCTGAAGGCCTTTCGAGAAACTGGAGGGTGTATGTCACCTACCTACCGAGAGCTAACCATTATGAAAGGCCCTACAAGTCTGGACCACTGTTGTTTAAGCCTGAAATGCCTGCCGCATTTGAGGCCGGTCACATTATGTTGCTGGTACGGCGACCAAGTCTGAAGGTTGATAAGCATAATTGGAACCGTTCAAGAGGAGTCACCATGTTCTTTTTGCGCCCGAACTGTCGGTGTCAGAACAATGTTCTCGAAGGGCATGAGTGGTATTCATGGTGTTGCTCACATCTTGACAAGGCGTTCCAAACAGCAATTGTGACCCATGCACCAACTACACGATGCCATTTGTTTGAGATGTCCCCACCTATATCTGCAGCGTACTTACTACTTTCAAGTGCTTGAGCGTCATCCTTTGCCATACAAGATAGAAACGATTTCAAGTGAGTCTCTCGAGCCGCAGTCGCTTCTATTCAATAGATGTCAATACATTGCGGAACCACACCTGGTCATGCCTCTCTCAAAGAAGCAAATGAAAAGATTTATTGACCTCTGCGTTAATAATTGGGACCGTATGAGCCAAAAGCTGAGTCCACAGAATGAAGGACGTCCACTCTTTCCAGCACGAACATCACTCCACGACAAGGACACAGGAGTTCGCGTAGACCAAGGAGCAAAGCATGCCCACACTAACGACGACACCTACAATATCCACATCCAAGCGAACAATCAGGGCCGTGCCAGTCACGGTATCTTGTTCACGGTGGAAGTTCAGCCTAGCATGAGCAGGGCTGCGTTCAGAAGTTCGATGGAAAGAGCGGCTCAGGACGAGGGACTGATTTGAGTAGTAAGTGGCGAATAGTTAGTCACTCAATCTATCCATCAGTAGTCAATCAGGCAAACTCCAGGAGTCAAGTCTTTCGTGAAACTCTTCACGTTCTCTATTGCAGTATAAAGAGTCTGCAAGAAGAAGAAGGGACCGCTGGCACTCGAGATAGGTCGAGAAGTGCCGAGCCTGGGTAGTTGGCTCTGTCGTGCTCCATCACCTAACTCCTCTAGAATTACTTTAACCCTCCAGAGGAGCATGTCTACGGCAAGAATAGGGCCATATAGCTCTATAAGACTAGTTGCAAGGTCTGTACAGAGATATAGCAGGCCTAGTATAGGCGAGAAAAATCGGGCGGAGGATAGACAGGGATACTTGAGAGATTAAGTAAGCAACCAGGCGAAAGTTTCGGAAAGGCAAAAGTACTTTGCTTTCTTTGATTTCCGTTTGAATTTGCTAATCCACTACTTAATCGTTCCATATAAGTGAAGAGATTGGTCTGGAAACGACTTTCTAGAGACAGAACCGGTCGAAGGCGGATTATTCTCCCTCATGCCGTGTCGAACGGGGTTTGTCAATCACATTGTCCGCGTCGGACGGAAAATGTATTTGCTCAACAGCCGATGAATGATATACGTCCAAGATCATGACTGATGGCGCTTCACGTTCATGTCTCTTTATTTGGACTCGTGTCTCTATCTGGATATTTTAATTCTCAGGCTAAAGCTCTCTTCAACATAAAGCATAGTGCTCGGAACAACGACATCATCGATCAAGAATGGCATCCTGGGTCACAGTAAGCGAGAATTCAGACTTCTCTTTACAAAACTTGCCATATGGCATATTCAGCACCAGTGGAGATGATGATGCTAGAATTGGTACTGCCATCGGTGACTCGGTTTTGGACCTCAAAGTTCTCGCACAGGGCGGAGTTTTTGACGACCTAAAGTTTGATGTCGGAACTCTACAGGAGCCCACACTCAATTCTTACGCTGCCCTGGGCAAAACGGTTCATCAGAAAGTACGACACCGACTCCAGAAACTCCTTGAGAAAGAGACTCAGCTCAGTCATCTTCTTCGAGATAATAAAACAATTTACGAAAAGGCCTTTTACAAACAAGCCAATGTTCAAATGCATCTGCCGATGAAAATAAACAACTACACCGACTTCTTCGTTGGACTTCATCATGCAGTAACTGTAAGAAGTCGAAGGATTTCCCCAAAGAATGAAGAAGCTGATCACCTCGATTTAGTGCGCAGGATTAGTGAAACCAGGCCAAACCATCGAGCAAGTCTGCCCTTGCTTTTACAATCTGCCTATCGCATACAATGGCCGAACATCGTCTGTGGTTGTCAGCGAAATGCCTTTCCACAGACCTAACGGGCAGTTTCCAGTCGACGGAAAGGTCGTCTCTGGGCCTTGTCGAAAGCTAGATTTCGAAGTTGAGTTTGCTGCTTTCATCAGCCGCGGAAACAGCTTCGGAGCACCGATAAACGTTGATGAGGCTGAAGATCATATCTTTGGTTTTGTTCTACTAAATGATTGGTCAGCTCGTGATATACAGATGTATGAATCGACTTTGATGGGACCATTTAACGGAAAGAGTTTCTGCACCACGATCTCACCATGGGTCGTGCCACCAGAGGCACTGGAGCCTTTCCGTGTCGCTCCAAAGGTGACACCTGTGAGTCAAGCCGTAGGCTCTCTTAGCCGTGGCAAATACTGACTAGTAACAGCGCGAACTACCTGAATACCTTCGAGAAAAGAGAGAGAAGTCGGCCTATGACATTCCCATCAGGGCTACACTCGGTGGTAAGGATTCATCTGATACTTAGGATGACTAATCAGTCACTAAACCATGGCAGCCAACTCTGAGAACTACCGCATTGCAGATTGCAACACAAATAATGTGATATTCTCCTTTGCACAAATGATCGCTCATCACACCTGCGGTGGATGCCCTTTGCAGACAGGTGATCTTATTGGAACTGGCACCTTGTCAGGGCCCTCCCGAGCAGAAGCAGGCTGCCTACTCGAGCAGACACTAGGTGGCACGAGCCCATATGAGATGAAGGCAGAGGATCCGTCAAAAGGCAGCGTGATTAGAGCGTTCTGTGAGGACAACGATACCATCACCTTTACTGCGCAGGCAAAATTGAGCGAAGGCTTTGGTAATGTCGGCTTTGGGGCTTGTTCAGGGAAAGTGCTCCCTGCGATCTAATCAGATTCAAGCCAACATATAGTCAAGCCCAAAGGAAAGTTCATAAACTACTAGAATGACTCTTTCACTTAGGAGAGGGCATGATTTGGTTTCAAGCCAACAAAGCCATCCTCTCGATACGTTAAATATCTGTCGATACTCGTGGCTTAGTGATTAGAATCCTAAGTCAGGTGCTCAACAGTGGGACTTCTGTGACCAGGTGACGTGCTTGTCTCTTTGAAGTTAGCAAAGACTTTAATGGGCTCAGATGAGGCTGTAACGGCCAGCCATCATGAGTGGTTGACATAATATGGAGAGCAAACCTACAAAATCGTCGGTGTCGGTAAAGCTCTCCATACGAGGTGATCTAAAAGAGACCTCCGGTGAGGTGGACTGACAATCTAGTACCCAAATGGTACATGAATGCCAAACCGCCTCCTCTTGGCGGAATAGTCAAGGTCAGGGCTCTTGGAGGCCGGGGTTCAGCATCCTTGTGTTTGATATCTTCGGATTGAGCCGACCAGTAGCCCCGGTTCTGAAGTATATAAGGTGTCAATTGTCTCTCAGACGACAAATTTCGGATCTAGGAACATTCTTTCCCCCAGAAGTAACCAGATCGACCTGTTCTCGAACCATCAATTACACATGCACATCTGAGGCACGATGTTGGCACATCCTTCTCAGGCAGTCATCATTGGAGGTGGCATCTGTGGCATTACGGCTGCTCTCGCGCTCAAGAAAGTGGGGATTCCAGTCGTCGTCTACGAGCTACGGTCAGGCCCAGCCACAGCTGGAGGTGCTGTCAACCTCACTCCCGTTGCTCTCCGCTATCTCGACCACGTTGGGGCTTTGGAAGAAATCTACAGAAGAGGAAGCCGGACCAAGGAAGTGACCATCTTCTCCATTCCAAAGGCCAAACGACTCGGGGGTTACAAATTCAAGGCCGACATCACTGGATATCCGGCAGTTCGAGCGACACGGCATGATCTTTTACAATCGTTGCTTTATGCCTCTGCCAAAGAAAACATTACTATCCACTATTCCGCCAAATTGACTTCAGTGTCCGAGGACGAGGACAGCATCACAGCGACATTTGCTGATGGCAGAAAGGCTTCAGGGGCAATGCTGCTGGGATGTGATGGCATCTACTCAGCCACCCGTCTGAAGTATGTCGACCCTAGCAGAAAGCCCGAGTACACAGGCACGGTCGCAGCAGGAGGAGTGTTGAAAACAGCGACGCTGAAATCGCCAGTCCACTTTGAGGATGCCTGTGTGAATCTATCCGAACATGGCTTTCTGGTCACGGCATACTGCAACAAAGACAGGTCCAACATGTACGTGGCTTTGTCGCTAGACAAGCAGGCCAATTCGCATGATGGATGGGACATGACTCCCGAAGAAGCCGAAGCGACCAAGCAATACATGATTGAGAAATATGCCGATGTCAAAACGCCAGTGATCAAAGAGATCATTCAGCAATGGGAGGACCAGTTTTACTGGCCGGTCCATGAACTCAAAGGGAGTGGCGTGTGGAGCAAAGGTCGCGCGTTGCTCCTCGGCGATGCATGCCATGCGGTAAGTGTCTCTCATCCGACACCCAGACCTTGACTGGATTTCTGAATGACTGACACGGTAAATAGATGCCACCAAATGGCGAAAGCGCCGGCTTCTGCTTGGAAGACGCCGTATTATTGGCCACCGTCTTTGGCAAGCGAGGAGCAAAAGACCTGCAAGCTGTTTTCCAGGAATACATTGCGATCCGCAGACCCGAGATTGATTCCGCCCGAATCGAGACCCAGTCCAGATGGAAGAGCGCACAATTCATGACGCCGTGGCAATTTCGGCTCCGTCAAGCTATCATTCCCTGGTATCTCTGGTGGACTGAGTCCAAGAGAGATGCTTTGTTTTCCAAGGATGTCAGGAATTCGGTGGTATAGTTCGGTGATGGAAGGCGGTGTGCCGCTGGCTTGGTGTTCGGGTCAAGGGCTTGTGGTATAGTTTTAGTGCGAGATGCTCATGTTTAAGGGATAGTCACTCCGTAAATTGCTTTCAAACTAATGAAACGCGGGTCAACATGGAGAACTGGGACTTTGTCTCCGCGTACCCCGTCCTCGGCAACAACTCCTCATACCTCGTGTTCAGGTCATTCAAGCTAACTTGCATTGTCGACATTGGTCTCGACTCAGAGCCTTGGAGAGCCGAGCCTAGCTTATCTTCCACTTTGATCATGTCGTTTCCCCGGCTAGAGCTTTTCAACGTGGTTCTTCGGCCCAGATTTGATCGAGTATAGGCTCACACATGCATCGACGGGTCAACAACTCTTGGCCTCGGATCCTACTAGTACTCCAAGACGTATACGTAGATTAGCCTATCCGATAAGCATCCGAATCTGTCGGCAGCCTTATATTGATTACCCCTTAACAGTATCGGATATTGCGGCCTGGCCCGAAAGGACTCGGCTAGCTTGGTTGTGACCTGTAACCCAATCCTCACTGTACGACCGGAATCGAATTCTGGGCCAGAGTTTCGTATCATCTGGATACTTTGCACGAAAAATGGGCCCAATAGAATGACGGCTTCGGCAAGTCGGGGCCCCAGATCGGGCATGCTCCAGCAAACACTGCTAGCTGTAAAGAAGTGATGTACTTCGTTGAAAGACAACGCCAGGGAGCTAGTTCTAGGAGTGAGCCAGGAAGAAGTCAAATATGTCGCCCACAATTCACAAGAATACTCTCCTCGAGTCCTTTGCAAAGGACCAAGTCAATGTGGTAATTATGTCAATGTCTTCCCAGAAAGGACTTCACTGATCAATCTGGCAGTCTCTGGGTGTAAAGATTTTGAAAGGGGTCGAAATTGTTCATATTGCAAAATCCGCTGGCTACGATTCCCTTTTCGTCGATCTTGAGCATTCCACCCTCACCATCAAGGATGCAGGTCAGATATGCATCGCAGCATTGTCAGCTGGTGTTTCACCTTTCATCAGGGTGCCACACGAATGTGGTGATGGGATGATCCAGAAAGCCCTTGACGCAGGAGCCATGGGTGTGGTTGTGCCTCATATTGATACTGTTGGTGAGACAATTTCCTCGACACATGCATGTTTGTCGACCTTTCTCACCAGTCTGTCTTTCCCAGAACAAGCGCAAAAAGCCATTTCCATCACAAAATTCCCCCCTCTAGGGGGCCGGTCCATCACTGGCGCGTTGCCTCAGTTTGACATGGCTCCGATCCCTCCAACGATTACAGGACCACTACTGGACCAGAGCGGTTCAGTTGTCGCCCTCATCATTGAGTCCGGCTTAGGAGCCGACAATGCTGATGCTATTGCAAATCTACCTGGAGCAGATATACTTGTTATAGGCTGTTATGATCTCGCATCCAATATTGGCACACTGGGTGAGTGGGATCACCCCAAGTTTCTCTGCTGTCTGGAAAAAGTAGCAAAGGCTTGCAAGAAACATGACAAACATTGGGGTTTCGGGGGTCTTGAGCATCGTCCGGATTTAATGGACATATGCGTCAATGAATGGGGTGCGAGGTGGATTCTCGGTCAACAAGACTTTGGCTTGCTTCTGAAGGCGGGTAGAGAGAACTCCCAGATGCTCAAGATGATACAGAAAACCAAGTAAACTATTCGTTCATGCATGACGAAATCTGTTTTTCCATTGGTTGCAAGTCACACCTCTGCATATTTAGAGCACCCGAAGGTATAGGGTCAATCGGGTTTCCGAGTAGTGACATATATGGTGGCTGATTTCGTTCGACTAACCGCTGGTCTCGTCCTCCACAACGTGACCCAATCCAAGTCAATTGTGGGGTCTACCATCGATCTTGAGTTCTTGTCTCGGCTCGGGAGTGAGGTGTGTGCCCCAGTGGTGTTGATTCAAGTAAAAGCAAGTCACTTAGTCTCTCTGCTTCTTCCTCGGTTGCTCTTCTTCAGCACTCGCCGTCAAAGTCCCCTTCGTTGGAAACCCATAAGAGTATGACAGCAAAAGAGTCAGACCAAAGTCCAGGAAATGGGGTTCAATTGGCATTCCTGCCACCCAATCAAGCCCATTCTCCCCTTGGTTCGCGACGACGTCGTACATGGATGTCTTGCGAAAGCTGTCGCAAACGTAAATGTCGCTGTGAACCATATCAGGGCCGTCCCCAACCATGCACAAGATGTGTCGCAGAAATAAAAGAGTGTGAAATGCGACCGATAAGGCCAGTACAGGATCATTCTCGACCAACTAACCCAGCCCCAGGTAAGACGCCTCGGGTTAAAGATGCGAGTTTCGGTCATTACGGTAAATCTTTTCTTGTGCCACTGGATATTGACGTTTCAGCTGACTTGGTTTCCGTATAGATGGGCAACAACATGAACAACAACCTGAATCCCTTCCAGCAATAACGCCGGTGTGTTGCGAAGCTCCCCAATCTAACAGGCCAATTGTGGCCCCGAACAGCGCAACGTTGACGCTAGAAGATCACAGTCCTACGAGCGTCAGATCGCGGATTTTAACTTCTGACGTTCACAGAACCACTGACGCTCTCGAGATCTTTGCGCGTGCGGCTGACGGAAGAGGGGATGGCGTTCAACTCCCGATGGAAACGCCATCTCTGATGCGTCTCGCTACGGTCCAGGTCCCCACAGCAGAACAACTTGACACTGTCAATGGTTTGGATGAGTCAACAGTGAACGCGATTTGGGCCCACTTCGTCCCCATCAAAACAGGCGTCTTAAACAAGCAAGACGTTCAAGAATATCTGTCGTTTTATTTCAGGACATTGTGGCACTTTAAGCCAGTCATCCCACGACACTACCGAGACAGATCAAAAGACGTTCTTTTGATTGACAGAGAACCTCTTCTCACCATCACGTTGCTTGTCCTCGCATCAAGATGGCATCCGTTGGCCGGTCCCCATGGCGAGATTCGATCCGAGCGTATCCATTGGCAGTTGTGGAAATATCTTCAGACATATTTGAACACTGTTCTCTGGGGATCTAACTGCACAAGGTCTTTGGGAACGATAGCATCACTGTTGCTCGTAATCGAGTGGCATTCAAAAGCCACCAACAACCTTTCCCAATTATGCGAAGATCTCGAGGACGGCGTAACTCGTCGGCCTCGAGCAGGTCTCCGAGGAATAGAGCAGACCACAAAGCTACCATCAGCAGGCCAGCACAGCTATGAAGCGGCGAGTGCTCTAGAGAGGCTCAATATCCTATCTGCTGCGCATCGGAGTAGTAAAATGTCATGGTACGTCGGGAGCACATGCCAATTTTGATAGGATAACTGGAAAGTGATCTGACGCAGTCCCTTGATGATAGGACCCTTCTTTCGGTAGCGATCTCCCTGGCACATGAAGGCCGATGTTTTGAGAATCCTCTACAGCACAAATCTTCGGCATGTTCAGAAACCGAGAAGGCCGAACAGGAATGGACGAAACTGCTCTGTGTGTTTCTGTTTATGGCGGACGAGAACCTGGCTTTACGGCTTGGGAGAGAGCCTCTGTTGAGCGAAAGTGCGCGGCAAACGGTCATGACTCGTCTCTCGGCTTCTTTTGCAAGCTGTCTCGATGATAGTTTCATCTGGGAAAGCACGCTGGAGTTGTATATTGAACATCGGAAAGCCAGACAATCGATTCAGGCTTTAGCCACAGGTCGACCAGGATCGGAATATGAGTCGCCCAATGTTCTGCCAACACTTGAACACATACAGAGAAATCTGGCACGATGGCGGCGTCGACATAAGACTGGAATCGAAGGTATGCCTCAATTTGGCCCAACACGCGAATGCGCGACACCAGCTAATGAATCTAGGCTCAAGCTCGACACTGCACCATTTGCTGGACATTGAGTATCGGTACTCGCTGTTGTACAGTTTCTCTCCTGCGCTGGCATTCTGGCGGCACCATGAAGCCAATCGCCATCCGCAAGATCAAGCGACAGGAGGGAACGCCCATCTATACTCACAGTTCGCTCATGTCACCAAGCAGGCTAGTCAAGAGCTGTTGTCTATTGTGGTGTATTCATTGGAACCATTGAACCTCTTGCGGTATGCTCCAGTACGGTTTTGGGCATACATTATTCCAACAAGTCTATATTTGATCAAAGTATGTGTCGATGAGTTTTTTCCTTGCTCTGTCCACTAATCTCTAAACAGGCATCGCTCATCCTGCCAACACGACCGGGCGAGATACTGGAGAACACGAAGTTGCTCCACGCGCTCGTGGGAGCCGCGAAGAGATCTTCCCCCGACGACCTCCATATCTCAGTAAGCTTCTCACAGAGCCTTGAAGCGCTCTTGAGAGTAACATTGGACCTTTGTCCCGATGACTCGAGCACAGGTCTGCCACAGACAGGACAACAATCAGGGAACACAATTCCATCTTCGTCAAGTCTTGGAGAAGATGAAAATGCAAACCTGTTGATGTTTAACCAGTTCCAGGCATTAGAGAGAATGGACTTTGGTAGTTTTGACTTCCTCGGAAACTCTGAGGCTTGGTTTGCTGCGTCTGACTTGATATGGCCTGAGTCATGAACCATATGGTAGGTAGTGGTCAGAGAACGGTATTTCTCCGTCAGCGGTGCTTGCAGAAGTATGTCATGATCATATCCGAACAGCCTTTGGAGAATAATGGCCGAGTTTCCTTCACTTCCCGATATCTGGCATTCTGACACCATGGAGTCCACCGTCAACTCACCACCACGTCATGGCGTCCAACTATGCGTAAAGGGGAGCCCACTCGTGGACGACCAGACTGTCTCACACATCAACAGGAGTGAGAGCAGGAGCTCGGGAGGATTGATTGGAAATCTATATCATATTTGTACACGGCTCTTACGTTGCAGTGCTGTCTGTTCATATGTACTGAGCTCCTCGCAAGACTTCCGATGAATAGTGTCTTGGTGTCCCGATTTTGGAAACTAGATCCATGTTTTGGACGATTGGCAGCTGATCTCGAATCAGGGTGAGATCCCTACTAATCAGCTTTTACACCTGAGAATGATTTGCTGCCTTCTTGTGCAGGGTCAAGAGAAACGTGTCTAACGACAAATGTCGCACGGCGTTCCTCGTGCTCCTGAACTTGTGCAGCAGCATCTTTGGCTGCAAAAGATTTATCAGGGAGACGCACGTTTTTGGAGAAAGGAGAACCCCAGTTCCCACGGCGCCGCTTGCCGACGAAATGCCTTGTGATGGAAACGACATCGCCTTGGGAACGTCGCTCTCCGGCTTCTGGGAGCACCTTCCCCACCTGTGATAAATCGAACCGATGCTCTGCCGTGAGATCTGAGGCTTTCCCCGAATAGACGGGTCCTCGGAAGTCGACATTTCCATGCGGGATGGCGTCAGGCGTCGTAAGTCGTACTGGTGTTTCATTCTTATCGTACGGGTGAGACTCGTCGGTGGAGATGTGGGAACTCATCCAAGCGGATATCATTTTATCTGGGGGACAAGTATGTTCTCCAAAGAGCAATTCTGAAACAGTAGGCTCAGGATGTGAGTGGCCGACAGTTACCATGTTTGGTTCCTTGTCACTTCTCGTGGCAGGGCTCCTTTCAGACGGCAGCACATTGCAGTCAACATTCGAGTCTTGTGCCACTAGTACCGAGTTATTTGGTCGATTGCTTTTTCTCCACTCACTATTGGCTTTGTTAGAATACTGCCGGCCCTTTTTCAGTGCAAACGTGGAGTAATTTGCTTTTGAATCAATGGCAAACCCGTGAATAGCACCTGGCAGTCTTCTTAGTGTTCCTCGTCTCTCGGCTTGGTGATGGATAACCACTTCAGAGTCATGGAGGTGTTGTCTCGATGCAGTCATTGCTTCGTTATGCTCCTGCTCCTTTGCTGCAAGTTGTTGCTTCAATTCGTTGATGAGATTATTTTGTTCTTGTAGCCTTTGTTGCGACAACTCAAGGAGGCCTTGTGTCTCTGCAATCTTTGCCTGCATTCGCAACTCTAAATCGATGCCCTTGACGATTGGCGCAGATGTCTGTGACTCACGGGAGTCATGGCGTAATTTGGAACTATCCGTTTTGTACGGTGCGGTTGTCTTACCAGGATCGACCATTGCGAGTCTGCGCTCGTTGTCTTGCGCCGACTGTGTTAACCGCTGTGGCTCAACCTCCTGAAAGCTTGCACTTCGAGACTTTGAGATGGTCTCCATGATGGGAGCGCATAGGGCAGCGAACTTCCGCACCTTCAACTCATCTGTGGGCGTTTCAAAAGCTGCGTGTATTGAGAGCGCACGCCACTCCTCTAGGATGCGTAGGCCGCGATGAGTATAACGCACGGGGAAGTCGGGATTTGTTTCTGGCGGGGGAATGCCAGCGTCAACCGCAGCTTGCAGGATGACGGTGTATTCAGAGGCTCGTTCACATGCCACACAGAGATCCAGCATTCTGAAAATGAAGACCGAAATGACATTACTCGTCACAGCCGAGAGGAAGGATACAACGTTGTCGAGGCAAGTTGCTATCCAGATTCTCCCATGTTCCCAATTCATCGTAAGTGAATAATGTCGTAGGAAGGTGTACAAAAGATGTGCCTTCACCTTAGAAGAGCTGCCCCCGTCCTGGATCGATGAGAACCAGGCGTCGGCTTTGTCCATCTGGCCACACTTTACTGCTGTGCGAACCAGACTCTTGAGAATTTGTGAGTTGAGGTTTGCGGGGGTGGGCACCGATATTCCTTTGTAGCGGACCGGCACCCAAGGGGTTCTCGTGTTGAAATAATGCGCGGGAGGCTTCCTCATGACTCCTTGTAAGAAAGCGTCGAATTGGATGAAATCTCGCGTCTTGCCGAGATGTGTAATCAGGGTGTAGACGGTGCGGTCGTCCAAGGGTAATTCGCTCGACTTCAGCGCGCTCACGACATAGTAGGCAAGGGTTCCTTCGTACTTTGAATTGCACAGAACGTGCAGAAAATGGGAATATGTTGAACTGGAAGGCACCGACTGAGGATTTTGGGCCAAACCTTCAGCGAACGTTTGAACAAGGGTGTACACGTTGCAGTTTCGAGCCATCATGTCGTCGAATGACTGGCGCATGCGGTTCTGAAAGCTATCCTTCCGCATTGCATCTTCTATAACAGAGGCCATGCCTCTCAGGTCAAGTTGCTTGTCCAGGATTAACCTGATTTGAGATCGTGTATGTTTGGTGAGGTCAACCAGCTGATTAATGTTCATCTGGGAGTCTAGCTCTTGAATTTCAGAATTCATGCCACCCCGGCTGATGTCTCGATCATCATAGTGGACAAACCGCGGTGTGCCAGACAATTGAAAGTGAGTGAGCATCCTTAGGGCGCACAAGGTAGCGACAAGGCGGTGGAATCTGAAGGCATCGGCCAATTCTTCGGGAGAATAGTTGTGTAGTCGATCGTCGTTATGGTGTGAGTATTCATCCTCAGTAGGAACTTGTCCATAATGCCACTCCTCCGGATCATCAACAATTCCAGACTGTAAGGGTTCCGGTTGAGATTGATACCGGGAGACTGTACTGTATTCGCGAAGCTGTTGCCTGCGAGCATTGTAGAGGACCGCATCACTCAGGGAGGAATAACGCTGTGCTCGAGCATGAAGCTCGGCTATCTCACCATTCACATCGGCAAGCTTCCTCTCCCATTCTTTTCGTTGCTTCTCTTTCCAACTGGTGTCTATCACGAAGGCGGTGCCAAAAACAGGGGTGAGAAGCAGGGTAAAGGCATCGTTGAAGGTCAAACGGCGTTTAGCGGGTGCGGTAGTGGTCCGTCGGGCTAGGACTCGAGCCACAGAGGCTGTGGTTGTCTCGCTCTGTTTCGCAGACCGAGCGGATGTGAAGGAACCAGCCAAATTGGGTCTGGAGACTTGAGACCACAGCGTTCGCATTTGCCCGTCTCAAGGGCGCCGAAGCTTTGCAGTCGACCAAGCACCAGAAGGCTCGGTGTCATGCAAGCTAGCTTGGCCAGAGAGTCCGTCAGGGTGAGGAGGGTGAAGGCTGTTGGAAGCTCGAATTTGGTGATGAAGCCATGGGTGGATGGATGACTTTCCTGTTTGCCCGCATTGGACGTGGAGTGATGCTCGAATGGATCAATAGTTTCTCCAGGTCCGGATTCACCATCTCTGCACGTGATGGATCTCCAGCGTAGATGTGGAGGCAGGCACGCAGGGTGGGTCGGGCACGTGATATGAAATCACTCCCATTCTAAAAAAGATAGAGAGCCCCTTGAGAAACGCAGGCATTTTGGTCGTACAAACAGATCCTCCCTCCCACAAGTCCCTCTCTTGTCCTTTGAAGTGAGGGTCAATCACCGCTATGGTGGTTGTCACCTAGCCACCGGAGACTCCTCGCACTCGTGCAAGCCTGGTAATGTCTGCCAGGAGTAGGTTCATCCCTGACGCTCGACTCTCCGAAGACAAGAGACATGCATCCTTCATCCCAAGATCGCGTGATCGGCGGTCACTCCTCCATCCTTTCCGGTCCTTTCGTCGCAAGCGTTTGATTCTCGTCATCGTGGCCATATCGCTCCTCTACTTGTTTTTCAAGCATATGCCCACTGATGTTCCGACTGCGGCACAACGATATGATGCCAGATTTGGTGGACTGCATCCTTTAAGGGCTGGCGCACAGCACTTCCTTCAGCAGGATGCAGGGGCAAAAGTCACTGGAGAAGGCTACAATGGGCCCATTAAATTCCGCGAATTGGGAAAATCATTACATTATAACCCCCTGCTTTACCCGGCTTTGGGAAATGTGATGTTTGTTGTATCAAGAATGGACAGCATCGCACGACTCCTCCCTGTCGCCTGCTCTATGGCCCAGCAAAACCGAACAGTGGTTCAGTTGGCCTTCATGGGCCGGGACATGCCAGCCTGGGACAAGGTTCTGAGTCTCAATGGCATCGCTCAGGAGGATTGCAAACTATACGTTCATGACGCTCGTCCAGACTTTGCTGTTCAATCATCCTCAGCACGTTTAGCGATTGCTGCCCAGGCCAGTTTGGATCATGTTCATTCTGCAAGCCCACTTAGTGCAATCCTGATAGGCAGTGGCGAGTTCGAAGACGATTGGCTTATGAAGGCGATATCGGACAAGAGCCATTTGCTTGGATTATCGGTAATCACCATCCCCTCAGGCGGTGTGTCTGGGATCTCCTGGCTCTCTTCGCTGGATGCTTCGTCCTTGGGTCACTTTGGCCATGTGCAAATCGACATCGTCATTCATGTGCAGCCCGAGTCGGCAACTTCGGTGATACGGCTGCTCAGATCCATTCAAGCAGCAGATTACTCGGGTTGGAACAAGCCCCGGATCATTGTGGAGCTGCCCCCGTCTCCTGACTCCTTTCTGATGAACTACTTGTCTCGATTCAAATGGCCGTCTGAGGGTCCCAGTGGTGGGAGTAAACTGATCCTGCGACACCGAGTCAACACAAGCCCACTCAAACCCGCGCAAGCAGCCACCTGGGTAGTTGAGTCCTTCTACCCTAGTATTTCAGTGGCATCGCACGCATTGATTCTGTCACCTGAAGTCGAGTTATCTCGTGGATATTACCACTACGTGATGTACACATTGTTGGAATATCGATACGGCTCTCAGCATCCCGACTTGGTGGAGACGGCAATCGGAATAGCGCTGCATCTACCTGACCAGACTCCGGACCAGAAAACTCCAGCTCCGTGGAGGGCGGCTGGGGAGACACATGCCATGACTCTGTGGCAGGTGCCAGACTCGAAGGCAGCGATTTATCTTGGGGAACGGTGGGTCGAGCTACATTACTTCCTAGGACAGCGTTTGGAGAAAGACGCCGAAATGTCCAAGCGCATCAAGGACGCCGAGGTCATGTCCCCCGAGAGTCCAGCATGGGTGCAGACAATGATGGAGATGATGAAGGCCCGGAACTATTACATGCTATATCCCAGTTTCATTGCGCAAGACGACACGGCGATTGCAACTATCCATGGAGATCTGCAGCGGCCCCCAGAAGAATCCCAAAATATCGACGAGGTTGAACAGGAAGTGAACTCCAGCGTGGCTGGACAGGACTCTGGCACAGGGACGGTGTTGACAGCAGACAACGAAGTGCAACGCCTGCTGCGACAGGAACGTCCTGGGAGCACAGAGTCATTCGTCACGAGTTTATTAGAGGCAGTCTCATCTGGTTCGGGGGATCAGAGCTTCCCACTTTTTACGTTTGCAGGAGAGAGTGTGGCTATGTCAGAAGGGCTTGAAAGGTCATGGAGCTTTGCTGAAGAGTTTTCACGATCGCTAGGTGGTTGTAAGGGGTTTGAACGTCCCAGTATGGGAGCGGCGACTCTTGACTCTTTGTTCTGTGACTCGGACATGTGAGATTTGCATGGCTGGGTTCAAGGACAGCAGCGACAGTGGAGCGTGTATCTGTAACAATAGGCATTAATAATGTGAAAGAATGTGAGGGGAAATGGCAGGGGTCGGGTTAGGTTTGAAGATGAAAGCGACGATCATCTGTAAGGGTTGACGATCGACGATCAGCGTGGCTTGAGGGTGTCCGTCGCAGTGCAGAGTGCGCAGTGCACGGAGGTCAGGTAACTCGGTGGAGAGGAGATCTTTTGTGTGCAAGATACGGAGGCAATGGAGGGTCAGGGTAGGAAGGCTCTTCAGAAGATCAATCATTCATCAGGCCGTTGAAGCCGGGAAGGGCCGAAGCTGAAGTAGGTATGTCGACGCCTCTGGCCTTTGTTACAACAATTGTACAATATATTGATCGAGGAACAAGAGATGCATCGAGAACAATCTATCGTGTGTAATAATACGAGGAAGGTACCTTCCTAGCCACTTGTGCCGCTCTTGCCCCAGTGTTAGCCACCCCAGCTTGTCAACCCTGGAAGGAGCGTCGGAGTCCATGGCTTTGGCTCATGACATGAAGGATGTGTCCTTCCAAGCATCAGCATGACTCCTTGCTCCAGACCCAATTGTTTCGACAGGGTCGCCATGCGAGTTGATGTGCCACTTGTGCTTGGGAACTATACCCCTCACTTACAGCATTCTGGCATGTCACGCATCTATAACTGGGGTGGGACCGCAGATCCACAGGTTAGCAGACTGGAAATTCCCTGACTCAAGGTGATCATTCCAGGTAGATCGTGCACAAGCTACGAGTGTCCATTACTCTACTCACTGTTTGCCTGTTCTGTTTCCTAGAACAGCAACATGAAGTTCCTAGGTATCTAGGTAGAGAGAAGTTACTCGACGGGTGGTGGTGGTATGTAGGTCCCCAACAAGAAGTGTAACGGACGCATAGGCGTAGGTGCCGTGGACGGGGATGTGCATACTGCATGACATGGGTTTCCAGGATCCCCAGGCAATGTGGACGCGCTTTAATTCACCCAAGGCCAATTAAAGACCTTTAGGCGACGCTTGGCGGGGATCTGCGGCGTCTCTGACCACTCATATCACTGAGCAACTCCCCCCGGCGTCCTCCCGTGGCCCCCCCATCACATGTCGCCCTGCCCCTCCATCTCGTGTGCCGCAGTGGCCGCTACTGCAAGCCTTCTCTTCCGCGCCCACCCAAGCCGGCCGTCCATAATGTTATCGGTTCGATCCAAGTCGCCGACCGTCGATGCTCGCCAGTGAAAAGGGACCAAGCAACTCTACTCACTCGAATGCCGTCGATTGCTGCTCAACTGTTGGAGGCTTTAGATCCACTCATCCAGCCGCCAGGTCTGCCATATGGTCTGGGCTCAACTTTTGAACAAGGGATCTGCTCCACCCTCCCCAGATGCCTCAATTGTGTCTGTGCCACAGTCCGCTGCTACTGATGGTCCTACGGCTGGTCCTACTGCTTCTACCTCCGTACTGACTCTGCTCCTGCTGTTGTTGCTAATGCTTGCTGCTGGTGGCTCCTGCTTTGCCGGCCCCTCCACTCCATTCCCAGATGTCGATTGCTCCTGCCCATCATTTTGATGTCGCAGTTGCCTCTTACACAAGTCGTACCACAATCTCCTCCCCACCAGAATCTGGGGAAGTTCTTTGTTCTCTTTTTCTGTTTTGTTGCCTCAGATTCCAGGCTGTTCATCCCACCTCTTGTTTGTTGACTCGTCTTTGATTCACACTCTCGTGCTACTATTGTGCCAACTACGTCAACTATTTCCCCTACCAACATCACACTCGATTGGGCTTATCAATCTCCACTGCTACCCCTCTTGCTTTCCATCATCACCACGACCCTTGTCTGGCTAGGACTCCTGCCGCCACAGGATGAGCCTTTGAGCACTCGGCGACGACGACAGTGACCTTATACCTCACCAGGCTTGTTCTTTGTGCTAGCGATTGAGAGTATGGCTACAGTGGTGGTGCAACAACAACAATCAGCCATCCGACAGTCCACTCCACCTCCCTTGGGTCCAACCCTGACCCTCAATCGACCCTCGACACCCGTTCCCAACAAACACCTCCCATATTGTCCTCCAGGCCCTATCCCATCACAGTCTCAGATCACTCCACCAAACTCGCCCCCCCTACATAAAATTGTCCAGAAGCCCAGCTCACTACTCCATCCTCCCACTGCCTATCAAAAGCTGTGCAACTCTCCACCCATCTATGGCATATCCGCCAAAGAACTCGCCGATGCCCTAAACCACCACTCCTCTCAACCACTCCCCAACCCAGGCTCCGTCTTCCCCTGGCTACATGGTCTTCACCCAGATAACCATATTCAATTGGCCTTCTTCGTGGCCAGAAAGAGGTCTCTCCGCAAAGTCCCAAAATGTCTGCGAAGTATCACTATTATCAAGGCTGGAGGCGACCTGAGTCGGTCTCGTATCAAGGGCGCTGTTGCACCCGACGAGATCCTCAACCTGTCTGAATCCAATGGCAAAGGCTTCCTCGATTGTGACCCTCCAGAAGGCTTTTCCGTCCGTAATTTCCACATCCAAGCCGCCAAAATGGCCCTTGTCTCCGATATTGTCATTTATGGTGATGAGGACACCGACCACCGCATCATCAAGTCCGTCGCTGAGAGAACCGCCGCTGTACAGAAGAAATGGCGAAGGGAGCTGGAATCCTCCGGCCAATCCCCCGAAACTTTCAACACCTTTCTTCTGATGCAAACCTTCGAGGACTTTGAGCAAGACTATCCTGAGTTGGTCGCTGTTGACTCCAGTGGCAAGTCTACAGAGCACACCCTTGACTTCCTCCAGCAGGAGAGGCGAGAGATGTGTGCCATGTCCAAAGCATCTGAAATCACTCAGGGCTTCTTCCAGGGCCCTTCTCCCGGGCCCTTTACCATTCCCACCTCCTCCATGGATGATCCTACCTTTGACCTGTACGTCGAGGCTAGTGACCACGCCTCCCTGCCCGATGACAAGCTACTTGCAGCAAAGTTGAAACAGCTGGAGGACAGGGACGATGACGAACCCGTTCATTTGTCCTTTCCCAGCTCCGGCAGTATCCTGCCACCTTCGTGGTCCCAAACCGAGGTCGATGGGATTTTGAGAATGTGTCGATGGTTGTATAATGTGACCCACCATGTCAAGCCCGTCGCTCGAACAAAAGACCGGGATGGCAACATTCAGATGACCGACTTTTCGCCCTCGCGCCGGGTTTTGCTGCACTGTGCAGATGGGTATACGGAAACCTCCATGCTTGCCGTCGCCTATTTCATGTATGCCGAATGTCTTCCGCTTCACGAAGCCTGGATTCGACTTCATTGCGACAAGAAAAGAAATTTCTTTGCTTATCCTTCCGACGTTGCTCTACTAAAAGCCATTCAAGAACGTATTTTGAGAGAAAGTCCCCGATCGGCGGAAACGACCCTACCTTTAGAGAAACCTCCTGCTTGGCTGTCTAAACTAGATGGCAGTCTGCCCAGTCGCATATTGCCATATATGTATCTGGGAAATCTCACACATGCCAACAATCCCGAAATGCTGAGATTGCTGGGTATCCGACGCATCCTCAGTGTTGGCGAGCCTGTTTCTTGGACCGACGCAGAAGTCAAGTCCTGGGGTCGAGAAAATGTCATGATGGTTGATCGGGTTCAAGACAATGGGATTGACGAGCTGACGACAGAAATGGAGCGATGTCTTGATTTTATTCGTGAGTGCCGCGTAACAGTCGCCCAGTGGCCAATCATCTAACCAGAATGTCTTATAGGCAGAGGAAAATCAGACGGGACCGCCACTCTAGTCCACTGTCGAGTGGGGGTCAGTAGGTCCGCCACCATCTGTATCGCAGAAGTCATGGCAAGTCAAGGGTTAAGTTTCCCTCGTGCATAGTAAGTCTTGTCCACTGGAATGACGCTTGATGTTCGAGAACTCATGCGTGCCTTAGCTGCTTTGTCCGAGCCCGTCGCCTCAATGTCATCATTCAACCCCATCTGAGGTTCGTGTATGAGTTGATGAAATGGGATGACCAATTACAAACCTCTCGCGGGGAGCAGGTCAAGCGTGAGCTTGATTGGGCCGTTGTTGCAAGAGAAATTGCTGCTATGAACCGACCGTACGCAAGAACTTGAACCAGAAGGCAGGTGGTGCACAGCGCCGCAATGTCCCAGTCTTTCTATTGTGCTCTTAGAGAGCATTGATGTCTGGTCATCATACGGTTTGTTGAGCCACGCAGCTCTGGTCAGGAATGACTGGGCACGGACGCAGTCTTTGTGGTTCACATGCTCACATACCGACGGCGAAAAGCAATTATGTACTTGACGATGACGAAATGAGATTTATGAAATCAGGGTTAAGGATCGGGCACAGGGATTGGAGGTCCGGCGAGACTCTCTCTGTATATGATATTATGAGATAATGAGCCAGTCGTCTTGCTGTGGAGATAGCAGCGTGTTGGGTCAAACACTGGAACTGAACGGGTTTGGATTTTTGAGTGGCGGTGGAGCTTGAGGTCTATAAGAAACTATGGGAACAGACACACTTGGCTTCTGTTGAAGATTGGTCAGAGGCTGGGAATATTTTGGAAGCTCTGAACAGGGCACAGGCTACGTATTGTGGTCGAATATTGTGGCAGTTCAAGTCTGGTCACACACGCTGGCTGATGGTGCTGTCAAGTATTTCAGCATCGTGTCAACAGGCTACTTGGATCCCCACAGATATTTGTACAGCAAAAGGTCAGGAATTAACAGGATTGCCACATGCATGTGGTCCTATCGAGATCCAGGGACGATATGACAATTCAGTTCGTTGTGCTCCGGCCATCAGTCTTGTTGAGCAGCCATGTCGCCTTGTATGTTTAGTCTGCTTCCAGACGCAGGGAGACACCAGAGTCTGTGGGTTTCTGGGTTTCTGGGTTTCTTCTCGACCTTTTGAACACCTTGGTCGTTTGTTTACTTTCGGGTATTTGACTCTGATGATTACTGTTTACTGTCTTAGCAGCCATGGTCGACTTGATTTTTTTTTGTTCACTGATTCTTTGGCCAATCGCTCTAGCAACAGAGCCGGAAGATATACAAGTTATATTATTAGGTCAATGTCCAACTAGTACAAAGACATTTTCGATCCATGATCTCTATCTTTTGCTATGTCGCGAACCTCGAAGACGCCAGCAATTACATTCGCTTTGACATTGCTCGGACCATCTACCCAGATTTAAGCATCAGGTAATTATGATCGTGGAATCTCTTCCACCATCACTTGGCCTCCTCAGAGCTTCTCTGCACGCTCACGGAGCTCGTCGGCCAGCCTTTCCAAATAAGCTTTGGCGATAGACTTCGGAATCTCGCCTGAGAGAATCACTTGGTCAGAATCAGTTGGTGAGGCGGTGGTAGCTATAGTGTCCTTATCATGTGCCCCGTTAACGACAGAACTTGCAGTTGGCTCGGCGTTCTGCTTCAAATTCGCTGCGCCTGTGTGACTGGCACCACTCTTGGATACGAATCGCCGGACAATCTTCTCCAGGTCTCGACGTCCATCTTCATAGGCAGCAAGATCACGATTGCCATAAACGTCCCGTCCGACTTGATATTTCGAAGAAGCTAGACTTCGGAAGAAGATGTTGATCGATATATTGACGCGTGACGTGGCTGGATCGTCGCTGGCATCAGTGTTCGTCCCAGATTTATTAGGTCGAGGTGTCGGAAGCGGTGTTGCGGTATGCGCCCAAAGTGGTGGGATGAATAGGGCTTCGCCTGGCCGCAGGATGACGGTGTGTGGGTGCGTATTAGGAATTGCCTTCAGTCGGTCCTCTTCGTGATCTGAATCGTGGGCGGGCTCCAAAACACTGATGGTCGAGGTCGTGGAACCGGATGGGAAAGATAAATGTTTGATATCTTCCGGAGGGAAGAGGATCAGTTTCCGCGTCCCTCGGATTTGGAATAGAACGTTCGCCATGACGTCGTAGTGAAGCCACATGCTTACGTTGGCGCTGATGCGCAAAACGCTGCTGTGCATTTGGCGCTGTATCAAGTCCAGCACTGGGTCAAGATGAAAGTCTGGGGCAATCGATGGCCAGTCGTTGGTGAAATTAGCGGGACTCTGCGCAGGCTTTGTGGCAGAGATTGATCGCAGATAGAGATGAGCATTAGGATTGGCCTCACACTGCCGCAAGAACTCATGAAATGCAATCGTCACGTAAGAAAAGTCTTTTCGTTGAAAGTTCATGATTCTGCTGCCAGCGGCGTGAACTACAACCTTGTGGTCCGCCGGGAGCTGAGAGTGAAGATAAGATGGGGTCCAGAGAGAGACACAGGGGCCCAGCTTGAGGCCACTGAGAAGTCGTGGCGTTGATTCCTCTATAATCTTGTACAGGTCTTGCTCAGTCGGTTGGCGTATACACTTGAGTGCGACGGGAATTTGAACCGAGGATTCTTTTTGGTCGATAAGGGATGTCTTGGACGTGCTGGGCACAAGAGCCCAATGTGAGCCAACACCAGCTTCTCGGTCATATAAGAGCCAGCAGCCAGCGTTCCAGAAAGCCCCGAAGCTGAAACATACGGCCCCGCCGCCTGCGATCAGTGTGGTCTCCTTGGCCGTGCGATGTGTACTGTGGCCGACCAAGAGCGGTCGAGGCACATCTGGATCCATCTTTGGGTGTACGCACGCGACTCTGAGCTGCATTTCTTTTTCAAACTCCCCAAACGCTGAGAAGCTTCCCAGTATGGATAATATTTCGTAGTCTTTTGGAATGCAACCTTGTTTTGCTACGCCTCCAATGACCAAAAGCTCATTCCTGATGACACTGTATGAGGCCCCAAGCCGAGATAGCCAGGGGAATACGCCAGCAGACGTATCGAGAGCAGATGAAGTCTTGAACCGAATGCCGGCTACGATGTTGTCACGAATGATCAACCGCCAGCGCCAAAGACCCTGACAGATGACGCCATCGTGTCGCATACCTCCAAAGAGGAGGCCATGGTTATAGCCCAGGCGAACAAAGCTGGCACCAAAGCGTGGCATCGGATCGCTGCGCAGTGATTTAAGGATCTGCCATCCATTCTTTCTGTCCCACAGGAGAACTTCGATTGCGACCTTGCTCACAGAGGTTTTCCCTCCGAAAACGACGACGCCGTACTGATTATCCGGAAGAACCACTGCTGTGGCTCTGTGACGGAACCGAGGTTCCGGCAGATCCTGAATTCGTTCCCATTTGGAGCCTGTTTGAAGCCAACAGTCCTTCATGGGGGCGGATGGCGATGCCCGGCCACCAACAAGAATATTCTGCCCATTGCCCAGAGATGTGATGGTGTGACAAGAGCGAGCGCCTATGTCTTGTGGAGGGACTGCAGGAGATTTGATGTTGTTGTCTGCCGAAGCATAGACTGATGCCGTGGACAATCTGTTTTGCATACCAATGCCACCAAAAACGCCAATAGCATCTTCACCAGGGATTGGAAACGCTGACGCGTGGTGAGTCCGGCCTTCACGCTCCGGGTTCTGAGAATACTTGTACGCAAACCATTGCGTTCGACCTTTATACGGCGAAACAGTCCTGGTAGACAGATCGGAAGCGAAGCTGTCGATGGATGCTCGTCTTGATTTCGGCTGCTCTGGGATCAAGGGTTCAGGTCCCGTCTGGGCGACAACCAGACAATAATGTGAGGCAAACAGCGCGAATTCCTCCCTAGAAACGATCAATACATGAACGGGAGAGGACTTGATTGAAGAACGTACCATTCATCAAAAGGTTCAACTTCATCCAACGAAATCCTTTGCGAAGGTGACAAGAACCGTGGATCGCTCCACAATTCCCACAGGTTTTGAAACTCGACCTGGGGGAATCCAGCGTCTTGGAAGCGTAGTACTTGGGTGTGACAGCCTGGATAGGTGAGGACGGTACGAAGAGGGGTGCCGAGCTTGGCGAAATGCTTGAGCATTGTGGCAGTAAAGGGGTGGTCTGGCCGGTCAGGAGATTGCTGCTCGAGCAAACAGAAGGTGACATCTAAAGGATTAGAAGCTTTCCAAAAGAAAAGGCTGGATTTGCGAAATACCGGGAGACAAGCTGGAGGTCCAGGCAATGAGGGCATCAGAATCATCAACAGACATATAAGTTATGCTGACTTCTGCCACGCAAAGGACCAGGCAGTTTTCAATATCCGCCACTTCGTTGAGCAAGCGACCAAAGCGTTTGAGATTGCGGAGATCACACCCAAGTGCTGCATACTCGTTGCTGTCAAGCAGGACTCCTCCCTCGGTAGGCTTCAAAGGATCGGTCAACAGATCGTTCATTTTTGGCGTGCTCAGAATCATTTCACACTTGGTGTGCATGAGTTCTTCGAAATCAACGTCAATGAATTTGGTGCCTCGGCATGCTTCTGGGTCCTGGCTCAGCCATTGGAAAGGAATTGGGTCACTGAGCTGGTCAGACGGAATGCTAGGGTCGATATAGTTGCCGGTTCCTTACTCACTAGCCACAGCCCAAGTTGATAACCACTTTTCTCTGCTTAGAGGGTTTCTCGAGAAATTGCCTCACCACCCAGTCGATGGCCCTCATACGAAGCCAATAGCCACGATTGATGGTTGGAGATCGCCGCTGAGGCTTCTTGACGAAGTATCGGTAGAAGTGAGGCTGAGGAAGGTATAACTTTTCAACACTTCTCTTGGAGACGATGCTGCTGCTGTTGGTCTGTGGAGGGATGTCAGAGTGGAATGGACCAGTTAAGCACAGTTATGAAACTCACGCCCATGATCAGTCCAGCATTCTTCTCCATGGCCATCTGGTCGTCGACTGATGCCGAGACGGGCGCCATTTGTGGAAGTGGAGATGTCATTGTGACAGCCTCTTGCAGCCAAACAATGAGGCAGTGATCAAGGAAAGGAAAATACTCTCAAGGTACTTGATCAACGGAATCCATCTTATAGGAACCGTGAACATGCAGCACGCAACACGGGCTTGGTGACTGGTGTGAGTCAGAAGAAAGATCTGGGGTATGATGAGACTAAAAACCCGGAAAAGATTTGGTTCATCTGCGGCTTGTGGTCCCGCTCCTTCCCTTGCATGCAAAGACACACGACCGCTCTTGCCACCCCAGCACCGAATGCGAAAAGCTTGGCATTGACTTGCCACAGTCGATGCTGATTGGCTGTATTCTCCATTCACCACGTGCTCATTATTCGCTTACCAAACTCGAGTCAACATCAACGACAGAATCTCGTCCATGTGGCAAGGCTCTCGATATATGTCGGGTCGAAGAAGGGAGATCGCCTCCAGCATTGACCAAAGAACGCCAGCACGTGGCGTCACAGGTGTCGCATAGTTCTCGAACATTCATTCCTGATGGTGCATTAGCGTCCCACACTCAGATTTGAACCCTCATATCAACTTGGGGCCCGCATCTTCGTTCCCCTCAAAGAACATCTCAAGTTAAATCTGAGCCATGGAAGTTCCCGAGTCGTCTCTAAAAGAGCTCTTCAACCGGTCTAGAGAACAACATGGTGATCTGGAAAGTCTAGATCCGCAGAGCGCCGAGTTTAAACACACATTACAGTCACTCAACAACACGCTCGAAAGATGCCAACAACTCATTCAACAACTGTCCATATTCAGCACAAACGAGGAGATTGAGGATGTGTCAACTCAGGATATTCAGTACGCATCCGTTACAATTCACGGAGTATTCATGAACTAATCAAGCGAAGATATTTCACCGTCGACTACTCCTTGGCCGAAGTCAAATCCAGGGCGTATGGAGGCGATAGAAAGCTGTCCTTGCAGCGCTCGGCAGAGCTCCTGGAAGGCTTCTTGGCGAGATTAGACAATTATCGTCTGCTTGCGCCTGCAGATCACCATCTCTACGAGCGTTACCTGGAAGAGCGTTCGAGATTCAGGGTGATTTCCTCGAACAACCCTGAAGAAAAGCGAAACACCAAGATCCGCCGTTTCCAGGAAGAAAAGGCGCTCAAACAGAAACTAGAGGTGAGTATGGCTCTTTCAATACATCCATGCGCTATCACTGACAACAACAGTATCTGACAAATGAGTCTCACAAACTCAATGTCGATGATGAGACGCTGCGCAGTCTTTACCTGGCAGAAATTGGACTTGACGTCAACCGGACGTTTTCTTCGCTTGACATGATTTCTCAGGAACTTGACATTCTGTCTCAGATCGAACAGTCCAATCCTATTCCTGCAGGGCTGCCGCCTGATGCCCGTGCCCCTTCTAGGTCGAATGGGTATACGGATCGACTTGATGGCCCGACTACTCTAGGAGGACTGGGAAGGCGAGGCGGTCCACTCCTGAGCTCAAAAGGAAAGCCCCTACAACCATTCACCCTGACTGACAAACGCACCCAACTTCAACAGGGCGTCTTCAAGCCCAGTCACAATCTCCCAACCATGAGTATAGATGAATATCTCGAAGAAGAGAGGAAGAGGGGAGGTATCATTGAGGGTGGTAACACTGACGGCGAGAAGCCCGATGTTGATGAGGACAACATAGCAGAGGTTGACGCCGCAACAATGAAAGCTCGTCAATGGGATGAGTTTGTCGAGGCTAATCCCAAGGGAGCGGGCAATACATTGAATAGAGGCTAGCAGAAATAGCATGCCATTTCTGTGACCCGTTTTTGTACATCGGCCCAGGCTTCTCGCAAGAGGCATTGGAGACTTTATGTCTCCTTGAGGTCGATCGCCGTGGTCGGCTGCTTGGCTTTGATCTCTGACAAGATCTTATCTGCGCCTTTCTTGAGTATGTCGGATGCAGCGCTGATTCCGAACGCCTCTGCTTCTGACTTCGATGTCACTGTTTCAGTGACATCGATTTCGGCACTCTCCTTTCCATCGACACTAACCACGATCGCCTGCAATCGTAGTTGTCTACTCTCAGTGCCATTGTGTACCCATGAAGTCTCCACACCAAGAGGTGCACTGCATCCTCCCTCGAGCGTTCTCAACAAGCTTCGTTCAGTTGCCGTAGCCAAGTGAGTGTCGAGGTGATCTATCGCAGCCAGTGATGTCCGGACCCGCCGGTCTTCGATTCTGTTCTCGATTCCGATTGCACCTTGCCCCACCGCATGTAGCATTCCACTCTTGGAGTCCAGGTACTGAGTTATGCGATCTCCAAGGTCAAGTCGTATGAGACCAGCGGCCGCCAAGACCAATGCATCGTATGCACCATCATCGGCGTCCAGCTTGGACAGTCGTGAGCCAACGTTGCCTCTGACATCCTTGACCTTCAAGTGGGGGTACTTCAAAGCGATTTGAGCTGTCCGGCGAATAGATGAAGTTCCCACGACGGACCCTGCGGGAAGGTCTTGAATACCTACCGCTGGTCGACCGGCCTTGATCACAAATGCATCTCTCGGATCTTCTCGAGGAAGGACAGCTCCAATTTCGCAGCCGGGAGGCAGTTGAGTGGGCACATCTAGGCACTGGTTCAGTTTCAAAGTGAGGTGAGAATACAGGGCTAGCTGACCTTTTAAGGAATGAACGAGTATATCCAATTCGCCTTGCGACATCAGGCTCTCGAGTTCGTGGGTCCACAAGTTCTTGACTGGCATGTCCTTGAACGGGGTGAGCTTGTCAATGTCTCCTGCAGCCGTATCTCGTGCTTTGATCGTGTAGACATGGTCAGGGAAAGTCGATGACAAAGCTTTTACGACCAAGTCTGTTTGTACCAGTGCGAGTTTTGACTTTCTGGTACCAACAGTAAATTTTATATCCGTCTGAACATGTTCTGTGTTGGAGGATGCAGTCTCTCCCCCGGCCACTGAGAGGGTAGCCATTGTAACAGAGCGACAGACACAACTGTATGTAACTCTTTGTACTGAGAGGACTCACCGAGTGTCAGGAGAAAGGCTGCTGTTGAAAGACTGAGAATGACAACCAGGGTTCATCCATGAGTCAAGCGTTTTGGTGCGATGCAGCGACCTTGAAGTAGCACGTGATCAACACGTGTATGGCTGCAGCTGCCTTTCTGATTTACCGTAAATGTATACGGCAGAGTATAGTGACCGTATCCCATATGCGATATCATGATTCCGTCAACCGCAAGGACCTCGGCTGCGGTCACTGGCAACACGAACTGTCATATTGCCGATCCATCCTCTCCCATCCAGCATCTTCCATGATCTGTCCTTGATCGTGTGATGAGCCACGCTTCACCACCCTCAACTCCACTTGATCGTGTCGCCCCCGGACTTTGATAAACATCTTTGGAACCCTCTTGTCACCATCCTACTCCCCCTCCATTCCAATTCTCCCAAATCCCTCGTCCGCCACCCAACATGCCGTTCACGGCCAAGGCTACCATCCCGCTTATCCCCCTCGCAAAGGACGCCGTGCTCCTTCCAGGCGTCACCCTCCGAATCTCCGTCTCAAATCGTGCCGATATCCCTCTTCTTCTCTCCTCGGCCTTTCAGCGAGCCACAAATTCCAGGACTGGGTCAGCTCAATTGCCCGTTGGCTGCGTACCCTTGAACTCCACCTTTCTCAGCCCAGATGGCAAAGACTTGTTGGATAGTGGCAACAAGGAGAGTAGCAAACACATAGAGACCGTTGATTTGGAGCCTGGCAAGGCTAGAAAACAAGACCTCTTTGGCTATGGCACCCTGGCCAAGATTATCGGCGTCCAGGGCAATTCCAATTCCGACCCTTACCTCATTGTGGAAGGCATTCAACGATTCAAGATTGATAATATTAAACATGAAAAGCCACACTTTGAAGCCGAAGTCACCTTTTACGAAGATGAGGTACCAGACTTAAACGATGGCGATCTCCGTGCCAGTTTTACTCGCCTAAAGCAACGCTCTCGTGAGCTGCTTACTTTATTACGACTCTCTTCGCTCTTCCGGCCCGCCTCAATGGTCCTGTCGCCGCTTATCGCTCGGCGTTTCGAATTATTCATTGCCAAAAAGGACCTGTCTCAGGCCGGTCAGCTGGCCGACTTTATGACCGACATTGTCGAGGCCAGTTTTGAAGATAAGCTTCGTATCTTGAGCACCTTGGATCTGCACGATCGACTCGAACGTGTCCTGGCTTTGTTGAACAAGCAGATATCTGGTATTAACGGCAACATCAAGATCACATCCATCACCTCGACCCATCTTCCACCCAATGTCGACATCTCCGATTTAAATCAAAGCCAACGAGAAGCACTGGCCCGACGAGCCATGTCCGGTCTCAATGGCATGACCCCACCAGGAATAGCCGGGCCCGGCCGAGGTGACAAGGATGACGATAACGAAGTTAATGAGGTCGAAGAGCTCAAGAGGAAAATCGCCGAGGCCGGCCTGTCACCGGAAGCCGCCAAGGTCGCTGAACGGGAATTGAGGCGCCTGAAGAAAATGAACCCAGCGAACGCCGAATATGGTGTCATTCGCACCTACGTCGAGAATCTTGCAGAAATCCCATGGAGCAAGACAACAGATGACCAATTAGGAGCAGATACCCTACAGCGTGCTCGGAAACAGCTCGATGACGACCACTATGGTCTCGAGAAGATCAAGAAGAGACTCATAGAGTATCTTGCCGTCTTGAAGTTGAAGCAGTCCGTCAATGCTGATGTCGATCATCAAATCAGCCGACTCACCAAGCAGCTCACCCCACCACCCGAAGGAGAGGACAAGGAGAAAGACAAGGACATTGAGCAGATCCCCGACAGTGAACGAGATGCTGCTACCGCAAAGCTCCACATCCTCAAATCCAAGCGGATGGTTGACAAGTCGCCCATATTACTGCTAGTCGGTCCTCCAGGCGTGGGCAAGACTTCTTTGGCCAAGTCGATTGCATTGTCGCTGGGTCGCAAGTTCCATCGCATCTCTCTTGGAGGTGTGCGAGACGAAGCTGAAATCAGAGGACATCGTCGGACCTACGTCGCTGCTATGCCTGGTCTCATCGTTAGCGGATTGAAGAAAGTTGGTGTGGCGAATCCTGTTTTCCTGCTCGATGAGATCGACAAAGTCAGTTCCAACAACTTCCACGGCGATCCGTCCGCAGCCATGCTAGAAGTCCTTGATCCAGAACAAAACCACAGCTTCAACGATCACTATGTCAACATTCCCATTGACCTTAGCAAGGTTCTCTTCATCGCGACGGCCAATTCCCTCGACACCATTCCACCCCCTCTCTTGGACAGAATGGAGACCATTCAACTCTCGGGATACACAACGATTGAAAAGCGACACATTGCCAAGCAACATTTAATCCCCAAGCAAATTCGAACCAATGGACTTTCCGACGGTCAAGTGGCCCTACCAGACGACGTTGTCGATGCCATCATCACATCGTATACCCGCGAGGCAGGTGTCCGCAATCTTGAACGAGAAATTGGTTCCGTTTGCCGTTACAAGGCTGTTCAATACGCAGAATCACGGGATGCAGGGGATCAGAAATATGACCCCAGTGTCAGCGTGGGCGAGCTTGAAGATATCCTGGGAATTGAGCGCTTTGAAGAAGAGATTGCCGAGAAGAAATCTCGACCGGGTGTCGTCACAGGTCTTGTGGCATATTCTTCAGGCGGACAAGGCAGCATCCTCTTCATCGAAGTCGCCGACATGCCCGGCAAAGGACGTGTCCAACTTACAGGCAAACTTGGCGACGTGCTCAAAGAATCCGTTGAAGTTGCCTTGACATGGGTCAAAGCTCATTCTTACGAGCTGGGTCTCACCCATGACCCCAATGAAGACATCATGGAAAAACGTGCAATCCACGTCCATTGCCCAGCAGGTGCTACACCTAAAGATGGTCCATCAGCGGGTCTTGCACACACAGTTGCCCTGATCTCCCTGTTCTCGAACAAGCCTGTGCCGCCACAAATCGCCATGACAGGTGAAGTCAGTCTTCGTGGTCGTGTCATGCCCGTCGGAGGCATCAAGGAGAAATTGATCGGCGCACATCGCGCAGGCGTCAAGACGGTTTTGTTGCCAAACCATAACCGGAAAGACGTCAAGGATGTCCCAGAAGAAGTCAAGCGGGAGATGAATATTATTTATGTCAAGTAAGTTTACCCCTTCTAGCGTGCCCCCTTGATCATTTCACCTTTTTTAAAAGTATCGATCGACTAACATGTGGTTTTATAGGCATGTCTACGAAGCTCTGCGACAGATCTGGCCTGAGTCAGTCTGGGCGACGGATTCGCATTTTGCAAAGGTGGAAAGTCGTTTATAAACTGATATCATTTGAGAGTCCCATTTTAGTTTGATTGTTCTGGGCGTTGATCCATTGGTTACGAGACCCCAAAACCCAAAACCATACAATTGAGTTGAAATAAGGAGAAGAAGGTTGAGTGAGTGAAGCGATACAGCGAGCAAGTGAGTACCAGGAGCAGACGACGTCGGCGACAACGGTGGTGGCTCACGTTTATATACATATACATGTCACATTATATATGCGCATCAATGATGATTTTTCTCAATGAACAATTGGAATTGAAGATCCTCTAACGGAATCTCGCCATCCTTTTTATTGTTGATACAGCGCTTGCATATGAAGCAATGCATACCCACCTCTCTCGTCCCAGGTTTTTGGTATATACAACGAATTCCCCAATGTAAAACACATCTATGGGCGAGATCAATCTCCACAACCACAAAAGTCTACGAGGCACTCGTCAATCAGCCTATAAGGGCATTGATGGTCTCCTCTTCCAACTCTTTTTGGTAAACAGGATTTGAGGCTGTGGTCTCGGTGGCGGGACGCTCATCAGAGAATCGTCCATGACTTTGGCACTGCTGTGCAGTTCGTGCCATGTCGGCTTCCACTGCGACTTGGACTTTCCGGCGATGACTGATTTGGCTTCCCTTTTGAGAGCAGCTCGCTGTACCGAGTCCGCTTTTAATGGCATCTTCATTTGCGCCTCCATTTCTTTTCGCGACAGTATCGACGTGCGCCAGAATTCTTCGTGATCCCATCTACACGTTTAAAGAAGCAAAGGTTAGCAGGTTGCCATCGGTCAAGACGAGGTTGAGGTGAAGGGAGTATAACATACGGTTTAAGATCTGTAATCTCTTCAGGCCATACAAATGGGTTGACCAATTGTACTGTCATCTTCTTGATATTGGGTATCCGGGCAAATCGGGGTGCTCCAAATTTGGAGAGTGTTCTCACTTCCCTATCTTTTGTCTGATGGATGTAGCTTCGGACTTGTAGAACATCGACATCGTACACCGACTTGAGGTAGTCTCGCATATCGAGTTTGTTGAAGCGTAGGGGAACCTCGAAGCATGCGAAATTAGGTGAGAGATTGGGGGTGCGAAGGAGGATGACCGCCTCGTGTACTTGAGGGCTGCAAGGAAATGGGTTAACACCAACTTCAGTGGCACCAGGAATACGTGATTCAACTCACAAGTAAACTTGCTGTCGTTGTTCCAAGGGAACGTTTCGGGATGTACGGAAATATGCCGGGGGATTAGACATCATTCTTCGAAGTGCCTTGTCATCGAGCTGTGGATTGGCGACGATAAAGGTTTGGACGTCCAGTGAGAGCTTGCTATAGATGGGGTGATTTTGCATGTATTGTAGGACGCGGTTTTGATCCTGCTGCCACCAGTTGGTGTCTTCCGGAGGGCTGGCAGCACGAAGCTTGACTCGTCTCAATTCAATCTCTGCGATTTCAGCTTCTGGCGAAGGGCGGGTTCGCGCTCTCTGAAGGTCGTATCCGAACAATTCATCAGCAGGACGAAAGGTCGGTGTCCCAGCATCTTGTCTCAATAAGTCTCGTCGGGACAATCCCACCAAGCTTGGGATCCTTCGTTTGGCATTCCACAATCGAGGCGCCTTGCCTCTGGGAGGTGGTTTCTGGAAAGGGTTGGTGACGAGCCTTGGAGGGACTCGAGAAGCTCGAGGCATTGCTCCCGAGATGCTTCACACAAGAATAACGGGCGAGAGTGGGATGGAGAAGAGTAGCCTTTGACTTGGAAGTCGAGTGAGGTTTGGTAGAATTTCCATGAACTGGAAGTCGCAAGGGAAACTTTGCCGAGAAGCCGCAGCCTCGTCATGATTGGCGGCGCGAGGCTGAGCGAATCGCCGCTGGTGCTGGGAATTGATTCAATAATGTGGACGCGCGACAATCACTGCCTGCACCTCAAGAGTGACAATCCACCTCATTCTCTCGCTCTCTCTCTCTCTGCCTCTCTACTTGACATCAATCCCTCCGATCTCAATCAACAATCCCATTTCTTTAGATTCATCTGTGTTGCTCTATCTGTTTCCCTGGAGGGTCTTTCTCCTCTTACCCCCTTGGATCTATCGTCCACAATCTCTCAGGTTCAAGCACGCCTCCGTACCTCCGCTACCTTGACGCCATACACAACTTCTTCGCATTCCATCTTTGTCCTAGCAAGGCCACCGACGGCCAACCCACAGCATGGCTCAAGATTCAGACAAGCCCTCGGCCACAGACAAGGGCAAAGGCAAGGCGCCTGAAGATCCCCCTGCCCTGAACGGAGATGCCAAACAATCCGAAGAGAAAGATGCAGACAAGAAGGCAAATGGCAAACCCGAGGAGCCAGCCGCGGATGAGGAGCTAAGCGAGGAGGACCAACAACTGAAAAGCGAACTCGAGATGCTAGTGGAGCGGTTAAAAGAGGATGATGCATCTCTTTACAAACCTGCCATCGACGCCATCAAGAACTTCATCAAGACCTCTACCTCTTCCATGACCGCAGTCCCTAAACCCTTGAAATTCCTCCGCCCTCACTACGACGAACTCGCTGCTCTCTACGACAAATGGCCCGCGGGAGCAGACAGAGACTCGCTCGCAGACATGCTATCAGTCCTAGGCATGACGTACGGCAACGAAGAGAAGCTTGAAACACTCAAATACCGATTGCTGTCCAAGTCAGACGATCTCGGCTCCTGGGGTCACGAATATATTAGGCACCTGGCCCTGGAGATCGGCCAAGAGTATCAGAATCGCCTGACTGACGAGCGTGAAGTGGGCGATCTGACCGAATTGGCTCTCTCGCTAGTACCTTATTTCCTTTCTCACAATGCCGACGCCGATGCCGTTGATCTCTTGAGCGAACTCGAGATGATCGAGGAGATACCAAGATTCCTGGACGAAAACACCTTCTCAAGAGTTTGTCTTTATATGGTAGGAATGGTCAATTTGCTGACATATCCCGACGATGTTGCCTTTTTGAAGACGGCCCACGACATCTACGTCAAGTATAATAGATTGGCGCAGGCCATCGTCGTTGCCATCAGACTCAATGATCTCGAACTCATCCGCCAGGATCTTGATTCTACTGATGATGTCGCCCTCAAGAAGCAACTCGCCTTCTTAATCGCCCGTCAGAGAATCTCCTTAGATCTGCCCACCGACACCAAGGACGAGCAAGATATCTTCGAATGTCTTGGAAACACCCAGCTTCCCAATCACTTCAAAACTCTCGCCAAGGAACTCAATATTCTCGAGCCCAAGGTCCCCGAAGACATCTATAAAACACATTTGGAAAGCGGACGTGGAAGTTCAGCAAACGCCGACTCGGCTAAACATAACCTCGCCAGCGCGTTTGTTAACGCCTTCGTCAACGCAGGTTTTGGTAGTGACAAACTAATGTTAGTAGAGGGTGAACAACGCCCGTGGGTATGGAAAACTAAGGATGACGGCATGCTCTCCACGACGGCGTCTCTTGGGATGCTGACACAATGGGATGTTGAAGGCAGCTTGGACACCATCGATCGATTCCAACAATTGACCGAAGACACCATTAAAGCGGGTGCTCTATTGGCCTACGGAATCGTCAATTCGGGGGTGAGGATGGAGGGCGACCCGGTGATTTCCCTACTCAGTGATGACGACATTTTGCAAAGTCCTAAGCCGATTAACAGACTGGCTGCCATCATGGGCCTGGGCTTGTCATATGCCGGATCCAACCGAGAAGACTTGCTCGACTTCCTGCTGCCGATAGTGGAGGACAGCACTCAAGAAATGCAACTGTCGGCCATGGCGGCGGTCTCACTCGGAATGATCTTCGTCGGCTCTTCCAATAACCAGGTTGCAGAAGCGATCGCGACGCAACTCATGGATGACGACCGTCAGAAGCAATTAAAGGACAAGTGGGCCAGATTCATGGCTCTGGGACTGGCGTTATTGTATTTTGGCCGGCAAGAGGAGGTTGATGTCATTCTCGACATCCTCAAGGCGGTCGATCACCCGATGGCCACCCCAACGGCGACACTGGCATCAGTGTGCGCTTGGGCCGGGACCGGTGCCGTGCTAAAGCTGCAGGAGCTACTTCATATCTGCAATGACCACATCGAAGATAAGGAAGAGAATGTGGGAGAGCAACTAGTGCAGTCTTATGCGGTGCTAGGGTTATCGTTGATCGCCATGGGCGAAGATGTTGGACAAGACATGGTCCTTCGACAATTTGGGCATCTAATGCACTATGGAGAACCGAATATCCGCAAAGCGGTACCGCTAGCCATGGGCCTGATCAGCCCGAGCAACCCTCAGATGAAAATCTACGACACGCTATCTCGGTACAGCCACGATAACGACAATGATGTGGCCATCAACGCCATCTTTGCTATGGGTCTCGTCGGTGCAGGAACCAACAATGCTCGTCTTGCACAACTGCTGAGACAACTTGCAAGTTACTACCACCGGGATCAAAACTCGCTCTTTATGGTGCGTATTGCGCAGGGACTTCTCCATATGGGCAAGGGAACCATGTCCCTCAACCCCTTCCACACGGACCGACAAGTGTTGTCGCGTGTTGCTGCCGGCGGCCTTCTCACAATCTTGGTGTCCCTGATTGATGCAAAACAATTCATCCTGGCCGATGCGCATTACCTGTTGTACTTTGTGGTGACGGCCATGTACCCACGGTTCTTGGTGACTCTGGACGAGGACCTGAAGCCATTGACGGTGAATGTGCGGGTCGGTCAAGCAGTGGACGTGGTCGGGGCGGCGGGTCGACCAAGAACGATTACAGGCTGGCAAACACAGAGCACACCGGTGTTGTTGGCGTATGGTGAGCGAGCGGAGCTGGAGGACGACGAATACATCCCACTTAGCAACACGCTGGAAGGTCTTGTCATTTTGCGCAAGGTGAGTTGAATTTTGACAACTCATTTGAGAAATTCCAAGTACTGACTCATTGATAGAACCCCGACTTTGAAGACAACAAATAGGAGGCGGAGGCCTGGTCGAGTCTCAAGAGACGTGTAACAATTGCGAAAAGCATGCATGGGCACTTGGTAGAGTGTAGAATAACTGCCTAGATTAATCTAGAAATGGGACACAGGCACTCTTGTCTTGATGGGCTCATGGCGTCCCAGAGAGGCAGTGAGCATAGATAGGGAATGCTCTATAGTGTCATCTTCGGTGCCTCCCAACATTATGCTCACTTTTAAGAGCGTTATAAGGCAATGAACAATGGACGATGGATGTTGAAAGGCATGCTAATCTATCCTTGCCGTGGGTTGCTCCTTCCATGTCAAGTCATCAGATCCAAGTTCGCACCTGCCCTGTGATGTCTACCACGTCACGTGCAATATCTATTGCTCTTTCCCTCAGGAGACATACTCCAGCCAATCATTTTTTGGGGAGCATGACCTCAATTCTTCCTTTTGCCTCCAACTTCATGAAAATTCATCATAAAGCCAAGGGTGTTATGAGTTTTCAATTCGACAGCAGATCCCCGAATGAAGTCAGGTCGGAGAAGCCACCCAATTCCGAGACGTCGATCTCCGTGATGTTGTACCACCACACAACCTCCGAAGCCTCCCAAATCTCCCGTTCAACCATAACCGCCTCGCCTCGGCCCTGAGCAAATGTCCATCCCCATCTGGGATATTATCACCCCGCCCTTCGCTCCATAGCAGTCCGACAGTCGACCCGTTGGCCTTCAATGTGCGTGTGCGAATATGCTTACTAACTTAGAGTTGCTCCTCATGGACGGCATCCTCGTTCCGTCCTCTGAGGCTAATATTCAAGCCAAGCTATAATATGCATCATATCGACTCCACTCGACGATGTCAGACCCCAGTTTTCTTTCGTTGCGTCAATCTCCAAATCAGAAAATTAGACCCTGTAAGTTCGACAATATATTCACACATGGAGCCTTTCTGTTGCCGGTAAGTCTTCAGTGTAAAGTACCATGCAATCTGTCTTGCAGTACCGAGGCTTTCGCCGAAATCTCGAACAGCAAATCAGCCGTCATGGCTTGGAGAGGGTGGCTTCGTCTACCATCTGCCCTGTGCCTTCAGGAGCCCATTTACCCGTTCTCCAGCGCTCCCTGACTCGAGGGAGTAAACGATCAACTCGCTCAATCAGGGATCCTGCTGACGAGGAAAACCAACTCCAAAATGAGACTCCGGTGCTGAACCCCAATGCCGCCAACGTCCACGAGCCTGTGGCATCGACGTCGTCTGAACCTACTCCGCCATGTGGCGAGGTCAACCCAACCACTACAGTGTTTGACTACGTTGAAAGTGATAGTACATTGCAGGACGATAGTGGTAAAGCCGACCATGGTGACCAGGGCATTCGTTCACCCAAGACGCCTTCAGTACACTCATCAAACACCTCCGAGAGTGGGGTGGAGCGCATACATCTCAACAAAATTGCCACGCAACCATCCCACGGAACGACGACTCTAGGTCAAGCGATAACTGGTGTCGATGTACACACTCCAATGACCAACGAAAAACACCACGGTACTGGTGATCACGTATTTATCGTGGGATATCAAGGACTGGACGATGAATTGGACCCTCATAACTGGTCGACCCCGCGACGATTATGCTATACATTGCTCATTGCCATGGTTGGGTTGATTGTGGGATTTGCATCCAGCGTTGATTCTGCTGCTGCACCGCAAGCAGCGGAAGAGTTTGGGGTAAGCAGCGTTGTAGAATCCTTGGCGACTGCCATGTATCTGCTCGGGTTTGGACTCGGAGCCCCATTTGCTGCCCCTCTCTCTGAGACATTTGGGCGCAATCCAGTGTACATTGGAACCATGGGTCTTTTCATGGTGTTTGTCATGGCCTCAGCACTGTCACCTAACATTGGCGCTCAGCTTGTTTTCCGACTGTTAGCTGGATTGTTTGGGTCGACTCCCTTGACATGCGCTGGAGGGAGTATCAGTGATATGTGGAATGCAATTGAGAGGACTGCAATGTTCCCAGTCTTTGGAACAGCGGCGTTTTGGGGTCCCATTCTTGGTTTGTGGCCCTACGACGCACCTCATGAGGCTTTGGCATTGGCTAACTGATTTCAGGCCCAGTAATTGGCGGATTCATCGCTCAGTCATCGGCGGTCAGCTGGCGTTGGGTGGAGTGGGTGACATTGATCTGGTCGGGCTTGATTCTTATCTTGCTCCTGTTGTTTTTGCCCGAAACTTATACTCCAACTCTGTTGAAATGGAAGGCAGCAAGCCTGCGGGAAATCACCGGGGACAACCGGTTCATGTCCCAGATGGAGGTCGCCAACACGAAGCTGACGGACCGTGTGATTGCCAACATGTGGCGACCGGTTCTTCTATTTGCATATGAGCCGATTGCGGTCTTGTTTACCCTTTATCTGACGGTGGTCTATGTGGTATTGTTTACCTTCTTGACCGGTAGGTGGCAGATGATTTTCGTCTATTGAACGGCAGGCTAACCGAGACTAGGGTTCGAGTTCGTGTTCGAAGAGACCTACGGCCTATCGCAGGCGCTGACGTTCCTCATCTTTATTGCAATTGGCCTGGGCCTTTGCGTAGCTGGGGCGCTGGTGCCCTGGGTGTACAAGTCATATCGACGGGCTCTAGAGGAAGTACAGGCACAAGGAGGAACCACACTACCTCCAGAAAGAAGATTGGTGTTCGCAATGTAAGCTGGGCAATATGGAACGGTGGATCATTCAAATAGGCTAACCATGAGGCAGGCTCAGCGCACCCATGTTACCGATCGGCCTCTTCTGGATGGGATGGACAGCAAATAGCGCGGTGAACGTCTGGGCACCCATCATGTCCTGCATTCCCATTGGATTTGCCATCTTGGGCATCTTCATCTCGACATATCAATATCTGATTGATGCATATGTGGCGCATGCAGCAAGCGCATTAGTGGGGGTGACATTTGTTCGGTATATTGTGTCTGCGGGGATGATACCTGCGTCCATACCGTTCTATCGCAATCTTGGTGTGGCATGGACATGTACAGTCTTGGGATGCATTGCGCTGTTGTTGGCACCGGTGCCTTTTGTGTTTTACAAGGTAGGTGAAAGGACATACGTGGCTACCTAAGATGAGATGCTAACAATGAACGCAGTATGGGCCGGTAATTCGCAAGCGCAGTCGTTATGCATCAGAACACACTTGATGTATCGCCTTGATTCAATATGTTGTTCGAATGGGGGCAGTGACCAACATGGACAGGTGTCTAAATACCTGGATGGGTGTCCTTGTTGAAGACGTTGTTGATCTGCACAGCATAGCGAGGATGGTTGGGAGTACGATACTATTATGATGTGTATGATTTCATAAAATCTCAACCTTGCCATAGGCATATTGAGCAGATATACCTGATATTGTATAGATACAGCATTAGCCATATATGCATCCATAATGCATCCAGATATACATCCACATATACATCCTGATAAATGCCAAGGAATTATTTATTACATCATTTCTCGCAAGCCCGGGAACGGAAGCTGCCATGCAGCCCGAGAGCCATGCGGCAAGCCCATGTCATGCTCTTGCCTATCCTCGGCGCCCGTACCCGGTCCGTCTTGAAACTCGCCTCTTCCTGTTGGTTCATCCCAACCACCGCTGACCCACCTGCAACGACCAGCAACCTCTCGTTATCACTTCGTACTTGATCAACACGGATGCCATCTCATCTGTTGTTCTCGCTCCGTGTCTCTCTGTCGCTGTGTCAGAATCATCTATAACCCTGTATCACCATGGCGTGGTTCTTATAAACCAGTCATCAGAATGGTGCACACCTCGTCTCGCCAGTCTCGCCATTACTGACGTCGTCTCCCCCCACCTTCAACCTCAACCTCACCTGCGATCGTACCTTCCCTTTCTTCTACACCTGCCATCTACAGGCAGGCAGTAGGTCGCCATGGCGCCTGCCTCTCCCTCCACCGTCCCTCGTATCTCATCCCTCGACTTCGACATCAGCCGCAGGAGTTCTAGGAGATCACACGACTCTCATAGAAGGATTGACGATGACGACTTCGACTTCATGGGCCAGGTTGCTCAAGAGATCATCGAGCGGGATCGTCTTCGAATGCGTCGAGAGTTCATCCGTGTCATGAGCTTCGCCTGCGCTGTCCTCAGTTGGTATGTCTTGTCCATGGTCCTTACAATAAACGACACGCTTCCACTAAAGAGCCTCACACTAATTCGTTCCCAGTCTATGCGCCGGCTCCATTACCTCCTTCTCCCTCTACGGCTCCCGCTTCCTTGAGGATCTCGGCTACACCCAACTGCGAGTCAATGCCGTCTCCATCACTGCCGAGTTGGCCATGTACCTTCCCGTTCCAATCTTTGGATACCTGTGCGACCGATACTCTCCTCCTCCGTTGTCTCTCCTGGCCTGCTTCCTCTTTGGCTTCGGCTATATCCTCGCTGCCTATACCTACAAGTCTGGCCCCCCTCCAGATGCTGCCCAGGACGGACAGGGCTGGCCCTTTCCCGTCATGATTCTGGCGTTTGTTGGTATTGGAGCAGGCACCAGCTGCATGTATCTGTCCGCTGTCGCCACGTGTGCAAAGAACTTTGCCGCTGCAAAATATCGCGGTTTCATGCTCGCTGTTCCCATAGCTGCCTTTGGCTTGAGTGGTATGTGGGAGTCGCAGGTCGGTGCACATCTTTTATCCGAGCGACTCCCCAATGGCGGTCGAGGTGATCTCGACGTCTTCCGATACTTCATCTTCCTCGCCGGCACATTGATTGGTGTCGGCTTGCTAGGCGTCATTGGCCTCCGCATTGTCGACGAAGAAGAACTTATTGATCATGGGGTTGAAGCACTCGAGCAGAGTGGTTTGCTCCAGGAAAGCGAGTTTTACCACGACTCAGAATCGGGCTCACCTGTTAACTACGGCACATTGCAACACGATGTCAATTCGGGCGCCACCACACCCTCAGATACGAGCTCTGGCCCGCCCCTCGACCTGTCCGAGTCCCAGATGCTCAAGAAACGCGAGATGGACCACCGACTCCGGAAGAAGAAATGGTGGCTCCTCAACCATGCCACCCACACTTTCCTGACCGATCGCACCATGTGGCTGTTGGCTGCGGGGTTCTTCCTGCTAACGGGTCCTGGTGAAGCATACATCAACAACCTCGGGACCATCATCCCAACCCTGACTCCCAAACACTACTTTGACCTGACAGCACCCCCGGCTGGACATGCCTCGACCCATGTGTCCATCATTGCCCTGGCCTCGACCTTTGCCCGCCTCTTCACCGGCACCTTGTCAGACCTCTTCGCGCCGCCTTCCAACCCCGAAACTCCTCCCTCCGCCGGGTTCAGCTTCTCACGCCTGGTTCTCTTACTGCCATCGGCATTCCTGCTGCTCTTTGCCTTCCTCAACTTGGCTATCCCCTCCCTCACTGCAGCCACACCCTCACTCTTCCTCCTGTCCTCGGGCCTCCTTGGGTTAGGGTACGGCGCCTCTTTCTCACTCGTACCCATCATTATCAGCGTTGTGTGGGGCGTCGAGAATTTTGCCACCAATTGGGGCGTTGTCGCCATGATGCCTGCTGGCGGTGCCGCCGTCTGGAGCATCGTCTACTCGCTTACTTACTCTCACGCTAGCCATGGTGGCGGCGATATCGGCATCCCTGAGGGCCGCGACGAGTGTATCGGTTACTCTTGTTTCGGTGTCTGGGCGTGGGGTTGCGCTGTCAGTGTTGCCGTCGCTATTGTCCTATGGTCTATCGCCTGGAAGACATGGAGAAGTCGAAATGTTTCAGTCTAAGGCATTACGGCATTCAGGATTCGCCTCCATGATGATTAGAGATTAGGACCGCTGCTCGATACTCTTTCCCTCACGTCCCTTGGGACGACTGATTGACATCGTCTCTCAATCACACAAACCCACTTTCTCGCCGTCTCCTCCTGCCACACCTCTACATTTACATCCATTGATATATATACGAACAATTAACCATAGCGCGGGGTGTTATCTTTTGTTGTATTGGCATTGAGGCCCGCACCCACGAGGCTGATTGATCATGGACTTTGATCGATGCATTCCAAGAGACCATCCCATGCTCAACCAGGGACAATAGCTTGTGCCTGAGAGTTTTGTGCGGTACACATTCTTCAGTGTTGCTCGCCATTGGGCTGGATTTTTTGGAGGGGCTTATGTGACGTGGAATTATCATAGCGACTATTCAATGCAGCTAGATATCATTGTCATCTGTCTGACTACCTATTTCGGATCTCGTAAAGATATATCGCAGGGTCCAGTCTCAAACTACAATATCATAAACCACATCAAGTCTACTATGCTATAGTATATAGCATTCGAATTCAATGGTTGGATTTTCGCACTGATGAGAATAGCTGCTCGCTTCAGTACTTCGTTCCCACCTTCCCCTTTGTCCGATTACATGCTGGGTATCTGTGGGGTTCATTATTATCGTCGTCGTCGTCGTTGGTATTATTAAGGGATCCATGCCCCCTTCTCGTATATCGGGGTCGTCCGCCATCCAGTGTCCACCTACCCCCTCCCTCCGTCAGCTGTTTCCCGTCTACCGTCCAGCCGGCGGAGGAGGCCATTGATGCGCCCCAAAAAAAACAAGATATCGAAAGAAAGAAAAAAGAACCGAACACCAATCATCCATCCATATCCGAGCATCGTCTACTTGCTCTCCCCTGATTGACTCCATAGCTCCTTCAGTCAGCCCGTGCAAGTCGAATAATTCATTAGCACAGGCCGATTCAAATGCAAGACAAGCAAACCAAAAGAAGAGATCGCCCACAAAGCAATCTCAATTGATCGGTCCTAGACCAATTCCCATGCTGCAATCCCAACAAACCCCATTCCCACACGTCCTTTGCCTTCCCTGAACTCGCGCACCGTCAAGCCCCGCGCGTCCTGCCGGTCGCCGAAACTCGTCACTGCAAATAACGTGACTGTCTGACCCCGTGGTCCCAGCTGGTGTGCAGGAATGTCCACGGTCCAAATATCGCCGCCTTGCCCGGCAGGTCCGGCGTGGTGGTCCATAGGAATCTGATCTTTACTTTGTCCGTTAGCTCCTTGCACGGAGACGATGAACACAGGCGGTGGGCCTTTGCGGGTTTGGTACTCCAATGTCCAGTGTGGACACAGAAGACTGAATTGGAAATGCACCATTCCTGATTGCCCGACGTTGATCTGCCTTGCTCGCGGCAGGACCGACTTCTCGCGGATCGAGTAGTCTTCCTTAGCGTTGGTGAAGACGGTTGGTGGTTCAACCATGTCGGGCCACCGGGCAGGATCGATAACAATGTATTCTTGCCAGGTCAGCCTTCGACCTCCTGGGAGGAAGAAGTAGTCTTTGTTCTCGGGGAAGTGCTTGATGGCGAATTCTTCATTCGTCATGGAGAAATACTCCGGCGTGAAATGCTTCACGTACGGACGCCCCGCACCTTGGACGTGACCAGCACCCCAACATGCGTCAATCAACTTCCATTCTCCGTCGTCGATTCGGACAGCATTCCAAGCATGTCCTGCGTTGTATGGCGGAAGGGGTGACCCCGGCGCCAGCGCTGTATAGCCGTATCCTTTCCCGTGTCCACCAATCACTACTGACTCAAGCCCTGCGTAGGTGGCCAGATTGCAGAACAGAGCAGCGTAGCCTTCGCACACAGCGAGACCGCTTTGAAATGTCGACTGCGGTGTGGATGGTTTGACGTTCTTTTTAAAAAAGCTGACCACATCGTAGGCAATGTTGTGGTGAAGCCAGGAAAAAATTGCTCTTGCTTTGTCGGTGTCGGATGAGAAGGGCGCGGTGAGTTGGTGAGCCAATGTTTGGAGAGAAGTGACTTGTTGACGAGGGAAAAGCGTGGCTTGGTGATCTGGAGCAGAGAAATCACGACAAACCAAACAGACGTTGGCCGAGGAAGAAGAATGATGATGATGTGACGCAGTAGTACCATTAAGCTTGGGCTTGGTTGCTTGAATGGCAGAGAGATCTGGGCGAGAAGAAACGGGGATAGGGGGTGGGCCTTGGTGATGTTGAGCAAGTTGCGTGGAAGCAATATCTTGAACCTGCTCTTGGTGGGAATTGTAGGTCGGGAGAGATTCGCGTAAAGGCTGGGTCTGAGGGATGTGATTGGGAGTCACCTCTGGTTCTGGCCTGGAGATGTAACCATTGGTTTTCTCTCTGTAGACGGGTGATACATGTTTGTTGAACAGGTCTCTTGCGGAGTGGACATGGGCGCTTACAGCCTCTCTTGATGGCAGGCTCACCTTATCTCTGGATGGCCAGGAAGGCTGGTCTCTTACAATGGTTGAAGTAGGCTCAGGCTTGACCGAGGTCGGAGAGTCGTGTTGGGTGTGATGGACCTGTTCTTGAGAAGGTTCTCGCGCAAAAGCCGCCTTCTTTGCCCTCTCGATCGACTCGGCTGATGGCATGGGCGGTAATTTTCGTACGGCAGGCTGTTCAGTGGCATGCTCCCGATGTTCGGTCTCTGCTTTCCGGGAGGGAAATCTAGGTGGAAGAGATGGTCGTGGAGGAGGAGCAGGGCGGGTGTCAGTTCCTGTGGTTGGGGGGGTAGTAGCGGGCGTTATGGAGGTGGCAGAAGGAGCTCTATTAACATATTTTGGCTTTTCCTCCGAATACTTTCTTGTGACAGTCGCAGGGTGAGCGTTCTTTGGTGGGAGAGCAGGTAGTTGACATTCTCCCCACGCCGGTGCTTTGACTCGACTAGCGGAATCGGTTGATTTGGTCCTTGTAGTCGTCACCCGAGATGAAGCTGGGGTGTCCACCACACTGCTGCCACCAGTCGACACTGTAGAAGCCACCGAGCCTCGCCTCTCTTCTTCTCTCGAAGTCTTCCTGTTGGGGAGTGGGGGAGGGGGCTTTCGAACTACAGGTGGAGGAGCAGGTTGGTTCCCAATCGTTGAATTGGCAACTGAGACGGAGGCATTTGATCGTTCTGGAGGATTATTGATTGAATGTTGTTTGACAATGATCGGTCGTCTGGTAGGGACAATTGGAGGTGTTGAATGAGACGAAGGACGAGGAGGCTCTCCTGGTACACGGCCAATATGAGCAGCGTTGAGAGCGGCAATGCGTTGTTGGAGAGTCAAGGGTTGAGGATCTTCGGCCATGATTGCAACAACTCGACAAGGACGAGTTGAGACTGTGTGTTCAAGGGCTGGCGATGGTCATGGTAATGAGAAAGGTACATAAGATTCAAGGGAAAACGAAACCACGACCTGGGGCTGAACTGATGGCTGGAGGAGAAGTTGTGGAGCACCGCAGTTTCAAGACTCACAAGAATCTGGGATGTTGGATACGGGCATTTGAGAGAATGTGTTAAGGTTACCTAAGGTGGTATTGATGGCATTGGTGGTACTGGTGGTCACTGAGGTCTGGGTCTGACTAGAGGCTTACCTGGAGGTTAGCGTGGAGGATTCTCCTTCAGTGGCCCCTCGGGCTCCTCAACCACTGACGTTCGGCGTCCGGGTACGTTTTGGTGGGCGGTTGTGGGGGCCAGAACAGAGGGATATCCGTCAGTGGAGAGGCACGAGAGGCTTGGACTGAGAGGGGCCGGCCTATCTTCCGCCTGGCGTTGGCAGTACGCGTCTTTCAGTGACCTTCAGGAGGAGCCAGTCGTCGCGCCAGTGCCGGTGGTGCCCCGTGCCACCCGCCACCAAATATGCATGTGCTCCAAGTGCCTGAACTCGCAATAAGCCGCATCTTTTAGCCACAAGCCGTTATCCGCAGCCTTGTGACTGTTCTAGGCTGCTGTTGCCGGACTTGCCGCCGCCAACGCTGGAAGGCAGAGGGTCGCCCTTGCACTTTATCACGGCATTGCAACCTACCTCGGCAGGTGCCAGAGCTTGAAGGCATCGAGAGATCATCCAACGTTGGCCACATAGACATGAAAATGTGGTCGATCCAAGGTAGCCCATAGCTGCTCCACCGGCGGCGTCATCAGCATCAGCCAACTTGAGACACACGGAAGATCACGGCACCGGAGGCGACAGAATTGTGTCATTTTGAAGCGAAGCCCTAGCGCAGACACTTGTAGTTGTTGAAATAAGGTCAAGGAGCATTGAACTGGCGTCGAGTATTGGCATAAATATAAAATAATGTGAATGGCACACGCATTGGGATTCTAATGCTGTGGGTGCGTTTGTCGAAATATATAATTTTGGGAGGTGAGAATTCAGGCGGCAATAATTAAAACAAGATGCAGTAGGTAGGTAGGTATCTGCGGAAATTTATCACCATAAAGCAAGATCTTTTGTACCTTTCAAAACCTACTTTGGTCGTCATGATAGGCGAATGGTGTCTGGCTTCAGGAAACAGACACCTGGGGCATGAAACTGAGATCAATTCCTGGTTATTCCAATCGCGATTTATTGTAGGAAACGGAAACAAGTTTGGAAGCGAAATGCCCACATAATGTACAGTCATCAACATTGTCAGTCAGCAACAGGCAGCAGCAGCCAGCAATTACTATCTTCTCTTACTGTCCTGAAAGCCTCTTGATCCTGTTGCTCACCATCTCAAGTGTAAGCTCTCACCTCTGCAATACCAGATATCACACGGACCAGGACCTTGGTGCAATGACCAACTCTTAGGTACCTTAGTTACTCCGTATACGCATACTCCCGCACTCTCTACGGAGTATTTAAATTTAGACTAGAATAACCGACAGTACAAGCTAGCTAATAATAATTTAGGTACCAAGGAAGGTTAGGTACCTATCTGCGGTTATATCGAGGCAAGGCTGAAGCATTGGGGGGGGATATGAGTCTTGGCTGCAGCGTCCCAGGTAAATATCAATTCCTCGGCGACGCCATTTCTGTTGAATCGGTAATCACGCAGAAAGGTCATGTGCGCCTATATCCCCATAGGTCCTAATCATTATTATCATCCCTCAGTAATTCACCCATCTCTCGGCTGGAGCATGCTTTACAAGGAGCCTTTCCTCCTTAGCGTTAATCTCCTTGGTGTGGGGATGACAAACACTTGAGCGTCGCCAAGCACAAGCAACGCGTCAGCCCCCTCGGGCCCTCCTTACCGACCAAGCACTTGGAGGACTTGGAACGAGGTTGGAGGATCATACAACACATACTACTACTCCGTAGAGCTAAAAACTCTGTGCGATTTCGTGCGATTTCGCACCCGGTGCGAATTGTCATTTCAGGTAATTGTACTTGTAAATCGATGCGATGTAACCGGCAAAGCGAAAAACCGTAGGCATATTCATCTCAGCCTTGTCTCGCTGGTCTTCAAGTAATCCAAAAACGAAGCACAATGATATGATAACCCAGCCTCGTCTCGTGATGGAGTTATGTCATGAATCATGAGTTCCATGGCAGGAATTTACATTCCAGCCCAAACTGCGCACCCTCGGCACAGATCCAATCTACCATTTGCTACCACCACCCCAGCTGCTCTGGTTGTGTTGCTTCTTCTTCTTGTCCTTGAAGAAGTCTTCTGCTACACTACCGAGGATGGCACCGCCAACTGTTCCTAGGAAGCCATGGTTGGCTTTCTTTCCCAATAGGCCGCCGCCAATACCACCGCCAATCTGTAGAATTGTCAGTGTGAAACATCCTAAGGACTCCGAGTAGGGGGAAACTCACAGCACCGAGAAGACCTCGATCTTGATCTGACATGGGGGGACTATATATAGGCCACGTTAGACGACTGGTCTTAACTTGCACATATAGCGACTGTGACTTACGCATTGGGGTCATAGTTGGGAGCATTAGGATCTGACGATTGTTTGGCAAACTCATGTTGACTGGCATCTTGATATTGCGGCTGTCCTTGGTAGCCACCCGGTTGGTTCATTTGAGCTTGATAGGCTTGATTCTGAGCGTATGCGTCGTTGCCAGCCTGCGAGCCGTAGTAACTGGACGAGCCTTGGGGGTTGCTGGCGTCATATTGGCCAAAGTATTGACCTTGTTGGCCGTGTTGAAATCCACCATGCTGAGGAGGACCGAAAGAGTCCTGTCGACGTGGGGGACCGAATCCCTGATCTTGAGGAGGATAGCCGCCGTAGCCCTGCTGAGGGTATTGCTGCTGTTGCTGGTTGTAGCCTTGTTGTGGATAGCCCTGTTGAGGAGGGTATCCGCCACCGTATCCGCCTTGCTGTTGGCCGTAGCCACCCTGGCCGCCGTAGTTGTCGTAGGGACCAGACATTGGAGTTCTTGTAGGAGATCGGTATCTGAGAGCAATTTGAAAGGTCTTTTGGTCTTCGATTTATCGATGTAGTAGGTGATCGTCTGAAAGAAATAAAGAAGGAAAGCTAAGCTGGTGAGTAGCGGAATAAATAACAGAGCAGTACAGTCGAGGGTTTCAGGTGCAGAGCAGTAACGCAGCCCAGTGGGCACGCGGCTTAGCTTACCAAGTACTCTGTAGTAGTAGTCACGGCCGAAGGCGAAATGGCTGACTGCGCCTGTCCTCCACCAAATGTTGACCGATGGAGAGCATGACAACGAGACTCAGCCCCGCGAACTGTCTAGGGTAGTCTGTAGATTACCCTCTGACTCTGTGTCTGTCTGCCCCTCCCACAGCCGAGCCCGGCACCAACAGGCGGACCCGAAGGACCCTTTGGGCCTTTTGTTTGATTAATGGGACTTTCATGGTAACGCTGTCATCCATTCAGAGTCCGTCGTTCTGTTTCTCTCATCTTTAGTTCTCCGGCCTGCCCGATCTTCCGTCATTTGCCGTCAACCTTCTCGAGCCGCTCCCCAGTTCCCGTACGAGCGTCTCCCCGCCAGCAGATGATGACGTGATGTCACGTGGCTTTGATCATGTGGTCGATGGCGTTGTGGCGTAGACTTCTCAGCCACTTTCATCGCCTACGTCGAACATCATCGACAGACGTCTAGAAGATGTCGCAATGGATTGGGAAACTGTTTGCATACGCTGCATGTCATCCCCATGACCTCGTACTCGTATATAAGCGACGACTCAACAGTCATTCATTCTCTGTGTGTTCCTCCAATTGTGACACTGCCACGTAAAAGGAGTAAAGTTGTAGGAAGACCTCGGTATCTGCATCGTACATCTCCGCAATCATGGTGCGGGAGGGATGATCGACTCGCGTGGAGACGCTGCTACATCCTCGTAATCCCCAAAGTGCGAGTTGTGTTCTATTATGATAGTCCTAAATATGCTATTATCCTTTTCGTGTTTGTAGCCGTGGACAACGTGAAACAAAATCATCATTACCTCCTTGTCACCGAATTATATCACCATGGCAACTTCTGACTACGTGCAAGCATCTGCCACAGCGCGGAAAAGGAGGGCTGCAAACATCAGTGCCTTTTATAAGCCTCCTAGTTGGCCTGAACAAGATCTCCCCAACAACTTGACCGAGTTTGGGTTAAATTCCGGTTATCTGACCCCGGATGAACTCGAGGTCGTCCAGTCTGAAGCAGACGTGATATTAGAAAAGATCAAGTCCAAGACATGGACATCGCTGCATGTTGCCAAAGCATTCTGCAAGGCGTCGGCTCTGGCTCAACAATTGGTATGTACTTGGGGAATCCAACTCAATTGTTACTGACACGTTCCAGACCAACTGCTTGACCGAAGTACTGTATGCTGAAGCGGAACAACGTGCCCAGGAACTTGATGACTATCAAGCAAGGACAGGCAAGCTCATCGGTCCCCTCCATGGCTTGCCAATCTCATTGAAGGACTGCTTCATCACTGCACCACACCCATCATCCAATGGATTGGCAGCGTTTGCCAACGAGCCTTTGGATCAGGACACGCTCCTAGTGACCCTGCTGCGCGATCTGGGAGCCGTCTTCTACGTCAAGACCAATGTCCCTGTTGCGATGATGATGGCCGAGACCAACAACAACGTCTGGGGAGAAACCAGAAACCCGCTCCATAAACTGCTTAGCCCAGGCGGCTCTAGTGGCGGAGAAGGTGCTTTGATAGCATTCAAAGCTTCCCCATTAGGGATTGGTACGGATATTGGTGGAAGCATCAGAATTCCCGCTGGCTGGTGTCATCTCTACGGTCTCAAGCCGAGTTTTGGTAGGTTCCCAACTTATGGCGGAAAACCTGGCATTGCTGGACAGGAATATATTCTCGCGGTTAATGGACCTATGGCGAGGTCTTTAAAGACCATTCAACTATACTCCGAAGCAGTCCTGTCTGAGCAGGTGAGCCCATGGGATTACGACCACAAGGCATTACCCATTCCCTGGAGGAAGAATGTGATTCAGCCACCAGGGAGAAAGCTTCGGTTCGGTCTCATTGGCGTTGATGATGGTCTGGTTCACTGCCATCCACCCGTCGAACGGGCACTGAAGATGACTAAGGCTGCTTTGGAAAAGCAAGGCCATGAGGTCATTCCATGGTCTGTAGACGACCACGATGTCATCATCAAGGTATGTCCCTCAACATCTGTCCCATGGCATGACCTGTCACTCATGAATCCTTCCTATGTTGCAGAACCTCCAGGCCGCATTCTTCGACCTCGGCGGCGCCGCCATCATGGACATTGTCAAACCATACAATGAGCCCGTCTTCCCCAGCATGCAAGGCTATGCTGTAGCTGCCGAGGCCGGCGAAGGCGAACTCGGACCGACCAAGATGCGCATGATGAACATGCGGCGCAACCAGCTCCAAAAGGCATATTTGGACCGCTGGAACGCGTCCGCGACCGATGGTAAACCCCGAATCGACGGAATTATCCAGGCCGTCAGCCCATGGGCGGCCCCTCGGTTGGGAGAGACGCAAAGATCCGGCCTGTATGTCGGCTATACCGGCGTATGGAATCTGCTGGATTTCTCCGCTTGCACTTTCCCCGTGACTTTTGCCGACAAGAACCTCGACCCACCAAGGGACATGAGTTCCTTCAAACAGCTCAGTGATATCGACGGTCGCATTCAGCGGGATTATGATCCAGAACTCTATCACGGAGCCCCGGTCTCATTGCAAATTGTCGGTCGTAGACTTGAGGAGGAAAAGGTACTCGAAATGACTGAGGTCATTGCTAATGCTCTGAAAGCGGCATGAAGAAGCATGTAATGGCCCAAAGAAACGAGAAAATGCCGCGATCCTTTGCTAAATGATGGTTATTCGTCATGTATATCATAGACATTGGTCTTAGGTTTTGTGCCGAAGGCTGTGGCTCTGACTGCCAATCTAATTTGGATATCCCACAGAAGGCTCTACGGTAAAGGGGGTTCAACGAAGCGGACCTTGCACGTGGGATGGCCACATATCACACAACAAACGAATGCCTGCTGACAATATGGAATGTAAACTTCTCTTGTACACATTCCGTCGAATTGATCGTTTTGCAATGCTTTATTACTCATACCGTGCTAACATCATGTGCAAAGCCGTATCGCTGTACACGAAACTCGCAACATGGCGAGGACATCTCTTTTTTCCCACCAACGACAAAAGTCTGTCGTAAATCTTCACGTCCTTATTTCTACCCATCCGCCCACAGGAGACTGAACGCCAACCTCATGAATTGCATCACTCGATTGCCTTACGCTTGAAATACATCCCACAGCATCCGACGTGTTTATACACTGACCTCAACACGACCCTCACCACCCTTGCCCAAGGTGGGGAGCAGGTAGGTGATATCATCCCAAGGATGACGGTACAGCCCAGTGCGGAGACGCTTCTGATCCAAGAAATGCGCAATCAAACCAATAGAGCGACCCAAGACGAAAAGACCGTTCAAGACTCCCATTCTCAGATAGTCCTCAGCCTCCTCGGGAGAAAAGGCACCACTGTTTCGGAGCAAATCAACGAAGCTGACGGCGATGGCACCATCGACGTTGAGAATCAGGTTGTCCTTCTTGGAAGTGGTAACCGTCTCAACAGCAATAGCGTAATCGAGAAGCTTGTGAGAAGCAAAGTTCTTGGTGACGAATTCCTTCACAAGCTCGACACGGAGATCGGGGTTGTTTCGTGACTTGACGCGGTGACCAATGCCGGGAACTGAAAAAGGTTAGGATTGTGTTTTCACAAATTGGGATCAGACTGGACTTACTCAGCTTGTTTTCCTTTCTCATTGTGTCAACGAATTCTCTCGGCGACCAGCCCTTGTCGAAAGCCTTGGAGAACTCCTCAGCAGCACCATCGAGAGCACCACCGAAACGAGAACCGATAGTCAGGAGACCAGCAACGAGAGAGGAGATCAGATCTTTGCCGGCACGAGTGGTAATAATGGTGTTCATGGCACCAGACACAGCTGGACCGTGGTCGGCAGTCAACATGAGGATCATTTCCAAGAACTTGCTGGCTTGCGGTGGCAGTCTTCGACGGAACCAAAGGAGCGACATGACACCTCCGATACCAATGTCCTCCTTGAACACATCCGAAATTGGCATGCCTGCATACAGCAACTCTTGACCTCTGTCGTCGGAGATGGTGGAGATAAAGGCAGCGGGCTTTCGGATAAGACCCAATTCTTGAGCCCAAGCATAGTCGAGAGGGATCTTGGGAACGACGGGTTCTTTGGCAGGCTTGATGGTGCCCTGCTTAACGAGCTTCTGGTAGACTTCGCTGAGGATCTGTGGCAGGTCTTCAAAGGTCTCTGGAACAAAGAATCCGGCCTCTCTCATTGACGAGTTCTTGACAACAGCCGTCTCCAACTGAGAGTTGGCTGATGCGCCTGCGTGACCGAACTGAACTTCAGTCTTGAACATGCTGGCACAGGTACCAATTGCCCATGCAACAATGGGCTTGGTGATTTGGCCGTTCTTTACAGCCTCAATAACGCGGTATTCCTCCACACCACCAACCTCACCGAGCAAGAGAATGATTTTGCACTCGGGCTCGGCTTGGTAGCGCATAATGTGGTCAATGAATGAAGTACCGGGGTATCGATCACCTCCAATAGCAATACCCTCGTAAACACCATCGGTGGTTTGGGAGATGATGTTGTTGAGTTCGTTGGACATGCCACCGGACTTGGAGACGTAGCCAACAGAACCCTTGCGGTACAACTTGGAGGCCACAATGTTGTCCATCATGCCACCAGTGTTTCCGATTTTGTACGCGCCAGGCTTGATGCCACCAACGGTGGCAGGGCCAATAATTGTGATTCCCTTCTCTTTCGACTTGACCATCAGCTCACGAGCACGTCGCTCAGGAACACCTTCGGCGATGATGGCGATTGAACGAACTTGAGGCACGTTCATCAGTTCCAGAGTGGAGCTGTAGACAGATCGAGAAGAGGCAAAGTTGACGATGGTGTCAACGTCAGGATGCTTCTCAAAGGCCTTCTCGACGGATTGGTAGACAGGGATCAAGGTCTCGGTGGTTCCCCAGTACATCTTGCTGACGAATTGACCGCCAAAGGTGTAGATGATACCGGCCACTGAGGGAGTAGTTCTCTTGCAGATGAAGTCGAAATCGAGCATGCCTTGGACAGCCTTTGGCTGCATACCGCTGATTTCAATGTCAGCATGGAGCCTCTGGCAATTTCTGAGTCTTGATCACTTACTAGACAAAGCATCTAGTCTTGTTATGAAAGAGATTGTTCTGTGCGGGACTTGGGACCCTTGAAGGAGGCTCAAAACGACGGATGTTGTCGTTGGCAGAGAAAGGAGTCTCTGATCCTGGAGTCGAAGCACCATCGGGGAGGTCGATGGTTGGCACTCCGTTTGAAGCACCCTGAGTTGCGGAAGGCATGGTGGGAGGAGACTCCTGTCGAACGGGTAAGCCCATGAATGAGGATTGAGTAGAAAAACGAGAGAACAATAAAGACAATGTAATCCTGTGATAGACTGCGGTGTCGAGAGTCTTCTTGCCGTGGGGTAAGAGGGCAGCAGGGGGTTCGGGGGATATTATTGCACTTACAGTAGATGATTCAACGGTTGAGTGAATGAAGTATGCAGGTCAGGGGATGTGGTTGAGATCCAGCAAAGAGAAATATCAAGCTATGGGAAATGGGATGTGCTGAGGCTCGAGAGTTCAGAGTTCAGGGTTGAGGAGTGGGTGGTCAAGTTGTGACAGTATGTGGCCTCAGGACGATGATGAGGGCCAAAAATTGCCAGACCAAAGTGCCAGGTGCTCAGAGGGTAACCAGGTTGAGATGAAGGGGCAGTTGCAATTGGAGGGCTGTGGAGAGTCCCTTGTGGCCCTTCAAACTTCAGGGACACGTTGAATGCAGCCAAAGCATCCAGCAACAACTATGGGATTGGAAGATCGACTGTTGAGAGCCCGCTTACCACACTGGCTAGGGCGGGGCGTGAGTTTTAGGCATTGGCGGCCCCCAACCTTCAGGTGGGAACCCTGTGCCACGCTGCACGCCGCACTATACATCATCCTATTTGGGCGGTGAGATAATACTGTGCGTCTTGAGCGGGATGTCATCAACAACAATAATAGCCACTGTACAACTAAGCTCGTTTACGTGTCCTCTCTTACGGAGTTGTCAAAATCGTAGGCAGCTTACGCCCTACCGTTGTGACCATGTAGACTCAATTCATCCGAGAGTTGGTTGTGTATCAATATGGTACCCTGTTGAGACGACAACGCTCATCTACTCGCGTGCTCTCCCTTAATTGTTCAACAAAATAATTAAAAATGTCGGTGGACTTCTGTTCCCCTATGCGTAGCGCAGGCACGTACTCCATACTACTCCTTGTTCCGGCATGGCCTGATCGCCAATTGCCCTATCAGAGCCTAAATCTCACCTACAGTAGGCCCGGGGTCCGGACTCATGGTTCCTACCGTAGGATCTCGGGCCCCCATATCTCGTACTTCGTGTTCAGCTTCTCCGACCGGAGTTCTTTTCGATCGCAGCCTCAGCAACCCCATTATAGCCCAGGGGATTTGTTTACTTTGTTCATTATGGCCTGTATTTTGCAATGCTAGGGAATTCGCAGGTGTTGACATCACGCTCCTACGGGAATTATCGCTAGGATTGCTTTACATTATCTCATCGTCAAGGTATATTTCTTTTCTCCGCCGAATCATCCGAGATGGGCTCATCCAACAAAAAATTAAGAATGTTTTGGGTGCCATGTACAGTTCAGGGTCCCGTGTCACTAGAGCGGACAAGACTGTGACCGCCTATGCTCAGCGTGCCTCAGCTGTCGCTTCGGTCCAATACCAACCAAGCTAAAGTGACCCCCATATCCTTAAATTGGGCCTGACCATTGTCCAATGCAGCCGAGGCCCCGTCCCTGGCGTCATGCTACCAACCTGCCACATCGAGTTCATCCGACAAAAATATTGCTGAAGATTGTCTTGTTGCCCCTCGATAAGTTTAGCAAGTTTAGCAACGCTAGTGATGATCCCCAACCTATCAACTTCAGGCAAGGCGTTGTTGGAGGAGCCAGACAAGCCTGATGGACCCCCTTGCTCCCAACAACCACCATGCACGATGCCACCAGTTTTTAGTGCCCACCCATGCCACCTTACTCCCTGCTGACTGGGGAAAATTCTATAGGGGAGAACTGCAACTTTCCCACGCCAACAACCGCTTCGGCCCCCATCATTCACAGCCAATGTGCCGATGGTTGGATCAGTATTGTACGCACACCGAGTGAACCCATTCCCACGTAAATTCAGGCTTAGGTAGATTGGTACAGTGTGTAGGTGGTACTCGTAGCACTCAACCTGCCAGGTCCGCATCAGACAAAAGTGGCAGTGGTCAATCCAGCACTTTCTGTTTCAACCATCACTACTACTGTCAATAATTTCCTAGCCCCAATTCCCAGCAGTCTTCTGCATCCCACACCAACTCCAACTCCAACACCCATACCACCACAATTGTCCTCTGTACACTCTTGCCTCTTGTTGTCTCTTGTCCACTTGGACTTGTTCTTATCCTGCAACTCTTCCTCATCTACACGTCTGCTCCCCATAACGGCGTTTGAACCGTCTCTTCTAAACCAAGTCCATTGACCACCTGTCCAAAGACTACCCCTCACCGCCGCGACAATGTCAGCAAAGTCCATTCTAGAGGCTGATGGAAAAGCCATCCTCAACTACCACCTCACTCGTGCCCCAGTGGTCAAGCCTACTCCCTTGAAGGCCTCAGGAGTTCACAATGCTCCTCCCAAACTAGCATCTCTCTACTTCCCCGAAGATGAGGATGTTGAGGGCATCCTTGCCCAGGCCGAAGCCACCTACCCTTGGCTGTTGACCCCTGGCTCCAAATTCGTTGCCAAACCAGATCAGTTGATCAAGAGAAGAGGAAAGAGCGGTCTTTTGGCCCTGAACAAGACCTGGCCTGAAGCCAGAGCCTGGATCGCTGCACGAGCTGGCAAGGAACAACAAGTCGAGCACGTCGTTGGTACCCTGCGCCAGTTCCTGGTCGAGCCATTTGTACCTCATCCCCAGGATACTGAGTACTACATCAACATCAACTCAGTTCGAGACGTAAGATATTCTACAACCCTATGCATACCAGCAGTAAACTAACAATTGGATAGGGAGACTGGATCCTGTTCACTCACGAAGGTGGTGTGGATGTTGGCGATGTCGACGCAAAGGCAGAGAAGGTGTTGATCCCAGTCGACCTGAAGAAATTCCCCTCCAACCAAGAATTGGCCGCAGGCCTTCTCAAGAAAGTCCCCAAGGGCGTTCACAACGTTTTGCTTGACTTCATCATTCGATTGTACTCTGTGTATGTCGATTGCCAGTTCACATACCTCGAGATCAACCCTCTGGTCGTTATCCCCAACGCAGCCGGCACATCTGCCGAAGTCCACTTCCTCGATCTCGCGGCCAAACTTGACCAAACTGCCGACTTCGAGTGTGGCACTAAATGGGCCGCCGCCCGCAGCCCAGCTGCCCTTGGCCTGCCCGCCACAGCCCGGACTGACGGCAAGGTCACCATCGATGTCGGACCTCCCATCGAGTTCCCTGCTCCTTTTGGCCGTGAGCTGAGCAAAGAAGAAAAATACATCTCCGACATGGATGCAAAGACTGGTGCCTCCCTCAAGTTGACCATCCTCAACTCTCAAGGTCGCGTCTGGACTTTGGTTGCTGGTGGTGGTGCTTCCGTGGTTTACGCTGATGCCATTGCCTCTGCAGGCTTTGTTAGCGAGTTGGCCAACTACGGAGAGTACTCTGGTGCCCCTACCGAGACCCAGACTTACAACTACGCAAGAACGGTGTTGGATCTGATGCTCCGCGCTCCCGTCCACCCTGATGGCAAGGTGCTGTTTATCGGTGGAGGTATTGCCAACTTCACCAACGTTGCCTCAACCTTCAAGGGTGTGATTCGTGCCCTGAGAGAGGTTGCCGTACCCCTGAATGAGCACAAGGTGCAGATCTGGGTACGACGTGCTGGACCCAACTACCAAGAAGGTCTCAAGAACATCAAGGCCGTCGGCGAAGAGTTGAAACTCAACATGCACGTGTACGGACCTGAGATGCACGTCTCAGGTATTGTACCGTTGGCTCTGTTGGGCAAGACCTCCCCTGTCCCCGAGTTCGGTGGATAGATTTGAGAGTCGCACTTGTGTGTTTCTTGGGCAGCGAGACGAATCATGTTGTATGACTTGACAGTGGAGCACATCAATTATCGTATCGTGTCGATGTTTGATATGCTGTTGGCACGCGTCGGGGCGATCGGAAAAAAAGGGGGGCATGGGTTGCAGGCGTTTTTTGTCCTTTGCTTGACGCAACGAGATGAAATTAGTGCGTCTTGTCTTGTCCATGTGACCCGGCCGGCCTGCAAGATGCAAATGGCTGGAGGTCAAACTTGATAACAATCAGCGTAAATACGTTACTCCTTTAGACTCGAGCATGGTGAGGTTGAGTAATAATGAATTGATGGAGTGAAAGACAATATGGTTGGCGTGCAAAATCACGTGATATTAATCGATCCTCTTCAAAGGCGTCTGTTCTCAGACTTGTGTATGTAGAGCAGATGATGATCAGAGTCTGTCGTTGAATTATGTCAGGACATGTTTGATGACATCAATTCAATGTTCTTTCCTAACTGACATTAAGCTCGACTTAGATCAGGTGCTCGCTCAACCTAGCAAAGTAACTAATATAACATGTGTGAACCCTGATGAATGGCGCTCTTGATTTCTTTGATCCATATGATTTTGCTTACTCTCTCTTTCATGTATTCATTCAGCAAGACCACGAGCCACAGTCAATGCAGACTCGACGACAAGATCAACACCTAGTCGTCATCATCACTCCACTAAAATCGCCTTCCCTCCGCCCAACTCATCGATATATGCAATCTTTCCACACCCCTGACTCGTCGACTTATCCTCCTCACGAAGAAGCACCGCCAGGACTTCAACGGGTGGTTCTAGACCTAATAAATTGGCTCGTTTCCAGCGCTGTAGGCGCGGGGTTCCAATACATGGGCCGTATTGGGATGACAGGTCGAAATGGCGAAGGATCTTCTCGTGCATTGAAAGGTGGGATTGGTGGACTTTTAGGGGGAAGAGAATGGTTAGTGATGGGAAACACGGGATTTGTGGGGCATCTCATCAGACACCAAGGACACATACCTCGAGGAGCCAACCGTCCATCCTCTTCTGCTTTCCAGTACTTTTTGATCTGAGCATCCGTGACTTTTTCTGCCAGAGCCTCTCGTTCATCCTTGACTGGCACTTTGGTAATGGGTTTCGTTTTCTTCTTCGGCGTTTCTCTGATTGCGACATCGATTTTTTCCTCTGCTGGTTCAACTTCAGGTTCTAGAAGAGTCGTCTCCTGTACCTCCTCTTCCTGGTCGGTGGGTTGTATAATCTCTACGTCGCCAGCGACTTCATCATCGATGATCGCTTGCGCGGGAGCTGACAACTTGGAGCTGGCTTTCCGTGACTTTGAATCATCTTGTCTGTTGGCCTTGGTGACGCGGGCGGAGTTTTGGTTGAATGATAATCGAGATTGCGCATGTGAAGTTGGGCCGGTGGGTTTGGATTTGCGGGTTCGAGGGGGCATGGTGGGCGAGCGACTATGTGAGAATCGGAGGGGTGTATGTGGCAATTCGTAAGATTGAGTCAACGGTGGTGAGACTTGTTGGTGATGTAAGAGTAGACTGAACAAAGATGTACGGACTACTCGCTGGTATGAAAGATGAATAATGGTATTCCGACTATTGGGGCAAGTTCTTAGACATGTAGAGGCAGTAGAGGTAATACTATGCGTAGTGGTGGATCAGTGAAAGTCCAGACCAGATGGATACCTTCGCTTTCCATGACGTTTCGTTGCTGAGGCAGCCGCGGAAACGCCAAGAATGAAATCACGTCGCGTCAAACAAACGAGCACGCGTAAAGTGGTATGGTCACGTGATGAGACACCCCTCGAGAGTTGCGACGTCAAATAATCTTTGGATGGAGATTTTGGGAGATGAAACAAGAGGAACTGTTTTATTTAGATTTTCATATATATTTTTTGGCTATGAGATTTTATGTAGGATTAACTTTGGCAAAGACTAACACAACACAAATGATGCATAAAGCTGGGATAACATCTCTTCAAACATGGACAGATGTATCCATTGTTACCTGCCCTCCGTCTCCATCCCAGCTTTGATTTCTGCGTACTTCTTGTGTACCTCCACTCCAAATGTTGAACCCGAGATCGTGGTTCCAACAGCACAACAGGTTATGCCGGGACCCATGCCTAACCACTTGATACAGGACACAAAGTATTCCAACCAGTCACGACCCCAAGGCAAGCCCCCGCCATGATGTATGGAATAATACAGTTCAAGAAAATTTTGATAAATCTGCGCACTCGAGTCTCTGCTGGACCCGAGGCTAAAGCATGCAATCCGAATCCCAAGGCACCAATACCTAGAAAGAGAAGAAAGCGGCCGGTTCCAGGATGAGAACATCCCCATCCGTTCCTGTGTCTGGCGAGAATCAGAGCAACTAATGAGGCCAAGCCGGCGCAGGCATTCGAGACGGTGCAAGCGATTGAGTCGATGCAGCATGCGAGGGTAGTCCTTTCTTGATTTTCTTCCCGATTTGCTTCCAGGGCAGGATTGTCTCGAGTTTGTTGCGGGATTGTAGTACTACTGTTGCGTCGGTTAATGTTGTCGCGAAATGCCATGAGGGGGGAACGATCATTCAACGATGAGGATGACGGGATGGAGATTGGCGATGGTAGTGGATATCGTCGTGTGCGCGCTTGAGTGACGAGTGGAATGAAAGGAGCAGATGATGGGCGACGGGGTCGGACTCGTGGGATGTCAATGGCCCTAGTGCTCTGGATTCCGCGTGGGGGACTGATCGAGTGGGGATCCAACATGAGGGTCCTGGCTCGTCTGGGGGGTGTGATGTCCTCAGAACCGATGGAGGATGGCGTCAAGGAAGAGCCCCCGGCTTCGAGGTCATCTTCTCGGGGTGAGTACCTCGGTGGGAGAGTGTATGGTGGTGGGGTTGATGATGCAAGGACGCCATCATCTCGATCATTGTGTGCAGCCCTGGTCGAGGTTGATGATGATGCATGCGCGCCATTATCTCGACCTTGGTGTGCAGCCATGAAGGAGGCATATGATGGTGGTGGTGGTCTTTGGTGATGGCGGTGGCATTTCTGCTTGGAGTTGGCAGCTCCCCTAATAATGTGGTTGGCCATGGCTGTGATGATCAGTCCTTGCTTTGGGGTGGGAAAACTTGGTGTGAAAGAAGAATCTGTCAGTTTTTCGAGGGCAGAACAACTGTGCTTTATGGAAAAAGACATCGTGAGAAAAATCAAGGACTCCGTAGAGAGTAGAGTAGAGTCCGTAGCGCGAAGAGTAAACTCCATGTGGTCGATCCACTAGGTCCTCACAGCCTCGTGTCTTATTCGATACCGTTCGGTCGCAAGATGATAGTAGGCAACAGCAAAAGCATCAAGTCCGGCTTGTGGATATGGGATAGTTGTTGTATAGACCTCGCGAAGGTGTGGATAAGAGCATCGTTTTCCGGTTCGTCATCACCACTGGTCAACCAGGAAGGGCATTCTAGAGTTAGTAGCATGACGGCTAGCCAAAAACACCATGCATGCCAAAAGACCAAATGTGATTGAGAAACTTGGGCAGGCTTAGAACACGCTAAGTCCGTTCAAATCGCATCGTCAAAGATCAGCGGGGCACTAACAATGTTAAAATCAATAGAGATGGGGTCAATGTCCGGAGGAAAGTCTTGTGGCTCGAATCTTGTTCATTCAGACGGAAATCGTCAGAGATGTTCGAGCTAGTTGATGAGGTCTTGCCATGCAATTGTATGCAGCCCAGAGCCTGTGTTTTAGATACCTGTACAGCTTCCATGTAACGCCCCGCGATGCAAATCGACAAAAACTGCGCTGAGTGACGCTGCCTCAGAGATGTCGGTGTCATATGTCATGGACTAAATCCATCTTGAAAATGCGCACACTCATCGCAGCTTTGTCATGGCTTTCACAAACCATAGGGTATATACATGATGATGCGTGTGCTTAATGTTATATAGTCTTCAATCGTAAAATCATCTTTCGTGTCGCTCACCTCGTCTCGTAGAAAATGTCATGGACCGGAATCATGAGGTGGGAGCATGCCAAAATTTCCACGAACCTCTCCACCATGGTGTTTTATCGCCCCAACCCCATTTGCCAGTCGTGGCCGAATGCACATCATCCACACTAAGATAGTCGACCCCTTCGCGGACGAGGACACGCCAGAGGTAGTTTCGTAGTCCCTTTGGCCAATCAGGCACGTTCCAGTATCTCACTTTCAAGCCTCGAGAGTGTGCACCTGCAATCTGCTTGCGGAGCTTGTCCTTTTGACTCCGGGAAAGATGACCCCGCCAAGGAAAGCCTATAACCCGCCGGAAGTCAACTGAGGCATAGTAGGAATTGGCTGGCGAATATACGGCAGGGTTTAGTGGAGCCGACCCAGAATAACCTTGACCTTGATTTTGAGAGGTGGGCAACTCTTCATCAACAGAAATATCACGCGGAGAGTCTACGGATGATTCCTGAGCGGGAACTCCAGATGGGGTTTTCGTCTCCATCAGTCTTTCCATGAATTCCAATGGGGCATCAAAGAAGATATCGCGATAGTGAGAGTCGGCGACAACGGAATTGAAAGGCGCATGTCCGGTGGCGACAACAGTGATGGGGCCCTCGATGACAGTACTGCCATTAAAGTAGGTGAGATAGTTGAGGTCTCGCAAAGGCTGCAACTGATCGGAAACGACGGGCCAAAGAGTAGGCCCATCAGTTTTGAAGTCGATGAGGAGGACGAGGGATCGGGATGGCTCGGTATCGAAAACGCCGTTTCGAGGGCTATCGAGGGAGGGGTGGAAGGTGGTGATGGGGTTTTGTTTCTCGAGAATCCCGAGTAGAGGGTTGATGTAGAGGTTACGCAGGGTTCGCTCGGGGGTGAGTGAGGCTGTTGAATGGCCTACGAAGAGATCGTCATCGAAGAGCCAGACGTCAGCCTCTACTCCTGTACATCCTGCGTTAAGAGCAGAAAAGAGAGGTTCTTTCCGCCAATAGTCATTGTGTGAGTGGCAGGCAACTGGTTGTACGTCTCCGGAGAAATCGGTGGGCCATCGCCCTAATTGTGAGGGGACATATTCGGTTGAGCTTATTGCTTCGAACGAGTCATCAAACTCATCGGGGAAGAAAGCCGTGAGAACACCACAGGCAAGGATGATAAACTCGACGATTCCACTGTTAGGTCTATTAGTCAAAATTTTCTCTATATGGCAAGTCAAGAATAGCTCACAGAAGCATCAGGGCAATTGCCAACAGGCGTAAAACTCTTCTCAGTGGAGAGGGCCGGTTGGACTTGTGAGGCTGCTCGTATGTGAATTCTGTTTTGTGATTTCTGCGGCCTAGGCAAAAACATCGTGTGCAAAAGTCAAGTCTGGAGAAGCGCCGACTACTCTTCGAGGAGGTGAGATCGTCTCCATAGCCCGATTCCGAGTCATGATGTAGAGTAAATCGAGTAATGGAGACGGGGAAATTTTTCAAGGAATCGGAACTCTGGGTAGTGGGGCTGCGGAAGACGCCATTTTCTAAGTCGGGGCTGCGTTCAAAGGAGGGTTCCTGCGTTAAAAAAGGTACACGCTCCAGGTCTTGGGATGATTCGTTATGAGAGGCAGCATCAAGGCTCTTGCGGAAGTCTCGGAAGGGTGACAACGAGGATTGTGGCATCTCGATGAGGCTGCACTGCAGCGAAGCGAGCAGAGGACGACCGGAGAGTGGGATGTTGGAGGTGGTGAGCTGACAAACCCCAAAGGGTCCGTCAAAGGTTGCCAGGCACTGCGGCACTGCGGCACCAGGTGGGTATTATTGCGTGCCAGTGCGAGGCCACAGACCTTCTAGGTGGCTGGATTGGGCCAAGAGACCACTAGTTGGGAAGTCTGGATAAGAAGTTAGTCACTGTAGTGGGTGGTTCAGTGGGGAACAGCCGAGGATTGCAAAAGAGGGTCTGGGTCTGAAAATGATCCGACGCGGAGTGTTCGGTGTGGTGTACCTTTGAATGGTGCTAGAGATGCCTCGACGGTTGGCACGTTGGTCTGGTTTGCAACAGCCAGCGTTTGCTGCTTGTCGTGCGAAGATGTTGTGTTGGTGTTTACGCCCGTCCGTTGGTTGTGGTGGCACTTTTCTGGCAGCCACGTAGCTTAGGTCAGCCGCAGTGGGAAGCGTTTTCAGGTGAGAGCGCAGACGCTGGCAAGGCAGGGGAGCGCGCAGGTGGTGTAGGCCAATTCAGTCGTGTACAGACATTGGCCCCAAAACGGTACAACGGCCAGACAGACGAATGAGGGGCAGCGTTCAACGGGTGCAGGTGAATGGCCAGGTAGTGTAGAAAGTCAGCAATTCTACCGTGAATGCACAACGCATAAAAACAGGTTGGTCGGTTTCAACGACAACAGCAAAATGAGGATGTGTAAATTGTGAGAGAGATCAGAAAGTCGGCAGGATTCGGTCGAGGTCGTTGGTGGCCTCTTAAGAGCGAACAAAGTTTGGCAGCAAGACGGAGTAGGTTTGTGAGGGAGTCTGGACTCTCAACTCTTGGGCTCTTTTGCCTCTGGACTTTACATTGTGCCCGCTTCCGAGTCATCGACTGGCATTCCTACCAGGCTACGGCCACCTGCCAACCGCGTACCAAGCTTCCAACCCAGGAGCTAGCACCGAGCCATCACCCAGAAAACGCAAACACCGATGCGCGGTCATACCGCACTTTACTGGTGTCGAGACTTGTCACTGACTACAGAGGACGGCAGAAAACGTGCTGGACATAACTAGCCCCCGAAGCGATGGCGTCGTGCATGTCAGGAACATTTCGGCAAATTTGCCCAAAGGATTTAGGAGTCGCCAAAGGATCGTGGAAGGATGGCAAAGGAATGGCTCAGGATGGAGGAGGAATGTGCCAGTGCCACTTGTGTTTCCCACAGCCAAATGGCACGCAATGACGCCCTCGGCCCTAACATTCTAACGAGTTGCTGGGGGTGTCACGGGTGCATGGCGACGGCGGGGCCAATGAGTCAAAGGACTCCAGGGTCCAACGAGTAGCATCGACTCGAGTCCCAAGGCTAATAATGACGCTTGGTGTGTGGCCTGCACAGGACGGAACATCGAAACGATATGCATATTATTAATTACCTACCTAAGGTGGTTCTAATGGTCTTCAAGGCTCCTCTAGCATTGGGGTCCACCAAATCCTTACCAAATCCGGACCCCTAGTGACATGGCTTTCGCATGGGGATAGGTCACTGATGATGGTTTTATAGGCGTCAAGCTCCAGACGATTAGCACCCACGCTCCTTGGCCCACATTATGACAATCCGAAGACCCGAAGGCCCGAGTGCCCTCCCCAGTAGCACCCATTAAAGGTCCCTCAGGCTTTGGAGCCTCCCTAGCAGCCAAGCAAATTGTCAACTGGGAGTACGTGTCCATCGTGGAGAAACCTAGAAGTCAGTCATCGCAAACCATGTTCAGAGCTATTTTTGATTTCGATAAGGTGGCAATGTGCACAGTCATGACTCTGAAGCTGACTACATACCGATTCACCATTCTTTCTCACATCGCTCGGCTACTACTTAGGAAAATCCATCAGCTGTTCAACTCGGCCGACCTGCTAGTCACTAGACTTGTGAGTGCCCAAGTCTCGGTAGATTCCACCGGGCGCCAGTACTCCGTATGCGTATTCGGGACCCTGACCATACTCTGCAGGTGTGGAAATAAGTGTGGTTGCAATTCAGATTCGAGTGGCCATGGGTCCAGCTTCGAAAGTGTTCCAAACGATTGATCCTTCGCACATGCACCCCACTTCTCTCACGATTGGCTCCCGTATATCCTCCTATCCTTCACTCCACATCCAAATGATCAGCTCTCGCGCCAGATCAATCTAAAATTGCCGGGCGATGACAAACTGTAGAAGCGAAAGCGAAGCAGAAGGCCTGTGATGGTCACTGACAACATCAAAGGCTAGGCACCCCCCAATCCGCTACCCCCGATGACCACTTCAGACTACGAGCCACCTCAAGCGCTTGACCATCCATCGCCCGATAGATATTGATCCTTCAAACGACCGAGTAGGTCTTGTCTTCTAAGCCGCATCCAACGAGTCTCAGCGTCCAGTTGTGATACGCAAACCATCCTGTAAAAAGCATCCGTATTCTCGTCAAGCAGACCAAGCACACCTCACATACCCTCCATCCTCAGTGCGTCTACTATGTACTCCGTACTGCGTCAGACATTCAGGGACTAGTCAAAGTAACCTTAGCCGCGGAGGCAGGCCGACTCTTACCGTGGCTTCGCTCCTCCCGCGTCGCCACCTGCCTGACAATTGTTAATTACTTCTTATTAGTCTCTATGAGTTAGACTGCACTAACAGCAAAATGAGACAGGCCACTTGCATCTTCACAAGACGAGATGTCGTGCTGCCGCACAGATTCCAATCACCGTCGCCCAGGCCCGCACGACTTTTCTCTTGCCCCCATCGGCCAATGTCTCTTCCGCCATAGCAGAAGCTATTTCTCCTGATCCAAGCATTTCAGAGGAATAAAGTTGCGTTTGGTGCGCCATCGTTATGGGCGACTTGGTCCAATTGTCGACCTACTCGTTAGCGGGGACTTTCATATACCCTGCAGGCTGTACATGACCCGACGGGTGCTCAGCTATTGTCGTCGGCTCCATCTCCCGGACATTGGGAGCACCGTCTGGCTTTTCTCGGACAGACAGTGGCGTCTCTGTATACTTGATCGGTCGCCTATACACTTCAAGGTCGCATGGTTTTTCGCCGACTCGGGAAATCCACAACAATGTTGGTGCGAGCGAATCACACTCCTCGGGGTACCGAGTCGATCCAAGCAACCGACCGGAGGACAGACGATACAGGTAATACCGAACACGTCCTGGCGCCCCTTTGCCAAAAACGACCGACAGCAATGCCGCAGAAGTGACCAAGACACCTAGGAGCAGGGATAGCAATGCTGGCACCGCAAACGGCCAGTGATAACGGATTTCTCGATCAAACACCGTTACTGGCACCAACATTTGTTCATCTCCTGTGCTACTCGACTCGTCGCGCTTTTGCAGGTTCGGAGGTGGTGCTGAGCCTGTGCCCCAGCTGCGGGTGCCTACGAACATGTTGGTTGCAATGTCTGTCCAAATCAAATTGGGGATCTTGCTGACACCCTGGGCCGTCTCCGCCAGATCCCTCCACTTGGCGTACAAGGCCATGTTGGAACTTCCAGTGTAGTCGGCAAGGCCCGGGCTGCCCAAAGGCTGATAAATACCTGATAGCACGTCATCCAGTCCATTTGCAGCCGGAAGATTAGAAGATCCTGCTATAGCCGTGGTGAGCAATCCCCCGAATCCTGGAAGGTACAAATGTGACGCGCGGATAGTAGACAGGTTGACCGACTTCTCAAGGTCGGGAGAAATGAGCCCCCAGAGTTGATCCAGATTAGCAAGTGTGTAGTTAGTCGGGCTTTCGACCCCCCACAGTGGCATAGATGCATTGTCTGCATATGTTATGTCTTGGACATCCACAACTGACAATCCCCGGAGCGTGTTGCCTGTATCCGTGGTGACGTTGTACCTGAATTTGGTTTGTTTGATAGAGGCCTTGGCTGTGGTCGCACAGCTGTAAACTGACTGAGTCCACCATGTCAACGGCTCCATCACCAAGCTCTTACTCCCGTCGCGACGACGAGCCGCGCCGAACAGTAGACCGCACTCGACGTGGATATTGGTCAAGTTGGCTAGGTCCGCGCCACCGGCACCCGAGCATATCAAGGAAATGTCTGAATAGTTTGCGCCCGAGATGGAAAAGGGGTTAGAGTAGTTTGCATCTGGGACCTCATCCAAGCTGCGATTCGAAATGTAGGCACCAGGGTCCATCAGCGCGTTGAATAGATTACTGGTATATATCCCATCCAGCTGCAGGCCCCTTACTTGGCCCGGAACGACTCGGTATTTGTCCCCGACTTTGGAATTGAGGTATGCAAAGGCATCGGGACTAGGTCGGGTGATCTGTGATTAGATTGAGTTAGAAATTGATATACGACAATCGAACACGACGATGCTGCACTACTTAGCGCGGCAACCTACGTTCATGATGAGCATTGTGTAAGCATTCACCATCCAAGCAGCTTTGTAAGCTCGGCCCTGCAGGTTCGGATGTGCCTGAGAATCGTGCACATCAACCAGGGGATACTCAGTGACAAGATTGGCGAAACCACCGTTATCGACCAATGATGCATTAATCAACTCGGTGCTGTAGAGACTCCCATATGGTAGTCGGTATTCGATAGAAATATTGGTGTCGACACATGCAGTCTCTGGCTCGATCCAGAGGAGATTTTCGGTCCATTCCGCACCATAGCGTGACTCTCGGGGGGCAGTATGGTTGCGGAATGCCACGCCCCCGGTTTTGGTATTGGCGATGATTCCTTCAAATGGCTCAATGGCATCATTGAGAATGACATTTTGAAGCTGCCTGAAAAAGGTGACTATGTACTTTTCGTCGTTAAGCATCCCTTCTTGAAATTGGTACGAGTACTGTCGGGATTCAATGTCGAAGAAGCTGGACACTGTCTCCGTCTGCTGGGCAAGTCCACTTTGGTAAAGTTCGGCAAGCACACGAGGAATACGCGTGTCGTAGTCGTCGCTCGTAATATTGGCTGACATGAAAGTGTCGTTACCCGAGGTAATGATCTCAACAGTGGTACCAGGACATTGAGCTGGGAGAAAGCCGCCGCAAACCCTAGTGAAGCCGAGATCGCTCCTTGGAGGAGTGCCAAAGCCCATGGGGCCTGGGTCTTGGACATAGGAAAAGCTGACTAATTCTGGCTCCTTGGAGGGGAGGATCTCTTCGTAGAGACCGAGTGGAGTGACGACTGCGGCGATAGTAATCAGCCCCAGAGCCAAAGGGCGAAGCCAGGTGAGAAGTGAGATGGATCGATCGACACCTCTACTCGCTGTGGCGTCTGAGCGAAGGAAGACAGGCCACATGGAACTCAACAAATTGCGTTGTACCACGGACCAGGTGACGGTGGAATGCTCACATCTGAGCGATGCGACGAGGACCACTATAAGAGCATTGGGAATGAGGAATTGGAGAAAGAATATTGAAGCGGCGATGATGCCTGAGATATAGCCGACAGTGAGGGAAAGCATTTCATGAACTGTATGGGCCGACACGAGTAGTGCGAAGACTCAGGAAGGACATGGAGCTCCCAGAGAAACACTGTCTTCTGTTGGCGGGAGTATAAAGGATAAGGCTGCAAGGAGAGCGGCTCTGAAGAAGACATGGGCGGAATACGAAAGTAATACGAGCGATGTGGATAAAGAGGTTGGACCTGGAAGGGAGCATGGATAGACAAGACAACCAGGACCACGCCAGTTGCCAGCGCGCACTTCGCCATGGATGGGAGGGCCAAGGGAAATCATTCTCAAGGGTTCAGAGTGATGATTCGACACTGGTGGAAAGATTGAAGCGATGATGGCATGTTACCGTAGTGGCAGGAATTAATTCTTGGCTGGTGCCATGAACAGGCATCGGACGGGATGGCCAGCATGCTGTGCTTTGAAGATGGGGGCCAGAACTGGGGACCAACGATTATACATGCTGTACTCACCAAAACGAGATCTTTCGTGAATGAGACACTGTCAATCTGAAGACGGGTGTAGGCCAGAGCTGCTCGCCGCAAATTTCAGTCGTTGGTATGGTGACAGCTTCGAGGACGGTCTGAAATTGCAGGACTTGGACAAATAGGGCAGAAGCAGTTAACCTTTGGTTCGGCTAGGAATGGAAGCTCAAGGTGTAGAGTGTGAAACAGCAACGTGCGCATTCGTAGGCTGCGGTCCCACTCGAATGTCCAATGATATACCGTAGCCGAAGATCATGAGATGCCCGGATCCCAGCAAGTTGCGGAAGATACTCGAGCTCGATATGGAATCGCGACCGGGGGTGTCTTGATCGGAGGTGGGATGAGGCTGTCCTACCATGACCCTGGAGGAAGGGCATGCTAAGCGCGTAAATTGACCACAAAACTCGTGAGAATGGCGCACAGGGATCAACTCCCTTCTCATCTTTAGACTGACGAGAGTCTTGGGGACACAGTAGTATCTTGACAGAATGAGAATGGGACGGCGTTTCTTGAGTTGATGATTGTGGACAACAAGAGATGAAGCAGAAACAAAGGCGAAAAAGATGCAGCGGACGCGTGCCTTCCTGGTCCAAGACTCAATCATGACGGGCTCGTCGCTCCTGCCCTTGCAGTATTCGTGTTAATTGCACAAGTTGGGCAACCGCAGGCAAGGCAGACACGGCAGGTGATGTGGCTAGAGGGACAAACCCCCAGTCGTGTCTCCAGCAGTTCTTTTCCATAGGCAGGTTGGCAAGAATTACTCATACTGTGGACCGTACCTAGGTAGGTAAGGTATACAAGGGATTGTCAACCCATTATTTGGCGCCACGGCTCATAACCAGATCCCTGTGATCCCTCAAATAATACTCCGTACGGAATACGCTGGAGCCAACTCTTGGCCACCTGAAGTCCCTCGGTCCTCTGGTAGGCAGGCGCGGAGGGGTATTGACTACAGATGCCAAGACTGCACCTGAAGTCATCAGCTGACTTCTTCCAGAGCCAACTGCGCATACTCCGTACAGTTCAGTGTCTGCTCCACCTCTTTTCCTACATCTAAGGAGATATCCCCACGGATTCACACGCATCATATGTCTCATGTGTCCACAGGAAGAGAAGAATTTCAGTTGATTTAGGTTCCTTCTTGAAATTCAGCCCGATTGTATTCTTTGGGGCTACTCAGAAGGGAGCAAGTCGCAGGGAGCCAATCTGTCAAGCCTCGTGAGTTGTTTACTTATGTCACCCTCCCCTGGTCCAAGACACGAATACATCAACTCTTGAGACCGAAAGACATACAGCTACAATGCTGGCTCGCCAGTTCACGAGAAATTTCGAGTAGGGAGGTTGGCAAAGCACGGACAAGTCATCAATTCTCATCAACACATGAAGTCATTGTCAGTTTCACCTATGCAGTACATCGTCCGCTGTCATTGGTCGAGATCCAGGATTCTCTTCAAGTGGAAAATGACCATGTATGATGGTCCAACGCTTCCACCGAGGTTCAAAACAGAGAAATAATATCAACATGAGGGGGCGCAGTTTCCAAGCGACTGTATCAAACCTACCGTCTCCCTCCTTTAGAGCGGTCCATTTGGATGGATCAGGACTTTAGTGAAGCCCTCAATCCTCTTGTCGAATTTCTCGTACGCAACCTCTGCATCCTCGATCCCAACCTCGTGGCTCACTACAAATGATGGCCTAGCCTTGCCCGCAATGATCAAGTCTCGAAGATATCGATTGTACTGCTTCACGTTGCACTGTCCAGTGGCCAGCGACAATCCCTAGAAATCATGTCAGATTCTCCCTCCTCTACAACCGTCATCGATATTGTCTTCTTACCTTCTCAAACAACTTGCCAAAGCTCAAGCTGATCCGACCCTTGGCACTAGCTTCATCGGGCGCACCAGGGTCCGTTGGGACATAGAGACCTAGGGTTCAGGTTAGTTGACCGTTCGGTAAGCTTATGGTCTCTATCAAACCTGGAATTCCCAATCCTCCGCATGCTCTTGTGGCTTTGATCATATTCTCCAAGACGATGTTGGGCTGCTCCGTCGTGCCCCCCATGTCGACGGCTTGATATCCAACAGCGTCGACAGATCTATCCACCTCTCCACCATTTTTCTCGATGATCTGAGCCACGGCATCTCCTTTGCTAAAGTCAATCGGAATCGCTCCAATCTTTTGTGCTACCTGCAGCCGCTCAGGTACCCGGTCGACGACAAACACTCTACTCGCTCCCCGCAAAGTCGCCGAATACGCCGCCATGAGACCAACAGGCCCCGCTCCGAATACCGCAATCGACTCCCCTGGCTTGAACCCGCTCAAACTGACACCATGCCATCCCGTTGGGAAGATGTCAGCCAAGAGGATAAAGTCGGCCTCGAGCTCTTTACCAGGCGGTAGTTTCAAAGCATTGAAGTCGGCGAATGGGATCCGTATATACTGCGCTTGTCCACCTCGGTAAGGACCTGTTACACGTCAACAATCCCGTATGATGGGCAAGTGATCGCAGATTCAGACTCACCCATGCTAACATATCCGTACGCGGCCCCGGCAAAACCGCTGCCATTGGCGCCCGTACAAAATGCTGTCCGGCCCTCCTCGCAATTGCGACAATGGCCATCAGCGACATTGAAGGGCATAACTACCCTGTCTCCCTTTTGCAAGAGACTCACACCAGAGCCAAGTTCTTCAACGATTCCCATATTTTCATGGCCTGGCAATTAGTCAGTTTGACAGTCTTTCGTTAGAAGCGTGACATTGCCCTGCGACAGTCAGAAGTGAGACCTCTTACCGAAGGTGATGCCAGGTTGAGCGCCAGTTCTTCCCTCATACTATGACACCAGTCAGTGATTAATGGTTTGATGGATGCCCACAGTGTGGTCGATATCTATCCACTGACCATATGAAGATCAGACCCGCAGATGGCTGTGAATCATAGTGAGTATAATCATCATCTTGCAACTTGAGTGCCCACATGCATCTGTAGCGAGGTGAGCAGCGCAAAGACTCACCTGCTGTAGTCACCTTGACAATGACATCATCTGGATGTTCAATCACAGGCATGGGCACATCTTCAACCTTGACCTTGAAGGCTCCTTGATAGTTGACAGCCCTCATAGTTCCCGTTGACACTTGTGTAGCTGACATGATTCCTTGATGGACACCAGCTCACTGGGCTCAGGGTGGATTAAGTTATTGAATGGGGTGAAAAGATATAGCTTCTAGCCGACAAACTCGTGAATCACGCGTTTTTGGAATCACCAGTATACCTAGATAAAGTATGAAGAATCTAAGTAACCAGAACACATCCCTTTGAATCAAGATCCCTTTTTATACTTTTACACATCAGCAAAACACGACGTCCTCCACCCCCTCGCTTCATCCAAGAGTTCTCTCTCCACTGCAACGTTCTCCAGGAGGGATGATGATGTATCGCAACCCCGATTATGGTTCACAAAGGTCATGAAAAGCGGAGAAATGCTGCGTCTTCTCCTCTCCTCCTCCTCCTTCTGCAAACATTGCTGGTCTGTCGTGTCTGTCTTAGGGGGGGCTTGGGTCCTTTTTTGGGCTTGATCTTCCGGTCGCTTCCATGTTTGCGTTTGCGGGGTAAAAGATACATGATGCCTAAATCAGTACAACGTACCCAAGGACCCTTGGGACCCAAGGCGACCAGTAGGTAAGGTAGGTAAGGTAGATAGCCTATTGGTACCCTGGCTGGTCCAGTCGCATCCTACATCCCCATACCTAACCAAACCCTTCCTTCGTTTGTCCTGTAAGCAAAAATGTCGCGTAAGTAATGAAAGCAAAGGCGAAAGTGAAAGCGAAAACGAGGCCATGTCAAGGGCGTCACTCAGTAATCATCAGTCAGTCAGACAAATATGGAGTCTCACCACCAAACCAAACCGTATTGCTGACTGACTGACCCCTCTCTCACACGCATATACTAAAGGAAGAGACGTCTTGGAGAACCAAAGTCAGAACAGCAGAAAGAGTCAGGGTCGTTAGCTGGACCAGCCCCAAAACAACCAAGGCCACCGTTTGCCATGCATTCGGCAGATGCATTTACATTGAACTGCTTCACTGAAAGACGAATGTCGCTCGCATGGACCATGGTGGTACGACGATAGGATCCCTGGCTCACCTCAGTATTTGACTTACTACTGGACGTTCGGTCGTAAAGCTTCAACCGATGGACGCCATACAGCCCTGGTCTACACATGGTTCATAGCCCCATATTCGGTGTAAATATACCGAGAATCTCGAATCTCGACTTCCGTCGGGTTCACTGGACCAGAAGTACATCACTTTCACGTAGCCACGCAATCGCACCATCACTTATTAATTGAAATTTCTTGTATTGGGCTAGAAAGCACTCGAAGTACTGCGGGTGGTTACAGCAGAGCATTGATTGAAACTTGGTTGCCTGGAAATTTGGCTGCGTCTGCCATTTCATACATCACTCCAATCTCCCCTTTGGATGATGTGCGAGCTTGATACTCGAATCCTCCCCAAACGCTAACGCCTCTATCGCATGCTGGGTCCGGTGTTGGTGTTGGTGATATGTCAACTGGGTTTGGGGGGTATACATGATGGTGAATCTTGGTGTTGGTCGTAGATATTGTCGCATTCATCGTGAGGCCGGTGGGTAAGTGCGATTGTGCTGGATGTGTGAAATGATGGGGGTGGAGGGGCGAGAGAAAGTCCTCGCATGCAAATTCAGCAAGAAACGACGCTGGGGTGCGTCCTGTGAGGCCCAAATGGGGTTCTGGGAGACATCAGGCTGGTTGCTGATAGGCTTGTCACGATTCTGACTGGGGACCTCGGGACGTGGCTAGGGGCTCATCATGGCGCATATTTGGTGGCGGCCATCACAATACATCCCATGATGAGTTTTGAGGCTCAAATTAATCACATGTCCATCGAATCGTTGCCGTTGGCGAAGTTGAACTGGCCTTGAGGCTGGTTTGAGCCGAGGGTGAAACCAGTGGCATTTGCTTGAGGGGCAAGCTCTTCGATATCCGCTCCGGCATCTTCGTCGTCCGAGAAGTATCTCTCGATGATGTTGTATGCCTTCATGTAGATCTCTTCGTTGGCATTGTTTTGGCAATCGTGGATCTTTTCCATGCCACCGACCTCCTCAATAAACAGTGCGTAACGGTTGACTTGAGCTTCGGGAGCACGGGCGTCGGCAGCTTCCTTGTCCATCTCGCCAACCTTCAAAATATTCTCCAAACCGTCCAAGGCGACCTGAATGATCTTATTGTCAGGACAAGCCAATAGGTCGCAGAGTGGTTTGATACAGCCTTGTGAAACCAAGTATCTGATCTGGTCAGGCTTCTGCAAACCTCCTGAAGTGGCGTTTGAGATTGCCCAGCATGCCTCCTTACGGGTCTTGAAGTCACCATTCGATAGGAGATGAATGAGTGGTGGAATAATGCCGGCGTCAACAACGGACTGAATCTGCGTAGAGTTGCCCGCGGTGATGTTTGAGATGGTCCAACATGCCTCTTTACGGATGCCATCCTTTTGAGAGGTGAGAAGAGACATCAGAGCCGTCAAGGCACCGCAATTGATGATGACTTGAGTCTGCACATCGTCTCCGGTCACAATGTTTCCGACTGATCGAAGAGCAGGGGTCTGAACTGAGGTCGAGGCGTGCATGAGGAGTTCGACCAAACGTCTTGGAATGCCTGCTTCGATGACGGCCTGGATCTTATCGTTGGAACCATCGGAAAGATAAGAGATAGCCCAGCAAGCATCGATGAGGACTTCGTCATCAAGCATGTAAACAAGCTTGGCAAGGACCGGAAGGGCGGGTTGGATCTAGGAATGTTAGCTGCGATAGACAAAGGGGGGAGATCAGCGGCGGAAACACTCACCGTATTCCAATCAGGCTGAGGAGTCTTGCCACGGCAGAAATTGCTGAGAGTCCAAGTTGCGTTGCGCAGCATACTGAGCTTGCGTCCATCGGCAATCAGGTTCAGCAGGGGTTTCAGTGCTCCTTGGCTCAACACATAGTCACGGCAAGCAGGACTGTCACCAGCGATATTTCCGAGTGCCCAAACAGCCTGTTCACGAACATCGGGCTCATGGCTGCTGAGGAGTTCCACGAAAATGGGGACAGCTCCAGCCTCGATCACCACTTGTGTCTGCGCTGCAGATCCTGATGCGATGTTTGTAAGAGCCCAAGCGGCCTCAAATTGGACCAATGTGTGGGGTGAGCGCAGGAACTCAACAAATCGACTAACAACGCCGGTCTCGATGACCTTTTCGATGGGAGGGTTGCGTTCTTTGGAGAGGAGTTTTCTGAACTTGGTTGTAGCTTGGATCTGGGCATCAATCTGGTCGGAGAAAACCCCCTTGACCATTTCTGGTAGTTCTGTGCTCAACTGCAACACAATAAGTCAACAAGCGTATGGTAATAGTGGGGAAATTATCTGGTGCATACCTCGCTCTCGATGTTTCCGGCCTCGTCATCGCTATCGGCATCAGCCAATCCACCAATGCCAATCTCTCCATTGCCTCGCTGAACACCTCTTCGCTTGGCTAGATTCTCTTCTCTCTTCTGTCGTCTAATCTCAACTTGTTGTTCTTCACGTCGTCGACGCAGTTCATCAGGCTTGAAACTGTTCTTTGCCTTGAATTGCGTACGTCGATGTTCGGGGATGTACCGCTCGGCCATGGTTGCGTCTGGCAAGAAGAGGTAAAACGGATATCAGAAGACCAGAGTGGATTCCAATGACAGTAAGGCTTTTAGAATAAGCCACTGGGAGAGCAGTGTAATTGTCCAAACGATGGACGATAAACTGCGTTTGTGTTGATTGATTAATGGGGCAAAACAGAAGGTCGCAGAGGTTGATCTGGAATTCATGCCACCAAAGCGGCTTGGCATCTGTCACGTGCCCGCGTGTCACGTCTCAGGTGAAGTGCCCCTCTGTTGTCATGCGTGCCTCTCCTTTTTTCGAATGACGCGTTGCTCCGTGTGCCACTATAGTGATATTAACGTTTAGACATTCCACTTAGTACTACTACGAGATACCTCATTGCCCGCTGTAAGGGGAAACTACCCATGTGACCAATTCGGTCCGGGGCACAACCTCCTAACAATGCCTCAATCATCGGAGAATCAACCTGACAATGATCAAGATGGATCGGGAACAGGGGACTTGTCACCGGCTCCCCTTCCACTTGGCTTCGACGTGCTGACCACGGCCATCAACAACATGAATGGGTTTCACAATGTCATTGGGGTTTGCGTGGACTATATGGACGCGTGCAAATCCAGAGGCACTGATTACACCATCAGATTTACGCTCAACGACCCAAGTTGGAAAAATGGACCTGGCATGAGGTTCCAGTATTTCAAGAAAAGAATGGAGGACTTGCCAGCCATCCAGAACCAAGGTGATGTGGTCATTTTGCGTAACGTCAAGACTTACAATTTTCGAGGGTATGATGGAATATCCTGTAACAGCACATCGTGGACCGTCGTCCCAAACACTGCTTTGAACGATCCAATCCATGTTCTTAGATCCAAATTGAGGCGCCTGAACAATACGTCAATACCCAATGACTCGGAGCTTCTCTACGCAAAGTCCATTGCAAGTCGTCAGTCCATGACAAGCTGGCCTGCACTCAAGGGATCCACGGCTTTACAAATTGAAGCCAACATCCAAGCTAGCGGTGGAACTCCTACTCCGCGAAAGACGAAATTCCGCAAACTCGAGGAACTTGACCAGACCAAGTCTATCTATTATGTGGAACTACTGGGTGAAGTCCGAAGAATCTTCGCTTCCGATAACCACACCGAACTGTACATCACCGACTATACCTCCAATTCTAAGCTCTACGAGTATCGCTCTGGGACAGACAAAGATGCGAGTGGTGACGAAGATCCTAGTGGCCGAGATGGCGACCAATTCGCATATCTCAAAGCAACCAATGGGAATGGCGATGGCGATAAACCGTGGCCAGGACCATGGGGTAAAATGACGATAGATGTCACCCTCTGGGACGAACATCACTATTACGCGGCTAAAAATGTGCGAGAAGGCAGTTTCGTTTACCTCCGCAACGTCAAGATCCAGCATGACAGCGGCGATGGCAGACTTCGAGGCAAATGTCACGGTGAACCACAACCCGTCATCAATGTGGAAGTCCGAAAGCCCAGTGAAGCCCGTACCGACCCTCATATGAAGGCTTTGCTATCCAGGAAACAGATATATGAAACAGAGGCAAAAAGCAAGAATCTGAATGTCACATCAAATGTCTCACATGAGAAGAGGCCACACAGTGATATCAGTGAGGCCATGGATCAGGGACCCAAGAGTAAGAATTCCAAAAAAAGAGCTCGCGGGCGGAAGCAGGCAAAGGCGGCGGCGGCTGCTGCTGCTGCTGGCGAGGAAAAGGAGAAAGACAATGGCAACCATTCAGGATCAACAGCCGAGATACGCAACACAGTTAACCCCAACATTCGATGCCTCAAGAATGAAGTACCCTTGATGTCTCTGAGTGAGATTCTCGATCCTAGCATCTTGGAGAGAAAAACTCCATCCGGCAAAACTTTCAGTTTACCGTTCCAGAATTGCCTGTACAAGAGCAAAGTTCGAGTAGTCGACTACTTTCCAGACGACTTGGCTGACTTTTGCGTCCCACGCCAGAAATCATATCGTGACTGTCTCTCAGATAACGAGGGGGACTCTGGCTGCGAAGCCACTCAATTGGACGAAGATCAAGTTGCATGGTCATGGCGGTTCATGTTGCTGATAGAGGATGCACGGCCACGACCAAATCCGACAGGGAAAGCAAAGGCAGCTCAGATGGAACTTCTTGTTGCAGATCGGGACGGAGATTTCTTATTGAATCAAACTCCCTTCGATACGCGCAGTAAGGACAACGCCGCTGAGTTTAACATATTGAAAGAGAAGTTATTTCACATGTGGGGTGACCTACAGGAGAGGAAGGAAGAAATTGGAAAAAATTCCACAAGTCTCCAATCCAGTTCACGACCTTTCGAATGTCTGATCAAGGAATATGGTGCGAAACTGCCTCGACAAGTAAATCAGTCTGGAGAGGAAGAGTTTTTGAGGATGTTTCGGATATATGGAGTTACTATCTGAACAGGCATGCGGAGATTGGATTTCTTTGCTTAATACGAAGCAGGCTTCATCATCAGGAGGGCATCGAACACATTTTCTGGATCGTCAGTATTACAGCGCCCGTTTTAAATCCGGGCTTGGATGGACAGCATGTGGTCTGGAACGGAAAACATCTCTTATGTTGAGAATGGACTATCCATATGTGCTAAAGGGAGCTGTTTTTCCATCCTTCTTTTCTACGTCATTCGACAGAGGGAGTGCAAGAACGCAAGTCATTGAGGAGAGGCGGCTTAAGGAGCCACAGTTCAGAGAAATTGACCTAAACCTCAATGTGCATCATGTCAACTTGTGCATGTGGCAGTCCATATTCGTCTGATCTTCTAGACGGCGTTCGTCGGGTTCCAACATCGAGATCAATGAGACTGGACGTGCTTCAGTCCTTGCCCACCGTCTGTGAATAAGATGATTGTTTTCACATGGGACGAGGCCATTGTGACAGACCATCACCCCTGTGCTTTGGCGCTTGGCATGGTATAGGTTCTTCTGACCAAGGTCCTTCGCAAGGCACATCGGGTGGCGGTTGGAAAGTGATAGAGGGTCGAGGTGGCAACAATGATTGTCTTGCTTCACCACCTCCACCAAATGCATGATCGAGCATGAGAACACCATGGATGGGGTTCGTGGGGCTTCATGATCTAGTGCTGCAGTCCCCCCAGACTATCCACAGCGGCAACTTTCCACTGCGCAGCTAGATTGATGTGCAGAGTAACTGGATATGGGAAGTGGAAGGCGAGAGGTGTGACTTCCTGATCCCAGGATGGAGAAAATGGGCGAGCTAGGCATAACGCCACGATCAGAGGCAGAAGACTTTCCGGGGAAATTCCAAGCAGTTTGCTCCAAGCCTATATTGAGACTCGGTCTTTGCTAGTAAGTAGTTAGGCAAGATGCCGTCCTCCGCAGCTCGCTGTCTGGGCCGGACATGGATTAGATGGCTCCAGAATCACCAGCGTTGAAGGCTCGCTTACAAAAACACCAATCGAAAAGGGCACTTCTGATACGGTCTTGCTAGTTTCTTGACGAGGCAAGCGATAGGACGGCATGTGTGGATCGGACTTCAAGAAGAGTCGATTCAACTCGCCGGCTTAGAGGCACGAGTCAAGTGTTTGGACATATCATAGGGATGGCAGCGAGTATCCCAGAGGTCTCCAAAGTAAGCGTCAAGACGATTGAAGTAGAATCGGTCGAAGCGGCTCTCTTATTGGGTATCTGAAGGAGATGCCGTGAAAGCCGGTTCGAACGGGATGTTCGAACGAGTCGGTTGACAGTGACAGGGCATATTGAATGGTTGCATGCAATGCAGCCATCCGTGGCATGTTGGACCTGACTGACTCGACGGATGAAAATACTGTATGGGTGAGGACTGGGCGAGTTCCAGCCTTGTGCATTGTACTGTGGGCCGACCGAGGGGACCGCTGGAACGAGCGGCACCTTTTTCATTAAGCAGTGGGCCAAACTGTAGTAAGACGCGGCATCGGTCACTCCCAGAGTCCGCAGAGGCCAGCTAATCGGTAGTCCGTGCCTGGCATCTGTACGGAGTTCACTGGTAACAGGTTATTAGCAAGAGAGGGATGACAAGATCGGATACTTGGCCAATGTTCTCTCTTTGCCATATGTGTGGATTGGTGGGAACTGATAGCCGACAGACCCTCGGCAGGTCTACTTACGACATACGGAGTAGGCATATCTGTGCAGTTGTGTAGTGGCCCTTGGGACAGCTTGGAAGTTGACCGAGTTTCGTCGGCTCATTTCAGGCCGACAGGGCCGAGGTGCCACGGATGCTTCTTGGAGAATCTGATGTGAGTGTGACTTGCTCTGCATGGCTCCAGGTTCCAGGCTCCACGCTGAAAGGCGCTGAACGATTCGGAACTGATTGTGCAGTCGTACAGTATACGCACGACACGTCAGTATCGTGGAGATCAGAGGTCTTGGTTCTCAAGGATTACGCTGCATGCCTCCCTCACGTACTCGGGGTTGCGAGTTCAACAACCACCCGCAGAAATCGCAGGTGTTGTGGGTGACTACGGCCCACCTGGACATTGTGGTGGCAATAAGCAGTTCTCGAAAGCATTCAACTTGCGGGAGCAAAAAATACCACCTGTGCGTATGACCGGGGTTGATGTTTATTTGTGGGAGATCGACAAGGAGATTTACAAGTTGACGTCGATCAAGGCAAGTGAACAGCCGCCACGAGCAGTCTCGATCGGCGGCGTGGCTAATGAGAAGCATAGAGATGCGCCTCCATGCCTTGGGGCTCGTTGGTCGATTGCAGATCAAATTGGATCAGTACGAGATGTCCCATCGCCGCGAGGAGCTGCTTGTCGCCCCAGCGGGTCGAGTATGCGACAGGGTGTCTCGATGCTACCTGGGTCAGGGATTCTAGCAGATGCAGTCGATGTTCAGATAGGTGCTGTAAGTAGGGGCTATTACCATCCGAGGGATCACTGGAGAACCATGCCGTGCATGAGTACGAGTACCAGGTCAGGCGCATCGACCCGCCAAGCTGCAGAACAGCGTCGCCCTTGATGGTGGGAGAATAGGGAGCCACTTACGAAACGGTCGGCCCATCGAGTGTGTTCTGAGTGAATGGAATGTCACCGTGCACGACTGGAAAGGAGCATGATTGGGCGAGGTCCTAGCGGCTCATGGTGCATGAAGAGGTTGTCAACCACCTAGCGTGCCAGGTCGGTATTGGCACTTGGGGAGAAGGGCACGGTGAGGCAAAGAGGCAGCGGATGACTAGTCCTGGGCCGCTTGTAGCGTCCTCGTGGAAGATAGGATCAAGGAAGCTTGTCAGGTGTTTGACTGCGCAAAGCCAACGTGCCCAGACCGTGAGTTGATGGCCGGTGTACCAACGTGGGTAATTCAAGCTGGGCATGGGGAAAGCACCAGAGGAGGGTGGTCTCAAGGGTGGTTTGAATGTGGCCCTGCGGCGGAAAAACACATCTATCTGTTCATAGGTCAATGGCGTGGTCGAACAAGATCCAGATTTGCTCCAAACCTTGATCAGAGTTTCTTCAGAGCTTGTACTCGGCCATGTCACCCTGTCACAGTCGTTCACGGCTCTGTCTAGCACTCTGACCTGGCAAAAGGCTCTGCAGATGCGTACCACTGGCTTCTCCACAAAATAGAGCGCGGGCGATGGAAGACTAAGGTGCTGCTAGCGAGGGAAGCCCGGAAATGTCATTTTGTGCATGCATACATGCATGGCTTTTGATTTGATTTGAATGGGTCCAGGTGACCCTGCACGCCGAATCTGACTGGCGCCCTGTACGGGTGTCCAAGGCCATTGTCGGGTGTGGAAGGATTTTAGAACCTGGAAAGGCCTCTGCCGCGTACTCGGTCAACCAGATTTTGAAACACCAGGCCAAGGCAAGGGAACCAACCCAATGTGGGAGGACGATCTGGGGATGAGAACTGGGGGGTGGAGAGAACGAGAGAACCGAAGGGCGAGCTACTCGCATGTACCTATGTATGTAGGTAGATTGGTACTAATGTACCAGCACTTGTCGGCGCGCAGACAAGTGTCCTCAGGTGTGGTGATTGAATCTGACCAAGAACAGCATCAACTCAGGTCCGCCGTCCCATGACCTTCCCAAAATTTGTTATACTTTTTGCTCCTGCCAGGGTAAGCACTTGGGACTTGGGCAGGCACAGAGGCCATTAGGCTCTTTCGGGCAGGCACATACCTATATTTTCGCAGGGGCACTCCTGTCACGCCCAAGAGAGTCCGGGGTTCTGGGGCCTTGACGCCTCATCAGCATCAATACCTACCTCAGGCATGAAAGACGGAGTGGTTTGCGCTCAGTAGGTACTTATCCTGTACGATTATTACGGTGGAATGGTAATTCTAATTCAACACGATCCAGCAAGCGGCCCTGTCACTATTCAATATCCTCAATATCCACGGCACACGGTGACTTATGCCAGCCATACTTCAACCGTGTGGCGATCATTATGGATGGGTACCAAAGAGGTAAGTCAGGCATCCGTGGTTGGTGTTTGCGGAACTGTCTCCGATATCCAGGTGCACCCATCAAGTGGAAATAAATGTCCAATGCACATTGATCGTCGAGAATTTTTCCTCTCGTTATAAGCGAGTCGTCATCCGACCATGTCGGAATGCTCAATTATTTGAAGGCGTTTCTTTTTCTTTGCCCACTCTGACGTTAATTATCGCACATTACTGTAATTCCAAGGCAAAGGGCCTGGTTTAAATGCCATGTTGTCCCCGGTTCCACTGTGGCACTGAGGCTTCTGGCGTATGTCATGTCATGTCAATATTGACAATATGATTGATATACAGTATGTTGACTTGATGTTTCAACATCGATGCGGCAGTGATCAACTCGAGCTCGCATTCGGCTATGCAAAAAACCCTCCTTCAGAATCGAATCGCCCAAATGGCCAACCAGCCAAACATTGCCACTCGCTTACAAGGCTAGCCTATGTGTAGGTGGAGTTTCAGGGTAGGGCAAGGACAACGGGCAGCAACCATCATCGACCATCGACCGAGGATCTCTATATGTATTCCGTCCACGTTATGTTTATGCGTATTCCTGCACGCTTGCTCTAACTGGAATTGAGTACTTTGCATGGTAACTTAACTGATAATGATTTAGTCTGCACGTCAGGCTTGGAAATGGTTCCTTCCACTAGGCTTGGGTTGGCACCAATAATTCAGAGGCAAGGAGAATTCCCACAGTTAAATCTACTTGTACCACCCATGTCTTTGTGGCCTCCCAGATCTATTGAGGTTTGGGCCATACGGAGTATATGGGGTGATCTCGACTACATATGGCCTGGTTTCTTCTCATGCTCTTTCGCTGCCCAACTCCCAAATGATTCGTCGGGGCAGACATAGTATAGGTCCAAATAAGTAAATGCCTCTTGAATCTACCCCGGCGGGGACAAAGTACCCCGTACTAGCACGGTATCACACCAACGCAGCCCCAGACCACCAAGCTGGCCTAAGTGGGAAAAATTCCCCAACCTCAAGCACACCTCGCTGATTCAATCTCAACCTGCCAATCTCACCATGGTGCCTGGCGTTGGAACGCACCTAACCACAATTAAAAAGAAATACTAATAATGTGACAAGCGCCACGAACCACCAGCCCATGTTCATTGCAAATTCGCGGTCTACATTTGACTTGGATCATCATGGCTGAGCAGAAATTTTTTCAAGTTGTACTCTGGAGCAGACACTTTGACTATTTCGGGTCTTGCCCAGGCTGCACAACATGCATTCCTACAAACACTCATCTCTGATTTCAGATGTGACTTTTGAGCTCGGCATCTGGCCAATGTTTCTGAAGTGCCAATTGATCATGCAACTCCCACCCGGTTGTACCATCCTATGCAGATTTAGTAGGTCGTGGTCGGAAAGGTGGTGCGGATGAGTGCAAAGGGGGAAGGTAGGACTCAATGCTCGGTGGGCCGTGTGGCACCCTGGGGCCCTGGGGTATGTCGTATGGGGGCCCGGTTACAACTGTGAGGTTGTGCACCGACCATGCCGACGGGGCTAAGTTTTAGCGGCCAGAACTCCACTGTGGGGAGCTTTTGACTGGTCACTGGTTTACTGGCTTCAGTGAGAGACAATCCCCGGCACCCGGGGCCCAATTCGCATATGCGCAGTGGGCGTTGAGCGCAAGTGAGCCCCCCCAAGTACTGTATTTGCGCACGTGCAGGTATTGTGTATGCGTAAAGAGTAGAGTATTCCTGCGTCCGGCCATCCTGTACTATTATTGCCCACCCAAGACGACACAATCTGGCCACATGCACCCTGGCAGTGGTTATTGGCAATTTTCCAGGTATTCGCAAACACAAGCGACCATAAGTCACTCAGTTTTGGCCTTTTGACCTTTTCGCCTTCATCCCGTCAACGTCTCCAAGTACTAAGTGTCTAGTCACCAGTCTCGGGAGTCTCTAGCAGTCAAGCCCGTGGCGGGACGGACCCCCTGCCTGCAACGTGCATGGATATAGAGTGCTGGACCTCCAGCCTCTACTGTACGCACACCATCCCCATGCGCATCGTTAGGTGCCGCGGGCGTTCTCCAGCGTCCAATAGGAGCATCATCGGCTCCACACCTGCCCCAGGTTCTTCGTACAGGCCCTTGTGGCCCCTAGTGTGCCCCTCCAACAAGAGACAGGCACCCACCCATCGCCCACCACTCATCCTCAATCCTCAATCCTGGCCCTCGGTCCTCGACTCTCACCACGCCCTCTGCCACCACCACGTCCAAACAATTTCATTCTGTCACTGTTCCTGACTTTCTGTCTTTGCTCAATACTCGACACTATCTTCCAGAAAACACACGCCCGCCGTTGTCGCCCGTTCTCCTCGTCATCTCTCTCAATCTGCGCATGTTGTCCCGCCATCCCGAGAGTAGTGCCCCTCCTTAACGTGGAAGCAGAGATCGAGATACCGCACCGCCCACCCATCGAAAATTCTCACTCTCTCCTCGGCCAGATTGACTTACCTAGTACCAACCATCCGTGCCCTCCAACCACACGCTCCCTCGAAGCATCGACTGCAGAACCAACCGCAGGCCAGAACCTCCTTCCTCTGCCACAACCGGCATTTTATACTCTACTGCTACTTGCTCGCAGCTCGTGGGTACCCTGCAGATTCCCAAGACCACTTGCCTGTGCCGCTACCAACCACTGTTCACGCCCACCCACCTCTGACGTCCAAACTCGGCCCAGCTTCTATTCCCTAACCCTCCTACCGGTCACCATCAAAGGACATTAGTTGTCCCTCGGTCACTTCCTTCTGCAATTTTGGTATACTTTGTTTCTTGCGGCCTTGACTTCACTCTCGACGGCCTCAGCCTTGGGTAAGCGACTCGTTGTACATGAAACCTACCTTACGTCTACTCCCATCCGGGTGGACTCTTCCTTGTCTTCTGGCTGACTCTCCCCGGACCAGATTCAGATATCCATTCGTGTTGATAGATCTTCCCTCCAGCCCTAGCTGACGCCCGCGCATACACGCGCTCCATCTCCCGGACTTTTGTGTGTATCCTTTTGCGGCAAACACATCACAGAAACTCCCCGCACACTGCGACATAGCCTTGCGCGAGATCCTAGGGCAGGTACCTTGATTCGAATCACCGAGACGAGACCCGCCCTTTACGATACATGGCAACATAGGATCAGATCCTATACAACAGTCCTCTCCTCCATATCCGCTTTGTCATATACCACCTAAGAAGTGCTCGAGTTGGGAGCCTCGTATGCAGTTCACTGTCCCTAGCGCCACTTTGCAGACCCGTCCAGGCCACTAGCGGAGGAAGCACATCTCCGGGGCATAGGAACAGCCATTCGAAAGACTGCAATTAATGGCAGCACTGGTAGAGGATAGTATTCCCGCTTTTGGCGAGGGGCGCACTTCGTCACCAGACGCTATGTCTGGCCAAACCGTGGAGATCAAGCCTGCAAATGGTATATCGAGTCTTGTGGTCGTATCGATACAGTTGACTGATGTTTGATATTGTAGGCAGCAAAGCCCCGTCGGTAAATGGCTCGACCACATCAAGTACCGTCCCAAGCACGACATTCCCACCCCCGAAGACTGACAAACCTCGTCCGCACGTCTGTACCACTTGTACCCGCTCCTTTGCGCGCCTGGAACATCTAAAACGACATGAACGTTCCCATACCAAGGAGAAACCGTTCGAGTGCCCAGAATGTACCCGTTGTTTCGCCCGTCGCGACCTCTTATTGCGCCATCAACAGAAGCTTCACTCAACCACCACCCCTGCTTCACGTCCACGCGGTGGACGCCGTGAAAGTGCAGCCGGCGTTGCGACCGGCCGTGTCAGAAAGAACTCGACGGTAAGCAACACCACGCCCATGCGCCCGAGAGCCAATACCCTGAGTCACGTCGACACCGCCACCATCGGCATGCTTGCACATTCATCTGGGAGTTTCGGACGTCAATACATGTCCGGACACCACCATCACAACAGCATGAGCATGCTTGGTGGACCACAGGGCTTTCAATACCGAGGCATGCCCTCTCAATCTCAGGGCCCAATGCCCAACCTCCCCAAGTTGGATACGCAGACTACTTCGATGGATCTCTCCAGTGGTCTACGCACTGCTCCTCCATACGGCGGCTTTGGTGCCGAATTTGACATGAGTAGCCTAGGCTTTGGCTCCGACCTCGACAGTACCATCAACCCTCACGCTCTTCACATGACCGGTTACAGCGGTATGACGATGGATGCCACCTCAACAGCGTACCAGCAGATGTTTCCAAGCATGGCTTCGTCACAAGCAATCGTGGACGACGATGCAAGTTTCGACTGGATCGCCCAAGGCTTCGAAAATCAGATGACCTTCTCTCATGCCAATGAGAATGCAATCGATGATTCGTCTCCGTCAGCAATGAGCACCAACAGTCCGCCTGCTATCCAAGACTTGCTGGGTGACAATAACATGTCCATGGCACACAATGGTAACATGTGGTCACACTCGCTCAGTGGCCCAAGCCAGGCCATCAATAGCCCTGTCGGTATGGACCTGATATCCAGCTTTAACGAGATGGTCAATGCTCCACTGGGGACGATTTCCCCCAAATCATTACTGGGTCAAGGGGGTACAGTAGACATGAATTTGCAAAGCCCGGCTGAGATGTCTGGCCTTGATCAAGGCCCCATGCAATCCGGATTACACTTTACAGGTTTCCAGCTTCCTCTAGGTCAGGATGGTCCGGCGTCAACAACGTCCAACACTTCGCTGGACAGCAGTCTACGTCAGAGTTCCATCACAACTGCCTCGTCGGAGTTGGTGAACGATCACATTCGCAATGTTTTGATCACTGGACTGGCTCAGAATGCCGGCTTTGGTCAACGAAAATATTCCCAGCCCGCCATCAGCTCACCGCTTTCCCCAGCTTCTGGGGCTCGCTCCAAAGGATTCAGTCCCAGCACCTTTCCCAATACGCATGATTTGCAACGCTACGTGTCTACGTACATAAAGTATTTTCACCCCCACCTTCCCTTCCTTCACATTCCTACACTCAACTTTGGGTCTCCGGAGTACACCACCCCTATCAGGCTCGTCTCAGGCCAATCTCACATGGGACACGCTACAGTCGCGGGCGGAGGTAGTTGTTTGATCTTGTCCATGGCTGCCATCGGTGCCTTGTACGAGTACGAGCAATCTCAGTCGAAGGATCTGTTCGATTGTGCGAAACGCCTCATCAGCAGCTACCTAGAAGAACGGCGCAAGGCAAACATGGCCAAGACGCAGTTTGCACCCCGGCATTCCTCAGAGCGGGAGGACACGCCCCTATGGTTGGTGCAAGCTATGCTATTGAATGTGATCTATGGCCACAATTGCGGGGACAAGACAGCTGCCGAGCTCGCCAGCAATCACTGTGCAGCGCTAGTCAGCCTTGCCCGTGGTGCAGAGCTCGCACGACCGCCGCAAGGCTACGGCGGGTTCACCAACGATGCTTTCAATGGCAGCATTCACATGAATGGCCTCACCAACGCCGGCTGGAATTCGATGACGAACGAGTTTGATGACTCGGATTGGCTCGAATGGAAGGCAATGGAGGAGCGCAAACGCACCTTGTATGCGGTCTTCATTCTCTCGAGCATGCTGGTGACCGCGTACAACCATCCTCCCGCATTGACTAATTCCGAAATCCGTCTCAATCTTCCTTGCCATGAGGAGATGTGGTCCGCAGAGTCGGCTCGTTCGTGGCGCGAGCTTGGCGGGGCAGCGCAAGCAGAATCCAATCAAACCACCTTTGCCGAATCGCTGACCCATCTTTTGATGTCGGCTCCACGGCAGAAGCGCAGGAACAGCACTACCCCGAGTATGGGTCCTCCGGGAGAAGGTGAGTTGCGGCCGAGCACGTTTGGTTGTTTGATTCTTGTCAATGCCTTGCACAATTACATATGGGAGACTCGTCAACGGCATTTGGGAAGGCAGTGGACCAGTGGCGAGACGGAACAAATGCACGCCCACATCGAACCAGCACTTCGAGCGTGGCAGGCAGCATGGGCAATGAATCCAAGTCACAGTCTGGAGCGGCCTAATCCATTTGGAGCGGGACCCCTGTCAGCCGACTGTATTCCCCTGCTGGATCTCGCATATGTACGTCTGTTTGTGAACCTGGGAAGGTCAAAGGAAGCCTTCTGGCAACGGGACTACGACGCGATGGCGGAAGAGCTCGCAAAGGGTCCGGACCGCATCTCGGACCCGGAGCTCTCCGGCGCCATGTCGGACAATTCCCCCAGCCATGGTCTGTCGAACCAGACGAAGGTTCATGGCTCGCTGGAAGAACCGTCAGAGCGGAACCAGGCGGACTTTGTCGACACTTCAAGCCTCCAGCACTCGCCACCATCTCGAAGAGAGCGCCATCTTCGTAAGGCTGCGTTCTACGCAGCAGATTCGCTGTCCATGTCCGACAAACTTGGCCTCAGCTGGGCGGAATATTCCTCCCGCGAATTCCCCACCCAGTCTGCCATGTGTGTTTTCGACTGTGCACAGGTACTCGCAGAGTGGATTGCAACTGTCCAGGAACGCGTAGGCAGATATCTCGGCATTATTGGCCGGGACGCCATGGACTTGGTCGACATGCCAGCCGGGCTACTTCTCGAGGATGAGGACAGGGATCTGATTAGCAAGATCGACGAAGTGCTTGGAAGTGCTGAACAGAAAATCGAGACTCGCAGCGGCCTTGACTTTACCGCGGCCCGCGAAGGAGGACTGGGCAGCCGAATTCTCATGTTAACGGCGTACCTGCTCGAAAAGGACGCCGTCTGGCCAGGTAAGAGAGTTTGACAGCGATGTGCATCTGGTGTGAAGGCTAACCCGACTATAGTGTTCAAGATCATGGCCCAATCTCTTGAGACGCAAGCGGGCCACATTCGAGAGCGGGCGTTGCGCTCTGTGTGCAGTATTTAGTGCTGTGGTGGCAGCACGAGACCCAGCCGGTTCGAGGCTTTTCCTGACTCGCCATTTACAGGCAGTGTCTTCTGGGACGAGATTTGCCGACGATGATTCGGCAACAGTACATAATCTTTGCGAGGACATAGGAACGCGATATACCCCTTTACGAAGTTGTCATGAAAGTTACTGGACTCGGTCATGTTTATGGGGCGTTGGTGATCTAAAAGTACAATTTTTCGGGGTCGATTTGGCAAACTTGTAATTTCTTGTTTAATCATGTATCGATGCTAAATGCAGCGGACCTGGGACGGCAGATGTCGAGGGCATTACATCTTGGGAGCAAGGAAGGATTCACATAATGTTTTGGATGCTCCAAGGGCTCAGCATTTCTAGGGTGGCAAAGGTCAAGGATTGCATCAGCGCTGTTGCCTTGATTGTTTCCAACCTGGGCCAAAAAGTTTGACCTTTGAGGAGGTTTGAGGTTGCCGACAGTCCTGGCCGAATTGGCAACTCATGAGGTTCAAAGGTTTGATGGAGTGAATGTGATATTGTACCATACAAGACAGCTTCTCCTGTAGCCAATGGACTATATATATAATTACAGCGTCATCTGTCTTCCCTTGACGGGCGCGTGGTCCACGGATGAACGAGAAAGAGGTCCCACAACAAGGGGGACCTTGAAACATGACATCAGTAACCCGGAAATGAAGGAACTGTCGGTATGGAAATGCAGCCCTAGATACGTAACTTGCACAAAGTCGGGGTTGATGGGACCTTGCTGTCAGCCCAGGCTAGAGCAATGGGAGTTACAGCATACGTTGGACAGAGGAGTGTCAAAGGAGGGATGCATGCATCGAGTTGTAACCAGTCTGGACTTGAAGTGACTAAGTTCTCGGCAATTTCTGAGGTCATCAACGCTTACGAACATGATTCATTGATTACTTGACCAGATGGAGAACCTTGGTGCGGGTAACAACTGAGATCGACAGGGCTTCTCCAGGTTAGATATCGCCATTCTTAGACGATGAAGACAAGGGCATACCGAGCTACCATAGTTCAGCACTTTGACATGGTACTTGTAGCGCACCAACACCAGGTATGAAGCAATCGAATGGGTATCTCCAAGAACCACGGAAAAGACCTTTGATCCCACTCACGATTCACAAGTCCAGACCTTTGTGATAGTTCAACTCGCTGGTGATTGGTTTTGGGTTGCTCGCTACAAAAGGCTTGAGTTGACTGTTTGGGCTTAACTACATATCTAAGCCACCTAGCTTACGCCTATCTCTGCGAGCTTCCCAAGTTCTCACCAACAGCACGATCGATCCCGGATAGTTTTCGGCCACTTCATACCCTATACGACGGTTAACGAGCCTAGACCCTGCCAAAATCTTAGATTCAGACCCATGAAAGAAAAAAAAGGAATTCTCCTTATCAGTTTAAGGTAATCGTGGATGGCATAGTGAGTGTCATTATTATTTCGGACTGGTAATGGAAGCACAATGTCGAGTTGAAACTGTCAGGGAAGCCATGATGGGATCAATACGGCTCCTGCCTGGATTATGGAATTGCAATCGCCACGCTCCTGCCTTTATTATTAGAGTGTCTTGGGAAGTCACAATATTATGCCGGGGTGCCGCCTTCCTCCGTACCCATGCATCCATCAGAATGGGTCGCTCTTTCCCGCAGGTTGTGGATTGTGGATTGTTTGCCTGCGTTCCTGTTCGTTGCTTCTTCCAGTTTCACTCTCACAAGGCAGACAGACCCAACATTCACTTCCGACCTTTTACAAGATAACCTACGGGACCTACGGGACCTACGGCAAACACATTACTCCAGTTGGGGGAATCCTGACATCAAGGGTTGAGAACCCCATCTCCTCCATGGTGACATGGACCTGGTTGGCTCCCTATGCCCCTCTAAGTGGTTGAGTGCAAGGGTAATGCCCACGCCGCCGACGCTGCCTACCAATCCGACTCGCCCTAAAAGACCCTCCCTATCTCCATCCACTCCACCCACGAGACGCCGAGCATTTGGCGGCCCTGCGTCCGCTCCGACAAGCACGTCCTATCGCTGCTTGGCGTTGTCTTTTCTCGCGTCCCAAGGATACCAAGCCGTGCAAGCTCTGCTGCTGAGTGTGCTTGCCACGATCAAGACGCTGTATCATTTGGCCAAGGCTCTTGGTCTCTAGATTCGTCGCCCTACCGCACCTGTTCAATCTCGAAGCCCGTCGATTACTTTTAAGACCCTCCACCCCACCCCGTTCCCTCATTTTCTACAATCCTCCGGTCCTACCGGTCTCACTCTCTCTCCCTGCCTCCTTCTTGCCTGTCGGACATCTCTCTTTGTCCGGGTCGACCGAACCATCCTCCCACCGGTCGAGATTGGAACACACTTGACCTGAATGCATCGCATTTCAGAGCCATCTTGTGATCCGGACCAGAAAAAGGACAGTGACTGGGGCTGAATAGCTGCCTGCACATACCATCCCAACCAGTCCCGGAAAGACGGACGTCCAAATACCCCTGCTTCGCTACCAGCATAACTATTATCGAGGAGGAGGCTGTCACCCTTCCCATTTTGGCTTCCACCGTCGGCAACGCTAGAACCCACGGGGTCTCCTCTCCAAGTCGGGTCCGCCCCTCTCGGCCTTCACCATGGCGTGGGATCATTTGTCCATCAACAAACCACATCTGGTCTATATCATCCTCGGAGGCTTCACTAGCATATTCATGCTATGCTCGCTCTTCATCAAGGAGAAATTGTACATTGGTGAAGCAACCGTGGCGACGCTCTGTGGTGTCATATTTGGCCCGCACGCTGCTGATCTCATCGACCCGCGGACATGGGGCAACGTCGATCAGATCACCTTGGAGTTCTCGAGAATCGTTCTCGTGGTCCAGTGCTTTGCCGTTGGCGTCGAATTGCCCAAAGCATACATGGAACGACATTGGAAATCTGTTGTGTTCTTGCTCGTGCCAGTCATGACTTTTGGCTGGCTTATCACCAGTCTCTTCATTTGGTGGATGATCGAGCCCCTCAGCTGGCTTGAGTCCCTCGTTTGTGCTGCATGCGTCACTGCAACCGACCCCGTCCTCGCTTCCTCTGTCGTTGGCAAAGGTAAATTCGCCAAACGAGTACCTAAGCATCTAAGAGATCTCCTGTCCGCCGAATCCGGTTGCAACGATGGCATGGCTTTTCCCTTTATCTATCTCTCGCTCTATCTGCTGAGATACGATCTTTCAGGCAGAGAGGTCGTCTTCCATTGGATTTGCTTCACTATTTTGTATGAATGTATATTTGGAGCGATATACGGCGTTATCATTGGTTACCTCGGCCGACACGCCATCAAATTTGCCGAACGCAAGGGCTTGATTGATCGGGAAAGCTTCTTGGTGTTTTACTTCGTCCTGGCTTTGTTTTGTGCCGGCTCTGGCAGCTTGCTGGGCATGGATGATCTGCTGATCGGCTTCGCCGCTGGAGTGGGTTTCTCCAACGATGGCTGGTTCACTGAAAAGACGGAAGAGTCTCACGTCTCCAACGTCATTGACCTCCTCATCAATTTGGCTTACTTTGTCTACTTCGGTACCATCATCCCCTGGGAGCAGTATAACTCCCCGGCACACGGCATGGTCCCTTGGCGGTTGGTGGTTATTGCCCTGTTTGTCCTCCTCTTTCGTCGGATTCCCATCATGTTGGCCCTGAAGCCTTTCATTCCAGATGTGAAAACTTGGCGCGAAGCACTCTTCGCTGGTCACTTTGGACCCATCGGTGTCGGCGCCATATTTGTCGCCATCCTCGCTCGTGCAGAGTTGGAGTCGGATTCTACCGAACCCTTGGCTGTGCTCCCAGAGCCTGGCTCAAAAGACTATGATTTGATATACTTGGTCTGGCCAATCACCACATTCCTCGTTATCACATCCATCCTTGTTCATGGATCCTCAATTGCTGTCTTCACCCTGGGGAAACGAATCAACACCTTGACTATCACTCTTTCATACACACAGGGCAACGAGAAGGGCCCAGCATGGATGAATAGACTGCCCAGGATACAGTCGAGATCCTTGTCACGCATGTCGAGCTTCGATGTTGAGACTGAAAAGCTCGACATTCCACCAGGTGAACTGCCCCCTGTCGGACTTCCCCAACTTCACCTTCGCCGTCAGCGCGAGGATGAATACGAAAAGACGCCGGGAGCACGATCCTCGAGTATAGGAAAGTCACGCAGGCGCAAACGACGAGGTAAGAACTCGGACGATAGAATCGGTGGGCCCATCAGCCAGAGTGCCATTGCGCCAGTCAAAAGACTCGAATCTCAGCAGGAATTAGGTTCCGATACAGCGTTGGACAAGTTGGCAGATCCTTCGCCAGAAACCCAGCAAAGTGAAATAACTGCCGAGTCGTCAAGATCGTCGCCAGGACCAGATGACAGGGACTTCGAAACACCCAAGAAGACCCGCCGACGATCAGGTGCACAATCCCGATCTCGTTCTCCCACCCGTTCTGTTGAGATTGAAGCATATCAGGAGGGTGATGAGCTCGTCATCGAGGATGAAGAAGGGAACGTGCTCGAAACTGTCAATACTTCTGGAATGACCGATGAGCAAAAGGCTCAGACCATTGAGAATGCTAGAGAAAAATTGAGGAACGACACTACTGGACAATTCACCAAGCACAAACACGAGCCTCACCCCAAAGATGAAGGTGACGAGGCTGAGGCGACCCTCGAAGAAGCCGTGGAGCACCCTCAGAAGACTCTGAAACAAAGGTTCGATGGCTGGAAAGGGTTCGGCAAGCGCAAAGACGACGGACCGGAGAGCAGCGGTCAAGCTCGTCCAGAGAGAAGACGAGGTCCTGCTCACGCATATCAGTTTGGCAATACGGTGATTGTCGAGGATGAGGACGGAGAGGTAATTAAAACATATACTCTACCGAGCGAACCTGGGAACGATCGCAAGCGTGGCGAACAATATTTACGCCGTATGAGTACTTGGGTTGGACTGGGTCGTCAAACGGCAGGCGAGGACGCGAACGACTCTGCCGCGGTGGACGCAGGTGGCGTGCCTACCAAGGACTCTGATACCGATCAGCAGCCCAAGATCAAGGCTGGTCGCCGTTCGGATGAGGATGAATCTGATGATGGCTTACGAATGATAATTTCTCAGAGCGAGCAGTACGGTCTTACCGGGTTGCACAAGAAAACTCGGGACCATCCCGGAACAGTTGCACTAGGTTCAGGTCGCAGACTCTCGACTCGGGACTTCATCAAGCAAATGCAGCAACTGGATCCCAAGAGCAAAATCCAGGCAATCGAGGACAGCGATGCCCCCGAGATCATGAAGAGAGAAATGCGCAAAGCCACTCAATCTAACGTTCCTTCAACGCCGGCCGAGCGCCCAGGTGGCCGTCGTACTGAGACGAATACGGACGTGCGTTTTCAAACACGACGTTCAAGTGTCGGGCAAAGACAGAAGAACGACAACGGTGTGGAACCAAAGGAAGATTACTTTACTTCCCACACTCGCCCCCATCCCGCTCGACTCACAAGCACCAACACGGACGGCACTCTGGAGGAGGAGTCCGACGAAGATTTCGAGGAAGAGGTACCTACTCATAATGTGCGCTCAAGCCTAGTGAAGCATGGCCAAGGCCGGACTGCAGCAGATTTGCGACGACGTAAATTGGCAACGATTCCTTCGAACGAGGAAGACGGTGGTGATCAAGGCGAATCCGCGGTCGAAAAGAAAAGGCGCCTGGCTGCTCTTGGTCAAGGCAATAATTCGAGCAGTGACAGTGAAGGCGAGGAGGACGCGCCTCGCAATACTGGCGCTGCCGTTCCAGAGCCAGAACGCAATCCTCCGGGCCAACCAAAAGCGCGCATTCAATGGGGTGGTGAGAGTGGTCGCGAGAAGAAGCAGGAGGAGGAGGTTGGAAAGGACAAGGAGACGGTTGAGGAAGACATTTATGCTGGTGATCCAATTGTGAGTGCGGCGCGCAAGTTGCGAGGCATGATCAAGAATCGATCCCAGCCTAAGCGATCCTGAGGATGAAGAAGAATAATATCAACGGTTGAACGAGATTTTGATTGACGTTCTGGGAAACTTTGGAATACAGCAAGCCTTGTTTGGGTTGGTGGGAACGTGTTTGCCCATGTATAGTGCTGGTGGCCCATCTCGGGTTTTATTCCACCTATAAAGAATTTGGCATACCGATTGAGCATGATTAGATAGACATACATCAATAGTTTTCATCTCACTTGGACTTGAGCCATTGGCTATTGGTACTTGCATCCATTTTGTCGTCCAGAAGTTGTCGCACCGACTAATTCCATCGAGTGTACCTGTCTAGTTACCTAGGTGCTTTGGTACTGCAACCGCGCCCAATCGTCAGCGGCAGTTAAGGCAGTTTCGCCCTGCTTGGTCATGTGACCCCGATGTTTAATGACGTAAATATAATTTTATTTTTCTCATTCGTAGCCAAAATTCGCCCGCCGAGCACCTTCCGGCAACGATGCATTGGTTTTATAGTGTAGCGGTCAGCACGTGAGATTCTGATCATCCCAGAATTTTCTCGAGACCCCGGTTCGAATCCGGGTAAGACCTCAAAATCATCTTTTTTGAAATTTTTTTAGGTAGAATCACAACAACACTTATTGCTGTCGGAAAAACGGAAAACAAGGTCAGGTTCCATTTCATATGGCTCATAAATTATCACTTCAACCACAACTTGGCGCCGTTAGGCCAGACTTTTTTCTCAGAAGCTGTACTTTACGAAGCAGTACTACTAGTTGTGGTACTTTTGAAATTGTCAACGCCGCAACGGAATTCTTAAGATTCGCGATTTTGCAGATGCCCTTTTTTCAGTAAAATGCCGACGACTGAGGAGAGGGCCAACAAGAGGAGGAAGACTGATGATGCCCTTCCATCAGCACTTCCAGCTATAAAAAGTTCTGAACAACTTCATCAAAACTTTGGATATTGGAAGAGCTCGTCGTCATCCCAATTGAAAGCAGGTAAGATATCTTCGACCGCTTTGAAACGGACGCCGTCTGATTTTACATCAGCACTCGATCAATTCTCCAATTTCCTATCCCAGTTATCCGTATCCAACAAAACAGATGGCGAGTACGAGCGTCGATTAGCAATCTTAAGCAAGTACTGCAAGGAACAGTCATCGGCATCTCACGATGAGGTTGATTTCCCAGACCTTCTGGCCATCTGGTCCCATGCCAGTGAAACCAACGATGAAAGTCTTCTCGCTTCGATACCGTCCGTCCTCGCTCAATTCTACCAATCTATCGACACGTCCCTCGATTTGCGGGATTTTGGTATCTCACTAGGACACAGTCTTCTCAAACGTGATCAACTCCGACTTTTCGACAAGTGTCTATCATCGCCAAGATCCAAGCAGCACCTCATTGCTCCTGCTTTGCGACTTCTCACAAAGCTCATCGAGTTCGACCAAGGTACTCTTGCCACCAACGTGTTCAATAGGCGCGACCACCTCTACAGAAGGCTTGACGACATTCTGGGCAGGTCTCAGACAGCAGACGAAAGTCCTTCTGTTGCGCATAGATCAGCACTCGAGTTTCTGATTGCCAATCTCAAGTACATCGACAACGCGGCAAAAATCGAGCTCATCTCCCACGGCAGTTTGATATACTCAGCCATCCGTGGCCTGTCCACCGAGCAGCCGAACATTGTCTGTGCCACCCTACGTGCTCTAGTCGATTTTATCCTCGATGATCCAAACATGGGTGGCAGGCTGAAGAGTCGATGTTTCAATTCAGGAATCTTAACCGCATTGGCAAAGCTATATGCCTACGACCGAGACGTGCCAGAAGACGACTCCAGTTTATCTGTCAGGGCGGTACTTCATGAAGTCCTCACTAAAATATGTACTTCCAGTGATATTGTCAATCCGCAATACGGATGGTATCCCGTTGGGTTCAATGCAAATGTGGCGGGCAATGACGGAGATATGGTGCCTCTGGGCCTGGATGCTCCCTACTTCACTGACGAGTATGCCGAAAGGATTCCGGTCAAGAATGGAGTCTTGTCAGTATTTCTGCAGACCCTTCGACCAGGAGAAGACGTTTTACATAATGAGCTGATTCTCTCAGTCTTCTCCGCAGCGCCTGAACTGGTCGCCGACTATTTCACAAAGAGAACCAAGTTCAACCTGCAGCCGGGAGATACTCCTCTCTGGCGTGGTCAGTTTGCTTTCCTCTTCTCCATCGTTCAACTTTCAGTTCCAGAGAACTTTGGATGGCCAGATGTTATACCCCAAAATCCACCACCGCTCTCTGTCATTATTGAAAACATTCTTCCTCGACCGCTGGACAAGTCAAACCTCAGCAAATGTCTCCTGTCAAAGGACACTTTGCTTATCATGTCTACGATGCGATACATGACTATCGCTCTTCAGAAACTCAAGCTTGTACTGGAGCAAGTTAATCAAGCATCACGTTTATCTGATTTGTGGGCTCAAGCATCCACTAGCCTGATCAGCTTGTTCAGCGAGCGGTTTCCGCCACTGCAAGAGGTGATTGGAACCATGTCAGATCACAAAGAAAGCGAGCAGATTCGAGGTACCATCCTCGAGTGCATAGCTACTCACTATGATGTCTTGCCCTCAATATCGGTGGTGGCCAAATTTGACGCCGCTCCATTCTTGACTACTGCAATCAAGAACCTTGTTTCCCGAGACTTGGATGCCTATGCACAGGGTACTCTCAATGAGCAGATTCTCCACCTTCTCAACATTGCGTCCCGTTCCTCTACCACCCGATGGTGGCAGAAACCCAGTCCCGAAGATCTATCGCCCGTGACATCACTATTGAGATTCTGCACCCGATCTCCCGAATCTAGCCTGGTGAGAAGTGCATTATCGATCCTTCAAGATGTCTTGGTATTTAGGGGAATTCTGAATGCGAGTCGATCGCTTGATGTGCTGATTCTCAGCCTCACAGAATCTAAGAAATACCAACCAGAACTCGCAACATATGAGTTCTTGGACAATTGCATGACTCGTACAATGCAACGACCAGTCAAATATCTCGATCGAATTGAAATCATTCAGGATGAAGTATCGGACAAAGCTCCATTGAGTCTACTGACATGCTGTGTCGCCGAGCAATGGCCCTTTGTCGCCAAGAAGGCATCCGAAGACGATGTCAAGAACATCGCGGGCTGGATCGCAAGATTCTTTGTGGCTATGGGTCAAGCTGGCGAGAACCTTGGAGTCATGACAGTCCTTCAACAAGAAATGCTCAATCTCCCAGACGAATATGCACGGTCGAAGAAGATCTTGACCAAAGCTCTAGAGAAACAGCTCAAGAAACCTATCGAACTATCTTCCCCAATTGACGCCGCTGGCGGACTCGAGGCAAAAGCAAGATCATCCGTCGTCGACACTGTGAAGATGGCCGAACGTCTCTTCCCTGCCAACGACCTCGACCTCAACACTGTCTTCAGCCAACCCCCACCTATTCCTCAGTCCTTGACTGGCCTTTTCCGCTGGGAGAAATCGGATTTCGACACCGAGATCCAATCTGGACGTTTGGCAAATCTAATCCGATGCACCATTTCACCAAGTCACGAGGTTCGAATTCAAGCGTTCCATACACTTCAAACCGTGGCACATTCAGTGGAAAACTCCAATTACAGTGAAAAAACACAACTATATCTCCTCCTCGGCGAACTCAGTGAAAGCATCCGGTCCTTAATCCTAACAGGTTCCGACGGAGGAGAAAGGACATCATCATCATCTCCTCCTCCTCCGCCACCATCCCTCCTCTCCGAACTCGCCATCCACTTCCTCCCCGTCCTCTCCGACCCATCCTCCCCCTTGTACAGCAAAACCAATGAATTTCTCCTCCTGGGCCCATCATGGACATCTCACCGTCTCATTCCCTACTGGACACGACAGAAATTTCTCACCGAGACAACCTCGGACGACACACCGGGAACAAATGCCCAACATGCCGAGATAGCGTGGTTTCTCGACTTTTTAATCATGGCACTCCGCACGACACTGGATCTGGATTTATATCGACGAGCACAAGTCTTTACGGGTCTTTTCTCATATTATGTCTCGCCAGCGAGTCCGAAAGAGACGAGACGACGGATTCTCCAGCTTGTGTATCGTGCATTGCAGATTCCGGGCGGCAGTGATACCTTGATCACCAGGGTGGGTGTGAGGGAGTGGTTGGCGGTGGCGAGGAATGTGAGGGATCATAGTGGGAATGGAGTGTCGAGGATGGGGAAGGTGGATGTGGAGATGAGGAGGATTATCGATGCTCTGAGTCGGGAGGTTATGGAGAAGTGTGATAGAGACGGGATTGCGAAGTGGGAGGCGCAGAGGCCGATTGATAAGAAGACACATGATGCAGGTGTGGTTGAGGAGATGGAGGTTGATTGATGGGTGAGAGCCGTCGTCCGTCAAAGGGTGCAATGCGTGCAATGTATAGTGCTACCTACACCTGCTAGGAGTTGTTAGTTTGGACTATGGATCGAGGGAATCATCGATTCAAGCTTCAGTGTTCTCATTTGTTATAACACGACTCGGGGGCTGTGGACAAATGTTCAACTTCCGGCAGCATTGTGGTAACATTTCGGCTCCGATTTAATATCTAAGCGGTATCTCTATAATAGCCACCCCTTCCCTATATCGCTTGCTCAAAATCCATTGCAAACATCCTGGGGTAATTCCTCTGCTGATTCGCATCATATTCCGTTCCCTTCTGGTTTCTATGGGCATGATTTACTGCGGATGGGGACATGGCTCCACTCTTATCGCCAGGTCGCATCCATTGTCATATTGTTCATGAGTCGGGAAACCCCTATAGCTTCGGGTGGCCTTGGGTACGCGACTCATGTCTGAGTCAACAAATGACCAGGTAGAATACAAGAAACACTTGTGAAATCTGTCATCGCGGAGATCGAGATCCTGTTGAGACCTTGGTCTTCCTGTATTCAATTCTAAAAGCTCATCAAGTCTGAAAGCGATGTTAGCAATGCGCTGGAGGACAGGAGCAAATTCTCGCCGTGACCTACCTCTTCCGAACATAGCTCTCTTACTCCAGTCCATAGCGAGCAAGATACGAGTTCTGATACTGACGCTCTGGGCAAAGTAGATACTTCTCCAGAGATAGACGGCCATCAGGCCGCCGCTAAAGTTCAAACCCCCAAAATCAAAAACGGCCGCATTTCCAATATACGCAAGACTTCCCATGTGATGGTACTCAAATGCCTTGTAGACTGCCTCGTCTAGATCACCAAAATCGACTTCATTGGCCCTGAATCCGGGAATGGCGGCGGCAATCTTGTTGAATTTTCGACCAAGATATTGACCTTGTTGATTAGCTCTTTGGGCAGTGGCTGGCAGAGACGTCAATTTGTTATCGATCTGAACAAGCAACTCATGCAATTCACCAAAGTCCAAGGTTCCAGACTTGTCTTTGTCATACTCTTCGAAAAGGCGATCTAGGCGTTTTAAGTGACCGGCGGCTTGTGGAAATCGCTTTCGAACCTTCTGGGCAACACCTCGCCAGTCCTGGAAAGTGATGTGCAGTGCATCGGGATCCTTTCCTTGGTCAAATGCCATGCCACGAAGGAATGTGGTGAGGTGGTCAGCAACGTTGTTCTGGACCGTCGAACAATCACCAATGGCATAAACATCCCCTAACGGGGCACCAAGCAGTCTCAGATGTGTGTCAGTCTCTAGAGCGTGACGATTGTTTTGAAAGTCGCCCAGCTTGGCCGCAAGTTTGCGACTGAGCTGAGTCTGGGCGACGCCGGTCGACCAGAGGCAGAAGCCCATTGGAATCTCCTTGATAACAGCTTTGCCGTTCTCCAACTGTGAGAAGATGATCTTGTCCGGGGTGACTTCTTGAACTCGAGAGTTGGTGAGAACCTCGACTTGGTCATTTTCGAATCTTTTCTCAGCATAAACGGAAAGAGCTTCATCATAGGTGTTGAGGATGTGCCCCCGAGACTGGATGACATGAACAGAAACCTCATTCCGTAACAACCTGGGGAAAGATTTCAGGAGATCTTCGTTCAGCATGTCATACAGCTCGGCAGCAAATTCGACACCAGTGGGTCCGCCTCCACTGATGACAAAAGAGAGTAACCGCCTTCTCTCAGTATCGGTTGTGGTAGGCAAGCAGGCCAACTCTAAGTTTCTCAAGACCTTGTTCTTGATCAGACGAGCATCGTCGATAGTTTTTAAGAAATTGCAGTTTTCCAAGCCCTTGACACCGTGGGGGTTCGTGGTGGAGCCTACGCCGATGACGAGTTTGTCATAAGGCAGATAGAAATGCTGTCTTTCTCCGCTGGCATCCGTCTGGGCGACCTCGACCAATTTGTGGGAAAACTCGACGTCTATAGCTTCTGCCCTGAGGAAATGACCTCGTAGGCGGTTGACGATGCGGCGGACGGGCTCGATGAGAGATCGAAGCTCTAGCGTACCGACTGTGGCCGAGGGCAACATGGGTGTGAATAGAAAGTAGTTATCAGGCGAGACCACGGTGACATGATAATCGCCAGGGTTGAGCTCCTTCAGCATAGCGACACTACCCCATCCCGTGCCCAGGATGACCAGTTTGGGTTTATCTTTTTGCTCACGCATATGCTCACAATCCTCATCGTCCACTAGTACCTCAGCAATGGGTAGATTCTTGGGGCCTCCCCGCCGAGGATATAGGGCGGCTTCTGAGACGGGAATGTCGCCCTCAGCGGAGGACTCTCTGTATGTGGAGGCATCGTAGATGAAGAAGGCGAGAACAAGGGATCCTGTAACGACGATGAATATGCCGGTCCAAGCAAAGACGCGGTAGGCAAAGCGAAGTACAGGCCCATGGTGGTTGGGGAGCTCCTTGGTCGAGATAGACCGGACGTGGATTACTGATGCTCGCGAGGCAAATTGAGGAGAGAAACGAGAGGAAATTGGGCGACAGGAGAGAAAGAGCGACCGTGTCGACAGAGCAGGAGGCGCAGGCAGGAGCGATGGTTGTGAAGAATGGAAAGAGCGAGGCACTGCCAGAGGAGAAGTCGTGAGGAAGGAGCGTGAAGGAGGGCTGCACCTCAGCTTCGTGAGTCTGAGTCGGCCATGGCCATGGCGTGAGAATCGAGTCAACGTCTCCATGATTGACCCAGGTGCAGCAATCGTCTACCGCATGCTGTAAATGTAGAATGGTTGATGTCTCGAGGCTTGACGGACAATCGCTGTGGGTAAAGACTTGCTGTCGAGATAAGAAGAAACTGCAGATGCACCAAAATTGAGCTATACGTGCATAGAGGGCGGATGAGGTGGGAAGTGTAAGGAGTTTTAGCATGCGCCCAACACCAATGACCGCATAATCGTGTCCGAAAGCCCGAATGGCATGGGTTCAGTGGGTTCAGCGCTCAGATCTTTCATCTTGTCATCGATCCACCATCCCACTAAGCACCCACTCCCACTGGCACCCTGGCTTCCTCCCGGCCCGGCAGAGCTTGTGTACTCGTACTACTTAAGTACTTTTAGTAGTGACGACAGTCCACCATCCATCGCCCAGTCGCTTTTCCTCGCTTCCAATTCCCTCAATTGGTCCCTAATGGACGGCTAAACAAATCCATCTGGTACTGGGACAATGAGAAGAGAAAAGGAATGACCTCACAGCGCACTGAACGTTGGGGAAAAGCAACTGCCACCGCCACAAGCAACGTCGTTTGCATTTTCACCATTTTGCTTCTTGAACCAGTGGCTATGTATGGATTTATCGAATTCTTCTGTCTGTCTTGCATGTATCGTCCGCTAGGTCATTTCTTGTACATTTATGCCCTGGTCTCGACGCCCAAAACTGTGTGGGGTATCAAAATATCAAGTTCCCATTTCCCTCATGGATTGCGCCAAATCATCAGAGAACCACCTGTACGCCCATACCAGACTGGTTTTCATGAACCCTGTTTTTGTCTGTTTTGTTCGACTTGTTCGATTTGTTCGGCCCCATCGTTTCAGCTCTGAACTCCTCAGCCTGCGAAATCGCCGTCCGGATGCTCTTCCAGTGACGAAGTGCTTGACGATCTCCTTGCTCCCTGTTTCGAAAGCCTGCCTCGAGCCTTCTTTGGTGTACCTCCCATGGATCCTGCACTCTTGCGTTTTTTGCCGCGCTGCCCGGTCCACACTTGCTCCGGTCCGCTCTCCATCCCAAACCCCTCTCCGTCATCTTCTGCTGCAATCTTGACCTCGTCGTCAATACTGACGATCCTCAATAACTCCCGGCACCGGGAGAGCATGCCCTCGGTGCTATCTAAAGACTCGATTGCTCCGTTGGTTGCTGTCCAGTAGCGATCTCCTGTGATCCCGTGAACCCTGGTGGGCTCTTTGGTCGAATCTTTCGATTGCTTGCTTTGCAACACTGCCAGCTTGACATCCCGTGAGATCCCGTATTGTCGTTTCAGGAAATTTCGCGTCTCCGAGACCAATGAAATAGCACAAGCCGCCACAGAGAGCCTTCTGAGAACCGCCTGATCTACAGACACCTTGCTCTCCATGTCCATTGCTTGGTTGCCATTTTCGGTCTCATCTGCATTCGCTTGTTCCGTCAACATTGGACCTAGTTCTGTCTCAATCGCCTGGGCGGTCTCCCCGCCATTCTTTCCAAAGACTAGCTCCAATTGCAAGACAGTATGCAGAAGCTCGTCCATTTTCTTGTACTCAAAGAATGCCAGATTTTGACAAACAAACAGAGTAAAATAAAGATGGTTGCATGCGCCTGTTGGCCCAATCTCCAGCTTGGAATGCTCCGTGTTGAGCTTGGACACAATATTGCCGAGGAACTTCCTGACATATTTTGATCCGCTCCCACTGATTATTTCGAAAGCTGCAGCAAGCTTGGGTTTATATCCAGGCATTGTCGCCCCTCGAGGGTCTTCGAACACCTCAACCTGATACCGACAGGCTTCAGACACTGCATGTACGTATTCACGCTCACACACTGACTCGTGCTGCTGGTGAAGGTGTCGATGAGCGATTGTCGCTGCCTGAGATACCCGGGCGTCTGGGTTGGTTTCGAGGGCTACAAAGGCCGCTGTGCTCTCCTTGGGATGGGTCATGCCCTGATGATCGATGCTCGCCAATGTTTTAGTAGCGAGAAGTGCCTCCTCGCCTTTGGCTGACATCGCAATGCGGAGCAGATGGCTCACAACGGTGCTGGTGATTGTGGAGATGGCGCTGTCATCCTCGCGAGTTTTGTGATCTCCCCCAATGTTCTTCAGAGCCTGTACCTCTGTATCCTCCTCTGATGAAGTACCGTCGGCCTTTGCCTTGGTACGTGCCGCATACAGGCCCTCGAACGCTGTCAATACCGTGAGCTTTGCTTGTGCAGCATCTTGGACACCTAGAGTGTCGAGCGCGCTTCCGTCCAAGACCTGGAAGAATGTCTCGCGAATGTGTTTCTTGTTGAATTGGCCTGGCCATGCTTGGCATATTGATCCCAAACATTCGAAAGCCTTCAGTCGAACCGCAGCTTCTGCGCGTTTGAACGTGAACGGAACGATCGTATCGCACACGAAGCCAACCACAGATCCCGCCTTGAATGCGGGAAACGCATTTTTAAAGATGCCTACTTGTTGTTCGAAATCCAGGAATTTGAAAATGCTGCCCAGGAGACGGAGCATCTTTTGTCGGCCAATACTTTCTCGAACTGGAATCTCAGCCGCCTTATTTTGACTGATCAGAGCCTCTTTGGTCTTTGGCGCAACCTTGGGTTGGATGACATTCTGGAGCACAGAAACTGCGAAGACGGCGAGTTTCCGAGTTTGGTGCAGAACGCCATCGATGCTTCGAAGACATGACATGACCTCTTGTAGGTCTTCAAGTCGGGCAAGGCTGCCCGCGGAACGCATAAGATCTTGCTGGACGCCTTCGAGAAGCTGGCTTTGGGTGCTGGACAAATTCGGTAGCACACACCGGAAAATGGTAACCACGGACCGAAACTTGGGCATTTCATCGGGCTTCATGTCTTTCAGATAGCTTTTCAGACTGGCGAGGTCACCCGAGTGAATCGTTTGTGGTCTTGCTTCCGCAAAGGCAACCAGCGTAGTGAGATCGGATGGCTCTGCTTCGGACCCATTCGCCGTCTCGAGGAGCTTCTTGACTATGCGAGAGTACAGATTGTGCAGCTTGTCGATGCTTTTGGTATTCTTCAGAGTCCATACCAAGAAGTCTTTGAGAGGAACGCCAAGGGCGCCCGAGCTACGATTGATACACGACACAATCTGTGTTCTCAGTTCGTTGATAGCCACGTCAAGCCGTGCATTGTCATCGTGGTTGTTGAGGACCTCAAGTCTTGGTGATATCCAGATCTCTAATAAAGTCTTGCGGGCCAATTCGGCAACGCTCGTCTCGAGATCCGATGTGCGGCGAAGAAACTCAGTAGTGATGGTATCCTTGATATTTGTCCTCGCATCAGTCAAGTAAAAGTCTTTCAAATGGACGATGGCTCGCTTCTGAATGCCCACATTTGAGTCTCCAGTACATCGAAGTAATTGTGTAAACCCCTTGTGCTGCAATTGTGGGGATGGCCGGGGTACTATGAACTTGGCGATCAATGTGAGCGCTGAGTCTCGCACGAGGGAAGAATCGTCTGTCGCACATCTCAAAACATCATCTGCCACTGTGGGAACCCAGTCGAGCAGGCTGGAATCCGTTTCCAGAATCGTTGTGACACTTTTGATACTGCGACTCCTGACCTGGGCCTGGTCACTCGAAAGACATGAAGTCAACGTAGTGGCAATGCGAGGGAACATGTTGCAGAACGGCATGTTGAGTATGCACAAGGTGTATGCCAATTGTGCTTCCTGAGGCGTCACGTCTTCCTCGTCTGCCGACATCCCGTGATAGTTATCGAGCTCCTCGAGTTGCTGGAGGATCCTCGCGGCCGTGTCATCTGTCATGGCCTCCAGGTCGCCATCGCTCTGACGGGTTTTCGAAGCCTTTGCAAAGTGTGTTGCATGGCGAACCAGTAGGTATGCCCTTGCAGATCGTGATCGCAGCCCGTCGCCTCCTTTCGCTCGGAGGAAAGTATGGACAAGTGAGAAGGGACCGTTTGAAGAAACTAGATCTTCATCGGGAATCCTGAGTTGACTGTTTTCCTTGACGAGATCGCAAAGTCGATACACAGTCGCAGAAGATTCGCTGGTCTGAGAAATGCTTGATGACAGATGTCGCGCAGAAGCTCGCGTTGTTGAGATAGCCGAGCCCATGACTCCTAATGCCTCGAGCGCCATGTTTTTGGTCGAGGCTGCTTTGTCATTGTCCACGTGCATAATCATTCGCCTCGCTAGGATAGTTAAAAGAAGCTCTGAGGCCGGCCAATCGGTTAATGGCAGGACGACGGTGAGATCTTCGATGAAGAGATCCAGAATATTCCGGTACGGCGAATCTCCACTTTTAGTCACTTTGGATGCCTTGTCGACCATCCATAGAACGATTTGCTGAGCACTTTTCGAGGCATCTTCGAGCAACACACCTGCTTGGCGAGCTAGTCGGGAAGATGGATCTTTGTCCATGAGGTCATCTTCGAGGCCAGTGTCATTCTCGTCCTCGAGACTATCGTCATCTTCGCTTTCAACGTCAACGGTTCGACGACGCTGCTTTTGGCCTGCTGTCAATTTGGAAAAGCGTAAGTTACCCGATGGTATGGCAGGTGTCTGGACAAGCTGCATGAACAGGGCAGAGACAAGCTGTATGCTTTTGCCGTTCCCAAGTTTATACTGCCTCGCACTTCGGCTGTTGGATGGCAATTTGTCGAGAGATGAGAGCACCTCGTCCAGGATCGCATCTCTTTCGGAAGGAAATGCTGCATACAGTCTTGCCAGGGCCGCCATCGCCTGTTTTCGCACTCTTTCAAAGACTTGAACGCCGATGGCCGATGTCTTCTCGCTGCCAGCATTCTGGACGAAGATCAATCGAGAGGCCAAAAACTCAGTGGCATTAACCAGAGAGCCAGCACCTTTGACCTCGATGCATATTTTTGCTAGAAGATCTAGGAACTTGCGACCCAGGTCGAGCAAGCGCTTGACGGCTTCGCGATTAGAAGACGTAACTTCGAAGAGTTGGGCGTCCTGGGCATCCAGCCTTGCTTCCACGACCGGCATCAAACAATTCTCAAAGACATTCACCAATACGTTCGGTAGCCACTGAAGGACTTCCAGATTGACAAGGTTCTCGTTCTGAACATTGCCGAGGACGATGTAAGCAAGGGTGCACGCCGAAGAGATCCCGCTCTCTGCCTTTTGTAATTGTGATAACCAGGCTGAAATGTCATCATCAGAGGCACTAGCTTGCAACTTCAGATTCGTTGTTTGTGCCGTCTCGATAGCAGGTTCGCAGATCGCTTGAAGCCGTTTCAGATAATCAGTTGAGACATCACGCAGGCGATTATTAGAGACAAGTTGGGTGAGATTTCGTTGGAGAGCCTCTTGGGTGCCGATAGAAAGAGACGGCTCAGAGTCCTCAGTGTCGTCTGGTTGGTAGAAGATGGTCCGATCGATGGTCGTTGGCATGGCAGAGGTATCCGGAGCGAGTCGATCTTGAGCCTCGAAAATCTCCAACATCTGATTTTCAAAAGCTCGCAAGATCAACGTGTCCTTCTCCTTCTTTGAACTGACGGTCAAGTTGACGTTGCCGTTCGTCATGGAATTGTCCAAGGCGCGACGAGGTGATTTCGGCATAACTCTATATTCATCTCGATTAAAAGAGTTAGGGGGTTTGGGAATATTGACTGTGATCTCGTTGGAAAGAGGTTTCGGTTTTGTTTGAAGTGAGGTTGGTTTCTTTACTGGCATGTGAGCGGGAATTGTTGATGGAAAGGTATGTTCAATGGTACTGCTGTCCAGGACCATCTTTGCGAAAGGATGCAGTCCAGAGTCCGATCTCGCTTTGGTCTCGCTTCTTGTCAGAGGACGCTTGAATGCCCTGAAAGAGTCAGCTTTGATATCCGGTGAACAGACAAGTGGGCAAATACAATTTTGGGTCACGGCGGGAGAAATCTAGCAAGGCACCCAGATGCTCCTTGACCTTTGGATTGATCCATTTTTCTTGATAAAATGCTCGTCGCTCGGAGGGAGTGGAAAGTCGAAAGGAGGAGGGGTTGCCAAGTTGAGGATGAGGGATGCGATCTAAAATGTCAGTTGAGATCGACGGGGGGCCGGTCAACGTACCAGTAGATGGCAGAATGCTTGTGGTCATTGGGGTGAACTGGAGGGCTTCGTCCACAGTAAGGTGTTGACGCCCAGACATGTTCTGTGGTCGCCGTGGAATGACGACCTGAACGTTGTCCCTGCCATTCATGACGGCTTCGCTGCGCTCACGGCAGCTCAGTGCTCTTCAGATTGATAGGATGTGGAGGATGGAAATGCGCGGTGAAAATGCCGAACCATTTTCTCCCTCCTCCAGCCTCTGCGTAGGGAATCCAAAGCGGTCGGTGTGAATTCAGGTGTGAAGAAGTGAACTCTAGGATGAAAGAGAGTGATCCATACCTTAAAGAGAATGAGAAGAAGAGTGACAGAGACTATTGGCAATTGCGATGGGAAATGTCCCTGCCCCAAATAGCACGGACGAACGCCGCAAGGCAGGAGGGGCTAAACTATTATTGGCTTAGTCCAGGCTTCTCCAGCCTTGCCAAGGCCAACTTGCCCGCAAAAAAAAGCGTGATGGCAGCCTCGTCAGCCTGGTGGGAATTCTTACCTAAGCCTATCAGATTCTCTGTGCTGAAGAATTCTTTCATCAATTTAAAGGCTCAGTAACCTGTTCTTTAGGGCACCACTTCAAAGCAATTTCAGCAACTAACTCTTCCAACTGCCCTCGTATAGTCTGCACAGTGATTGCAATGGTTGCTATCGGCAGTCTTCTGTTCTGCGACGCCTGTGGTTCCCTGTTGCCTCGCCTGACATCAGGGTCAGGACAACAGGATCTTGTCAAGTGCGAGGACTGCTTTCAATACACACCGGATACCTCGACTAAAGTCATAACTTCAAAGTCCAAGCCTAGCGCTTTTCCATCCGCTTTGCGAGCGAAACACTCAGAAGTGCAGGCTTTTGACGCTGAAAATCTTCAAGTCGAAGCCGTCATTTCCAAGGACTGTCCAGACTGTGGTCGAACCGAGATGTTTTATCACACCAAGCAATTACGAAGTGCAGATGAAGGTACCACAGTCTTCTATAGATGCGAATGTGGCTACAAAGAAACGCAGAACAACTGATGCATTTTATTCGCCCATGGTTATCAAACTCCAGTTGCCACGCTAAATGATGGAATTTTGAGACTATCCTTTTAAACCATGACAGGTATCGCTTCATACCTTGTCAAGCAGCGATGGGCTCAGGAATAGTGGCATACTCCATCTCGCCATTCTTTTCATATTCCGCCATGTCGAGCGCAACAATCACACTCTCGCGCACCACTTGTTCAGGGTCATCAAGGAACCGTCGCAACAGATCTTCCACGCCTGGCTCCTCACCTAAGCTTCCTAAAGCTTCTGCAGCCTCATGTCGGACCATGCTTTCCTCCGCGCGGTTCTCCAGTACCCGAGACAACGCAGGGATAGATGCAGGATGGGTCAATTGACCAAACACAAAGGCGACCTCGTGTCGAAATAGCGCCGAGGGATCTGTGAATCCGCTTGCAAGTGCATCCACTGCAGGTACTGCGGTTGGAATGTCCGGGGGAGACGCAAGATCTCGCAGGGTGAACATGGCGCGATATCTTTGGAAGAGAGGTAGCGAGGTATCGAGAAGAGTTTTCTGTAGATGAGGTATGGAGGGAGTTTCGGACGTCAATGCCATTGGAGGAGCAGGGTCTATCGACGCGAAATCAGAAGGTCGGAGGTTCTCTGTTCGTTGGGCGTCTGATTGAGCCCATCGGATTCGATCAATGGCAATTTCGCATGTTTCTCTGACCACCACGGGCTCTTCCTCGTCATCTTTCATCTCTATCATTAATTGTAGACTGCTCTGATCTGCGAGGGCACCCAAGGCTTCGGCGGCTTCGTGTCTGCACATGGCGTCCTCCTGCTTGTTCTCCAATACCTCCCTCAGAAATGGTACCGCCACCGGATTTTTTGTTTGACCAAGACAATAGGCCAGCTCGTGTTTTAGTAGGGCAGAGGGAGAAGCGAACCCTGCTGCGATAGCCTGAATGGCCGCCGTAGCGTTAGGGCCCGGAGTTTGAGAGGCTAGATGTTTGAGGGAGAAAAGTGCTCGAAATCGGCGGGCAAGGGCGACATCTTCAGAGGCGAGGTCCTTTCTCAAAGTCGCTATGGTAGAGTCCAACGTGCTAGACATGCTGACAGGTCGAGACAGAAAGGTGTGATTTCAGGAACAAAAGGTGAAATAGTTGTAGGAAGTTCTCTGCTCGACCATGAGTCTCGTGTTCAAATTGCCAGGCTGCGTCTCAAAATTTCTCTTTGGAGGGCGGGGTTTGTGACTGCGAGATCGGTATCTTATCTTAGCGCAGGCAGGACATGCTAGCACTTTCTAGTGCGGAACTAAATCCTGTAAGGGTTAGCTCCGGTTTATGGCTGCGGCCAACAAGTCAAATATCCTGCACGACTGTGACTTGGATGTTTGAATTATTCACCTTCATCCATCACCATCAGGCTAGCAAGATCCTTTCTTCGAACGGCTACCTGTTCATCCACAACCGTCACCTCACATCTTACCATCCGGATCGACAGAAAAAGTCAGCCTCGCAGGGGTCATTCCCTCATCACCATCAAAGATGGGCTCTGTTGTCATTCCCCACCTCGTCACTGCCTGGCATGTCGACCAAGCCATCCTCTCTGAAGATGAACGCCTCGTTGTCATCCGCTTCGGACGCGATCATGACCCCGATTGCATGCGCCAGGACGAAGTACTCTACAAGATTGCCGACCGAGTCAAGAATTTTGCCGTCATTTACGTCTGCGATCTGGACCAAGTTCCCGACTTCAAGCAGATGTATGAACTTTACGACCCCGTCACCCTCATGTTCTTCTTCCGCAACAAGCATATGATGTGCGATTTCGGCACAGGAAACAATAATAAGCTCAACTGGGTGCTGGAAGACAAACAAGAACTGATCGACATCATCGAAACCATCTACAAAGGTGCCAAAAAGGGCCGTGGTCTGGTTGTGTCGCCGAAGGATTACTCGACCAGGTATCGATACTGAAGGGGCGTTTTGACATTCGTCTTGGGGCACTTTCTCCCCTTGTTGTCACCTCAAGAGCATCACACCACATTGCTCAACATATGAGAACCATCCCCAACCCAAGCACAAGCTTGGCCTTTGGGTTTGACGGACTGTTGAACTCAACCCAGGATGAGGGCACACTTAGTCTCGCAGATGCTTGGTTGGTCTCCCTTGACCTTTGCGATTATCTCAATAATGAATTATGCTGACATGGAATACCCTCAAGCTTTCTGATTGATCCCGTTTTATTGCCCAAAGCGTGTTCAACGATCTCCAGGAAGCCAAAAGAAGCTAACCCCATGCCACCCCAGTGTACCTCTGACTTTATACTCGTATGACGTGAACGATTCAGGTGAGAATGTCTGGCCCCTCGGATGGCACCTGACGAGACACCACTTGGCCCAACGATCTTCTCATGAAACGAGCTCTTCAAGTGTAAGCCAGTGCCGAAGCATATTTCCAGTAGCACCATGATACCGGAGACTGGGGTCTGGGGGGGCCAGGAGATTTCCCCCTTCGTGCATTATGTACTTCTGAACACTTGCATATGTGATTAGCTGTCTCTGCCACGCCACATGTCAATATGTATTTTCAAGACAATCTTTGAGTAGTTTGAAAATACACTCTCTTTCTCTCCTCATCAAGTGGTATACCTATACAGATTTGCAATGTTGGGGCATTCATGATTGTTGTATCACACATGAGACGTGTTTCACTCGCATGGTGTAGAGTAAAAGTTTACGTGGTTCGGTGTCCTAACACGTTGCTGGTGCGGCGAAATCTGCCAATTATTGATATTACCAACATTAGAGATGAGATGGACTCCACTTGTCGACCCTTTTTTTCCGACGTGCATGAATCCAATATTCCCCTCCATCCCTGACGATCGGCCATTGATTCCTCTTGCCATGTTATGCAATCTGCAGGTGGGGTTCAACCTTGGGTCTGGTTGCAAATTGTCGTTGCAAGCGAGACCAACGACGAACAGTCTCCCACCAACAAGCTGCTACGACATCGGCCAGGGGAACGCTTCTCCAGTAGTGGCCGGCTACTTGCTCACAGTCACAGCACCGCGATACGCCTCGTGACCCAACAAAGACTACCTTGCGCTACGAGTCCCCTGCCACCGTCTTACCGAGTCGACCGATACGAATATACGCATCCTTACTCGTAAATTTGAAGTCGCAAGAACAGAACCAATCCAAACCAAACCACTAGTTTGCAAATGCCTGTACCTTCCCAGTTGGATCGTCCCTATCGATATCAATTGATCAACATCCCCGGGCCGAAGAGGCCACCTTGACCTTTTTGCAGGCATTTGCTCGCTCTCACCTTTGAGGTGTTGGCTGCTCCTCCTGCTCCTCCCTTCACTCCACCTGTTCATGCGCCTGTGCTGCCACGGTAGTCCAAGGTAGGTAGACTCCAAGGGGGCGTCAAGACATGAGGTCTGCTACGTCATCTTCGAGCTCTACCTCGTACACTACTGCATCTGCTGCGCTACCGAAGCAAAAGAATACTGTGTGAGAGGCAAACAACCTCGCATCACCCCACGTGAGACGTCGAAGTCGAAGTCGAAGTCGACACTCTCGCCTCAATCGAGTCACGACTTTGCTGTCCAAGCCCCTGCCCTCCAATCCACTAGCCTTTCTTGCGAACCATGGCGGGCGCCTTACTCCTCACCCTCCTCCTACTTCCTGCGGTACTCTTCGCCCTCTGGCACCTCAGCGCAACCAGTGTCCCACCAGTTCCAAACTCGCTTCGAAACAAGCGCATCATCCTCCTCATTGCGCACCCTGACGATGAATCCATGTTCTTCTCTCCAACCCTCCAAGCCTTGACACACCCTTCGCTACAAAATCACCTGAAGATCCTTTGCATGAGCACTGGCAACGCCGATGGCCTAGGAGACACTCGTCGTTTGGAGCTGGAAACAGCGGCTTTGACGCTTGGCTTACGTCGGAAAGAGGATGTGTTCGTATTGGATGATGAGCGATTTAAGGACGGAATGAAGGAAGACTGGCAATCGGACGACATTGTACGGGTCCTGGCAAGCGCATTTGCCCCTCATCTGAATGCTCCCACTGCGCCAGCGAGCAGCACCGGATCCAGCGGGGACAAGGACAAAGAACGGAGAAAGTCAAAGTCTAGCAAATCTAGCAAACTCTCACCAACCTCGACATCCACTGCCACAGAGTCGACAACGACCCCCGCAACCGAAGGACCCCGCGCCTCGATCGATGTCCTCATCACATTCGACGAGGCCGGTGTGTCCTCCCACCCGAACCACATTGCTCTATATCACGGAGCACGACAGTTCGTGCAGAGTATCATGAAAGGCCATTCAGGCTATACCTGTCCCGTGGCTTTATACACACTTCCCTCCGTCAACATTGTACGGAAATACAGTTTCATCATGGATGCACTCCCCACCTTCCTGAGCGGTATTTCCGGAGCCTTGACAGGGGGTGGAAGTCAAGACTCGTCAGCTAAACCGGTGGTATTTGTCAACGATATCGCGAGGTATTGGAAAGCGAGGGATGCCATGACTTCAGGCCATAAGAGTCAGATGGTCTGGTTTCGTTGGGGTTGGATTGGCCTAGGTCGATATATGGTCGTTAATGACCTACGGACGGTGAAAATCATAGCTACGTAGAAAGGGCATACATGGAAAATACGTTCCTAAGCAATGTGTGCTGAAATCTGTCGAATTATGAAAAACTAAACAATGCCAATGCCAATGCCATGATCGCAAACTTGGTCAAGACCGGTAAGTGTGCTTCACGGATAGAACATGCTGAGGAAATGCATATTTGCACTATATAGGTACATGTATCGAGAGCGGTTGAACGGAACCACGGTAGTTCAGTCAAGACGGTAAGCAGGTAGGTAGATGGAAATGGCTATATGGCCACTTAACTGGGCTAGGCTTGCTGATGAGAAAAAAATCATTGACGAACTGGGCCACGGGCTGTGATCATGCCGCTCCTCATGGACACCTTTCCAAACAAATACTCGTTCACTAGCCCGAAACATCGGTTTGTTGAACACAATGTTGTACATGCTGTCTCCAGCCAAACCAAAAGGGGCTTTCGATCTCCCTCCACATTTGGAATGGATCGAGAGAAGCCGAACAGTACCTTAATTGGGAAGAGGCGGTCCCTGCCATGGCCGCCACTGCCCTTGAGGATTGTCTGCCGAGGGGGAATACTTCACACGTGTAGGTGCGCTTTGCAAACGGTCTTGACGAGCATCAATCTCATCGCCAGCAATCCAATCCACACGTTCAGACCTGATCCTTTCTGCTTCCCTAGCCTTCATTTTCATCATGCGACCTTCATGCAATATGCGGGCCGATTGCTCAAGCCGCGCGGGGCTAAAGGTGTCGAGAAGGTTGCGCATTCTCGCTGTGCGCGTCAATTGATATCCATTCGAGGCAGATACCGCTTCGCGGCGGGTTTCTTTGCCATGTAGGAGTACGTGTCCGGTTTCGGTGTAATAAGGGACCACGTCGGGTAAGAATTCGGGGAATTCCCGCACGAGATTGGGCAGGCCTCGACGAGGCCATTCTGTTTCCTTGCCAGATCCAGGCCACTCCGACTCCTTGAACATGCTTCGTGTGGAGACAATGACAAGTTGGATGTAACATTCTGTCCATAATTCTTGCAGAATGAGTTCCCTTCGTGCTTGCAAGAACTCGCGAGTCGGTAGACCGTGCTCAAAAAGGCCGGACCAGGACCCTTTGGCTAGTTTAGACATGTTGTCAAAGGCGACGGAGAGCTTCATTCGCTCTTTGTCGAGCAGCTGAAGACATTCCCGAGCGTCCTCAAGAGCTGGAGTCAACACACGCTTATATGTCCGGACTTTCAATCGGTAAATCAACGGAATGACACCTAGTTGAAATTCATAGGGTTCCGAAAGAACGATCCCGAAGAGGGATTCGACGGCTGCACCAGTGGGCCGACCTACTGACCGTCCCTGTTTTCGAAACCAAGAGGTACCGTTGGTGAATAGAACGAAAGCCCACTCCAGTGTATGATTCCAGACATGGCGAGATATTTCCATGTTGTAGTGTCGCGAGATGTAGTCGAGGAGCATGGTGGTGTTTGTAATTTCGTTGTTTGTGCAGAATACATGGGCAATGGTGAAGAGAAGGCGTTGTGACGGTCGGAGGGGTGAATCGTTTTCGTAAAATGTTGGGCTTTCTAGCTCTTCTTCATCAATTGTTTCGAGACTGTCCACATCGATGTTCCAAGCGGATTTGAGAACGCTTTTGACCCCAGGAATATCTCCTTCGCGACCCATAGCAACCATAAGGTGGCAGAAAGTGGCCTCATTGGCCGTAAATCCATCCCTCACCAGTTCATTGAATATGCGTAGCACCTCGAACCTAACAGACTGTGGGTTTTCGGGATTATGCGGGGATGCCACGCCCCAACCAGCATAATTTTTCGCACGATTGTCTCTGGACCTAAAGTTGAGAGATTGACGGGTGACTCTCAAATGATATCTCTCTTGGTGGGAGTATGCGTTATTCCATGTCACAGCTTCCATGAGAAGATTATAGCATTCCAGGTCAGGTTTAACCTCATCGATAGGCATCAAGTCGTAGAAGAGATGTCTGGCAGTGGTGCCATCACCACAAGCGGCGGCACAGCGTAATTGGTGTCGATAGAGCGCCAATGTCGCAGGAAAGCCCGCCTCCTGACGTTCTCGCAGAAGATTATTCAAGACAAGAGTAAATGTTGAGATGCGTTCCTCTAGTGACTTGCAGACCCTCCAAACTGGCTGTGTTTCCAAGCTCCTCCGGAGATAATGGTGTATCTCGCGAAATGGGACAATGAAATGTTCTGGGTCCAGGGCAGAAAATGCCTGGGCGAAAGCCTCGTCGCTGGCATTGCGGATAAAAGGAAGCCCGATATCGGGGTTAATGAAGCCAAAGAAGATACGTTCAGGGTCATTCTCAGCGATGAGGTCTTCCATTGATGGACGCACATCTTGCTCTGAATGTGTTGTAGCTGGCGTGGAGACATAGGACCTCGGTGTGTGAGGGTGAGCTCTTGAAGCGGAAGGCCATGACGAAGTGTCTGTCGGGTGCAATTGAGACGATCGTTGTGGAGGACTGAAAGCGGATCGCCAACTTTCTTTACGCTGAATGGAGGAGGAGTTGTGTCGAACGATATGGAGTCTCAGATGAGGAATACGACTAGCTGGCTGCTGGGAGCCATTGATGATCCTCGTGAGAGGTCGAGAGCCGCGCATCAAGGAAGAACTGCCCGAATGCGGAAGGTTGGCGGTGGACAGTGTGAGAGAAGATACAATGGCATCTAAGGAGTGACAGGGCAGCAGTTGAAAGAGATAGCCGCATCAAGGACGGTGGTCCGGCTGTCTATGTGAAGTACTTGTACTTGTTAATCTTTTGTTTCGATGTTCTGAAGAACATTTTGAGGAAGACGCTAGTCTACAATGGGACATGCCCGGGCGAACTGCGGGCGGAAGATCCACGACAACTTCTTCGATTCTTCACCTGTAGCATTACTCTCAAGACCTCATACCGGACAATTAACTCCTTGAGCCTACGCCTTCTCTCGACATGGCTGACTCGACTGATGAAAATGCCACGGCTGTCTCGGAGCCTCTCGATCTGGTGCGATTATCACTCGATGAAATCGTGTTTGTGCGACTCCGTGGTGAACGAGAACTCAAGGGACGATTACATGTATGCACCTCTTGCAGTCTCAGTTGTGCGGTCACGGCATTGCTGGCTAACGAATCAGGCCTATGACAGTCATTGCAATCTCGTTCTAGGAGAAGTCGAAGAAACCATATACACCATTGAAGAAGAGGACAATGGAGATGAGAATGTCAAGATATCCAAGAAGCAGTCGGAGATGCTGTTCGTTCGAGGTGAATACTACTCACGTTGGGATCTAATTTTTTAGAAGCTCACAATCACCAGGCGACTCCGTGGTCCTCATATCGCCACAGCCCGCAGCTTAAAGGCGTCAGTTCCTCGCAAACACACACTTAAGATCGCTTCGATCGAGTCCTTTACCAGCATCTGAGTCACCTTTGAATGCCATGAACCAACCGTGGAGCCCGTGGTGGCAGTGTTCCAGCCAGCTTTGAATCTGGCATGAGTCATTCCAGCAGGATTGAGCGATGGACTGTGCTATTGAGCACTAGATTCCCCACACGGATGGTCCATCTATCCCTGTTACTCTTTGAGATATACTCTTCCAGACAGGCGAGAGTCATACAAAGTCAAGCAGGAACTGAACGATGACGCAACACAGTATATGAGACGAGCATTCCATCGAGGAATGATTTGACCAAAGTCCCGCCTAGTCAGTCATGATCGAATGACTGACCAGTCTGGGACGGGCTACGACTATGACTAGGCCAGGCAAACCGGGGAATTGGGAATAAGGCAGCCTCATAGGATCATGCTTAGTAGATGCCACCTATAGTATAGTACCATAGTTCTACGACTACCTAATAAACAAGGTAGATTTTGGTAGTCGCAGTATGTTCCATGATCCTGTTCTGTTTTATGACTATTGGGCAACTTCCAATTTCGAGTGGCGCGGGCGAGATTCCCCTCGCGCCTGCCTCGGCCCCACCAGTGATGCATCAATGACTCTATCAATTGCAACTGCACCTCATCATGTCTACAAATACAACCTCCTTCAGTCGTCACTATATTCTATCTCCATACCCGCTCACCTCAGCCATTCTCAACCTCTATCTCGCTCATCATGCAACTAATGTAGGGTTAGCTGGCTTCTGTTCCCCTCTTCACAACTTCCAACCATGGTCACTCGAATACCCTGATGAACGCGGGGGCGACTTCACTCATCCCAACATCATTCCGACTCTACTTCCCTGAGAACCAAAGGGTGCCTAGTAAATAGTCGCTCCATCATGGGCTCCCGGATGAAACAAACTCCGCAGGATCGCCGAAAAGGAGAGCTTGTACGCTGCACTCTTTCCAGGACTGTCTGCTCTAGACTGACCTTTCCCAGGCGCTCTCCGACTTCGCAGACTATGTCGAGAAGGAACAAGCAAAGAATCGTCACAAGCCCGCCCAGTCTATAACGAGCGATAGCGGCTATTCTACCGGCGATCGCTCCTCTGTGAACCAAGAACACGCCGAACTTGATATCTTAGATCAATTGGGACTTTCTGATGGACCAAGCCCAGTCAAACTTAAAGAATGGCTGCTTGATATCTCCGAAAATGCCGATGCTACACTGCAACAGATAGGCGCACTTCTTCAGTCACGGATCGACGAGGGCCATGGAGAGACACTGTTCGACCTTGGCTTGGAAGATGACGGAGAGCCGATGGCTTTCACCAAAGAGCAATGGGATCTCGCCTTGCAAAGGTTGACTGAAGCCGCAGGTTCAATACGAGCCGCGGTCCGCATTTTATTGACATACAATGTTGGCGGAGGTGCTGAAGCCCAAACGATCAATCCCAAAGATTCGTCATGCCATGGCAAGTTACTCATCCGACAGATCCCCTCAACTCCTGAGGAAGTCATTGAAACCCGAGTTGCTGTAGTCGGCAACGTCGACGCAGGAAAATCGACGATGCTGGGTGTCCTTGTCAAGGGCAATCTCGACGATGGTCGGGGCAAGGCTCGAGTCAATCTCTTCCGCCACAAGCATGAAATTGAATCAGGCCGGACGTCTTCTGTCGGCATGGAAATCATGGGGTTCGATGCGCATGGCGAGGTGGTTGCTTCCACTGTTCCTGGTCGCAAACTGACATGGGGTGAAATTGGTACTCGCAGTGCGAAAATCCTCACATTTTCAGATCTCGCTGGCCATTCGAAATACTTGCGCACCACCGTCTTTGGCCTGCTCTCCTCGGCTCCCAATTATTGCCTGCTCATGGTAGCAGCCAATAATGGGCTCATTGGTATGAGCAAAGAGCATCTTGGCATTGCTCTTGCCCTCAATGTCCCCGTTATGGTTGTCATCACAAAGATTGACATCTGCCCGCCCCAAATACTGGAGCAGACCATTACTCAACTTACGAGAATCCTCAAGTCTCCGGGGGCCCGCAAGATCCCCATCTTCATCAAGTCACACGAGGAGACCGTATTGACTGCTACTCAATTTGTTTCCCAACGAATATGCCCAATCTTCCAAGTTTCCAATGTCACAGGCGAAGGCCTCGACCTCGTTAGGACATTTCTTAACATTCTGCCTCATCACGGTCACTATGATGAACAAGCACCAGCAGAGTTCCATATCAATGATACCTTTTCCGTTCCCTTCGTTGGGACGGTTGTGTCTGGGGTCATGCGCTCAGGAGTGCTCCACGCAGGAGATACCGTTCTTGTGGGACCAGACTCCCTTGGACAATTCCAAACAACCAATATCCGATCCATTGAGCGCAAACGAATACAGGTTCCGTTGTGCAGTGCTGGCCAGTCTGCGTCGTTCGCGCTGAAGCGTATCCGACGCAAAGAGGTCCGGAAAGGCATGGTGCTACTGCCAAAACTTGAGCATCCTCCAAAAGTGTACAAGGAGTTTGTTGCTGAAGTCTTGATCTTGTCTCATGCAACAACCATTCGCCCGAAGTATCAAGCGATGCTCCACGTTGGTGGAGTGAGCCAAACCTGTGCCATTATCGATATCGACCGAGAGTTCATACGGACAGGAGACCGTGCAACTGTCGCCTTCCGCTTCGTTCAGCGGCCAGAATTCCTCACCATTGGAGAGCGCATCTTGTTCCGTGAAGGTCGCACCAAGGGGCTGGGCATTGTCAAATCTCTGGGATACGAAGCAGGCTCATTGAGCAAACAGATCGACACTCAGGGTGACACTACTGCGCCAGCACTGGAGTCTAAAGGCAAAGCAAAATCTGAAGAACATGCTTCTGCCTCCAAAGCTCAAGGGACTGGCGGTACGAACAGTGGCAAGGCGAAATGAGAATGGAGTCATTGGCAGCAAGAGAAACCATAGTCGTAAGCGACATAGGCATCGCAGGGGTTAGTCAGTCTAGTTGACTGGACTTTGATTATAGTGCGATTTTTCTAGCTAGCTAGAATATATCTGAGTACTATCTCCCGTATACTCACTGGACGATGTGGCACAAGATTGCTTCGCTCGAAACATACCTGATATCCACGTGACTTTCCAATCCAGGAGCGCAGCCTGGCCAGCCAATTAGCTTCATCAGAAGCATTCAGGATGCCACAGCCTTGCCACGGCAGGCTAGCTTCGCCGCATGCTGGGGACCCAGCCTTGAACATATACTAGCATCTTTCGAAACTCCAAATGCCGTTCAAGCAGTCCTGTCACCACTGGACATGCCACAGACTCGACAGCGAAAAGGCCGCGAGACCCGCGGCTTGAACACCTCAAACGTCGACCTCAAGGCGGCCCCTACCTCGAACAGCATCAGGGATCCTGGCGCCACCGAACCAGACATGACCGCCTCGTCGTCCGTTCTGGGTGCCCTGCGCCGTCAACCAGTCTGGATCGTGCTTGCAGTGTCAAGTGGCACATGTGCTGCCTTCAATGGCGTCTTTGCAAAACTGTAGGGAACTTCATTCATATACTTCAGAAAATATACACCTGTTCAACACTTTTTGAAGACGCAGCTAGACTGCACTTCCTCGAAATCATGCTCCATCCAATCCCCCCGTCCCTGATGCCTTTATCATTCCTACCTTCAAACCAACACTGTCAATGTCTCCCTCCACAGATAGATGTGACAGTCCCACTGATCATTTGTGGAATATTTAGAACCACCACTGCGCTGACCTCGACACTCTCCTCGCACATCTCGCTCTTTTTCTCCTTGTCACCAACGAACCACTTCGTCGAATTCCTCGTGCGCGGAACCTTCTTTCTTCTCAATCTTGCCTTCAATGCTGCCATGTGGGCTTTGTTTACTGCCGCCTTGAGGCGCGGGGACAGTGCTACTCGTGTCAGCATCATCAATGTCTCGGCGAATTTCATGGTGACTGCGATTCTAGGGTGGATGATTTTCAGTGAAAAGTTAAATGGCATCTGGTGGGGAGGCGCGGCACTGTTAGCTGCAGGCAATGTCATCATCGGACGCAGAGAGGAAGGAGAAAAGCAGCGGAATGCAGACAATGAATTCGGTGGTTCAGCGAGACAGTCGGAGGATGCAGAGAGGCTGCTGGGCACCACGGGCGAAGAGACGCTACTTGAATTAGATGACGAGCCGGAGCAAAGGAGGAAATCGAATGACGAGCTATCGAGACTGATGAGAGCGGAAGAGGCTGATGCCCCGTTGTGATTCACTACAACATTTCTTGATATGAATCTATATCGGTGGTCGTTTCTCAACCGCCACAGCCAACATCGAAGCCAATGCAGCAGTACAGTTCTGCAGGCAAGATTGTTCATATGGATAGTCTAACAGATCCTAACAGACTGCAGGTCACTGAATGATACACATCCTTCAATTAGTAACGGGGCACGCAGCGTGTATGCACCAACACTGAGAACAACAAGATCTCTACTGCTCTTGCAGTGAGGCATGGCTCTAGAGCCTTCCAGATGGGCAACAAGACCCCAGGCGAAGCTTGTTGGCAAATCCCACAAGGCATACTGAGAGTTGTCTCGGCTCAAAGTTACTCTTGGTCTTCTCACAACCTTCACCCTCTTCTTCGGATCTCGAGGTTTCGATAATACGAACCTTCATAGAATATGTCAGATGATGAAGGCAGTCCTGAAACTTCATCAGCTAATTCTCAGCGCATGACCTGTCAACTAAAAGATCAAGCGAACAAACTTGTCATCTCTATTTTCTTGTCACAATCCTAAACTCATTTGGATGGCCTGTTGTTCTCAAGTATCCTGTGACAGAGGCTCTAAGACACGACTGAGTGAACGGACGTGAGCATGCTGAGTCTTCTGATGATCAAATCACCCGAACTGTAGATGTAGCGCAATGGTGTGACCTGACATCAGGCTCCTGATGCGAAAATACATACACACGACTGGATGAATGCGGGGGTTTATTTGGCTCCGTGGTGCGACAATATGCCTATTGTATCGGCAATGAGGTCGGAAGTCCTCGGATAGGAATAACAATAAGCCGCAATTTGGAACCATAATTGCCAGGGCCTCTAGCGACAATGCAGCTTCTCAGATTCCATGTCGTCATCGCAATTTAAGCGGGTCCATTGGTGTCGTCTGTTCTCCCTCGGAGTCGGCCGTAGCCGGTAGCTGCAGCCTACGCATACTCCGTACTCGTAGATCCTACGAGTTACCTCTAGTGGTACATTCTACGCATCCATCATGTAAGCTGACTGAGGAGGCTGCACAGAATTGACACTCTGGGAATTCGGTATTTCCGGACTCTGCATACTCTCGGGTAACTAGCTTTTGCTTGGAAAAAGAACAATTGATATTCGGCATGAGCAACAATTTGAAATTCTCTCGTCTGTGCATGCGATGCGAGGCAAATTAATGAGAGATCTTTCCCCTTAACTTAACCTACGCAGGACTTCGTTGGCATTCTGGAGGCTGTAGCTATAAACAGAACTATGCTTTTGCGGGGCCCAAATTTGGGGGTATTGTTATTGGATTCCCAGGGGCTGTTGAAGTCAACAGGAGTAGCCAGGCACGCCAGGTAGCGTAGCCTAACAAGATCATCATCTCAGGAGTGCATTATTCAACGCGCTTAGCAGATGAGGATTGTGGGGTAGAAGCTGTAATTGCTGAGACGACTATTGTTTGGCATGCCGACACCTGGAGCAACAGAATGGAGACAGTCCTTTCAGCCCCAGTTGAGCCCCGTGAGCCCCTCAACTTGGGTCAAAGCAGATGCTCCATACCTAGGTACCTGACAGTTGTGACCTCAGACATGCAATTCAGGAGCATTCACCCGTTTGTGTATTGTGCTCAGATGGAGAGACCCACGAGAGCTCAAAGGATCTGCCAGACACGTGTCCAGTAAGGAGTGTGGGAGTACTCCGTATACGAATAGTCAAGGGAAGTCAGTCTACATTCTCCACGTGAGGCCTAAAAGACGATGCTCCGTGGTTATCCGATCTGCAGGGTCATGGCGAGATCGTTACCAGAATTGGGAGGGCCTGGTGGGCAAGTTCTTTGTTAGGCATCACAACCTCATGTAGGATGCATGAGTCTAGGTAGTCGAGAGAGTACGGAGAGGTGTGACAGGTCGGGTGGCAAAGGGAAAGGTGAGGGTGAATCAACCAGTGGTCAGCGACCGACCCCAGAGAGGTGATGCAAGAAGGCAGTGGTGACGAGGCGCAATCGGCCAGACCAGATCAACGCCGGGTGGACGACTCCAAAGTTACAGCAATTGGTGCATAAAGCGCTCGTGCCTGACTAAAAGAGATTAGCGGCCACCGTTAGGGCGACAGTGTACGGTACCTCAACCAGGTGCTAGCCTAGCAGGTAGAAGAAGCGTGCTCACAGGTACCGACACCTGCATCACGAGAGACGCCGTGGCCGGCATATTTCCCACCGTGAAAGGCCATGGAAGGCCGCGAGACGCCTGTGTCCGGACTGAGAAATGCAGGCACCCACGAAAGGCTACTGAGGCATGAGTGGCAATCTGGGAACGTGGATGCGTGGGTGAGGAAAGGCCAATCCAAGGCCAATCCCGGACTAGGAGCAGTAAGAGACCAAGGCGGGGACCCACCATTCGCACCAATGTATCCAGAAGTGGCTCTTGACGTGCTGTGCGTGCCTGGGTACCCGTGGTTGTGCTGGGTTAGCCTGGGTCTGCCGCCTCTGGCGTGTCTGGCGCCCAGTTGAACGTCGCTTCCAAGTGCAGGGACAAATAACTGACCAATAAAACAGCACTAGGTGGGCCGCGCCCAGCCAAACAGGTCCCGCTTCAAAGAGGTGAAGACCCACTTAAGTCGGCTGTAGGTTTGCTAGACCCTTCGTATTTGGCCCATCGGGTCTGGTCTGCTGGCCACACCCATTCTGCTTCCTTGTCTCGCCCGACCGCCCATCTTCCCAACCCACCCTCTCGCGCCTCTTCCACTCCCCAGAGTCCCAGCTTCCCGATCTCTCTACTTACCAAGTCCCTGGCGTGGTTCTACTACTATTATTACTGGTTAGCTCCCAATCCTCACTACGGCCATACCTGCTATTTACCCTGCCTCGCCTCGCCTTCTTGCCTTCCACCGCCATTCGCATATCCTTTCATCATCCCGCCCTCCATCTTACAGCCGCTTCTTTCCTCTTCTCAGCCTTCAATACATCCTAATTGCATCTTTGATTCGATCCTCTCTTCTCTCACTCTCACCAACGCCTCCTTCTCTCCCCCTAGACTCATCAGGGAGACTACCAATCCAATCCCTTCCTAAGATTGCCTGGCACTTCACCGTCATTGTTTTGCCACCGTTTGATTAGCTGTCCCGGCAGATTCCTCAACTGCCACATATTTGCGATCCCATCCTAGATTCTCTACAGGAAAGCACTATAGCTCATCATGTCGACCTTTTACTACGGCGGACATCATCATCAACAACACCAAGTACAAAATCCTCATCCTATGTCACAATCACACAACCATCATGGTCGCTCTCGAAGAGGCCCCCGCATGTCCGCAGCTCAACAGGGCTCCCATCGACACTTTCGTGCGCCCAAGGCCCAGAAAGAGCTCGTAGCTGAAGCTCCGAGCTTGTCGGCTTATCGGGCACGATTCGAGGCCGGCCGGTCGTTCGACCTCGATGATGACCTCGAGTTCTGTCCCAATCTCTTGACTCTTGACGAGGTTTGTGATGGCACATTCGATTCTTTGTCCATGACTGACATGGCCAAGCGACAATCTGTGACATCTGGGTCTGACCGATCCTCGCTGTCAAGCGGCTCCCCTGACTCTTCTCCTCTACAATCCCAAATACAACCTCACCAGATCACACCATCCTTGTCCGTTTCCTCAACTGCCGCATCCTCTTACATGTTGCCCCCGGGCTACAGCACAAACTCCCTCAAGATCCACCAACCTTCGGCGATCCGGACCTCCCGCACGAGTGCCATCCCCATCGTCAACCCCTCTACCGGTATCCGCATTGCCAGCCCACCATCATCAATCTCTCCAGGTTTGATGCAGCAGACCACAGCGGCCCGCCGTTGGTAAGCTGCGATAGCTCCTGCTCGGGCTTTCCGTGCTCTAGCTCCCAGCGAAGCGTTGCTTGTGTCTTGATTGCTCTTCCTTGGCTGATATTGTGATGTGGTGCTTTGTCTTTTGCTCCCGGTGTACAGCACTTCCTTCTCCTCTCACGTTCTCACTCTGTATATATCAGACTCTACGATATCTAACCTCTTTATTGTTCATCGAGCGAAAAGGCATAGCGATTTGACGAATTTTACATCACGATACCAGCCACATATGAAAGATAAGGATAGGATTGGAGTATCAAGGCACACCATGTTTCCAAAACGCTTATCCAGATTTTTAGCAAGGAGTTTTGAGCACACAGGCAAGAGACGATGTTAGAAGGCGTTGTTATTGTTGCAACGTCGTTCTACCTTTGATATCAGCACTGGGTGTTTTTGTTTGTTTTGCACATTTGAAACGGTCATGGTCACGTTGGGGGAGACGAGACATACAGATACCAGATGGATTTGTCAGGGTTCTGGTGGGGTTCTTGGTGGTATCCAGGACGAAGTTTATGCACATCTCATGACGGCTGGCTCTAAAATGAATCCAAAGTTTATGGGAGGTTGAAGATGGTTTGATCCAGCGTTTGACGATGGTCGATGATACCATCCGCTCATGAGGTGTATTTCTAGCCATAGAAGCAGAAAACGATTGGTTCTTTATATGTTTTTATCTCAAGTTCTTCTGCATACAGATTGTGATCGTGATCCTTGCCGTCATCCGCAGATGGCAGTTTTGCGTCTCACGATCCGGCGTTAAAAGGTAGGTAGGGAAAGAGTTGCATATTCGTTGTAGTCAGGTTCAGCTCTGCAAGGTACCCTCGCGAACCGAACCATGTAGGCTCCAGCACGCACTTGGTGTATACGACGGTAGAGTGGGGTGTGGGTGGTGGTGGCAGTGTTGCATGATTCGAGGCTGATGCTCCCTTGGTTGTTCGGCGAGGGGCCCTCGGGCGAAGACTGGGGGACAGTCACTGAAGGTTAGGTACCTACTCCGTACATACCTAGGTACCTACGTAATAGCCTTGTGCCAAGACTGCCCCTCGGACCCCTCCAAGTTCAACTCCAACGTATCTCTGGGTGTCTGGCTACCTACCTACGGAGTAGTACCTACTTAGTGTAGTAGCCTTTTTGTATGTGACAACAAGAACACGCTACCTAAGGTATGGGTCTCCCTTGAACGGATGCGTCCAGAAATACACAACTCTTCCTCAAAGAGCACAGATCATGCTGCAGTAAGGGGCTTGACCTACCATCTCTCTGACTATCACGAGACAACTCTCCTCCAGCCTCGTTTGTATTGCATTGACAATTCTGCCTCTTGACAGTGTTGGTACCCCATTCGTTGGGCCGCTCAAACACAGATCATCTATTCATACTCCTGTTCGCACATCGGCCACCCGTCTTGGCAATCGAGGGGTTTGAGACTGAATATCTCAGTAGATGTCAGCTCCTGTTGACAGACATTCTTTGAGTTGTTCAGCCTGCGGTCATCAGTACGACATCTCATATCCACTTCATCCAAGATGGCTCTCTCTTCTAGGAACGTATGGTTGGTGCTTCTGATCTGTCTCATCCTCTTTACATGTCGAGCACACGCCTTTGGAGCTGGCAACATTGCCTCCATCTCGGCCGTTGAAGGAAAGAATTGGCGTCATGGAGATATTGAAGATATCCTCAAGACTCTGTCTTGTATTCGTCACCACAAATGGAACTCGATGATGATGAAGCGTGTCTATTTCGGGTATGTGCAGATATCCTCGCCTCGCCTCGCCTTTCAACAAGCCCCAGCTAATCATTCACCCTCCAACAGCAATTGGCTTAGAGATTATTCTCAGGCTATGGACACTGGAGCTTTGAAGAAAGCAGCGCCAGAGACAATCCGTGTCCTCGTATGGTTGCTCTCCTTCCTCAGTTTTGGTTATGCCACTGCTGAGTTCGAGGTGACAACGGAGAGACTAGGCGTCTATCGACCTGAGGAGCACATTGAGTGAGAACTTGAATACTTTCGTCTCATCAATCAATCTAACCATCTATTAGCAACCCCAAAGACTACAACGACAATGAAGATGCTCGACAGTATGACCCTCGTCTACGAGGTCCCGTCCGAGACATTGAGCTACAAATCGACCCAGAGACTGGAATGAAGAATTACATCGCAAATGGCAAAGGAGACTGGGCCACTTCCCTTGCTTTTGTCAAATACAGCTTCGAGCGGAGTATTCATCACGGTAGACTCTACACCAACGGTCGAGGGATCTTCAAAGGCAAGGATGAGGATTTGGCAGAGGCGCTCAGATACCTTGGTCAAGGCTTGCATACCCTTGAAGATTTCGGTGCCCACACCAATTATGTCGAACTTGTCCTGCGAGATATGGGCTTCAACAATGTCTTTCCACTTGTCGGAAGTTCCACCGCCATCAACCTCCGCGGCAAACATGTTTTCCCTCTCGTCACTGGCACATTTGGTATGGTCGACTTCTACCACTCAGTCTTGGGTGAGGCTACCGATCATTTCACACAAAGTGAAATCAATGAGATGGACAATGCCCTGGGTGTGGCTCAGCAGGCGGCATCATCCTCGAATCCGTTGACCTCACTTGTCAGTTCGCTGTCCAAGATTCCAGGAACTAGTCAGTTGTGCGCGGAAGCTGCGCAGTTACAAAGAAGCTCAGAGGCCCAAGCGCGTTCAAATGCGGGAGGCTATTCCAGCAGAGGTGTCGATGATTATGGGGGAAGCTCTCGCGGGGTCGAGGACTGGCAAACCTCCCGAAGCTCACAACCTGGATTCCCGTCATACGGAAATGACCAATGGAACGCCCCTCAGCAACAGGGTTGGGACCAGCCTCAGGGTCAGTGGCAGGGCTCGCAGGGCTATCAATCGCAACAAGGCTTCCCTGGAGCTCAGCAAGACTGGCAACAGCCAGCACAGCACCAAGGCTGGCAACAACAGCAGCAACCGCCACCACCACCACAACAACACCAAGGTCAGAACTGGGAAACCCAACAAGGATCGTCAAACACGCAAACCGCATCCCGGCCAGCCGGTCTCGAAGGCATGCCAGACTTTGATCCTGCAAAGACTGTTGCTCAGATTTACCCCATCCTAGCCTTCCGTGACAAGGTCGTCCGCACTATCAGCTCTGTCATCGAGAAGATCCCCGGTCTTGAAGCCCTCGTCGACCGAATCACTGAAACACTGACCGTGTTCATTCTGTCGCTCCTTGCACCCATTGTGCGACCAATTATCAACGCCATGTCCAAGACTCTTAAGGTTGGAAGTGAAGGAGTTATCAACTCGTCCGGCAAGCATCAATATGAAGTATGGACTGACCCTCATTCGTCTGATCCGACCCATTCCATGCTGAGCAAGGACCACTTCAGCAACATTCTCAACGAACCCGCCGGCAACGTGGCAGCCGAGATTCTCAAGTACATTGCTCCACGAGTGCTGTATGCTTGGGAACACGCGAGTGTCCCTGTCGACCAAGTCATGAACGATATTGAGTGCATTTTCCACCACCCTGCAATCAGGAACGAGAGAAACGAAGCCCACCGCAACATGTATGCCGCTGTCAAGAACTGGGTCCACAGCCTTCCCGACAGAGGCAGGAACCTAGAAAATGTGCTGAGCTCTGAAGGCGTTCGTGCTGGCAAGAACCATAAAGGCGGAGTCAACGAACATGCTCACTTGCAATCACATTCAAAGCCTCCACAACAACAATCCCATCAATCGAGTGGCGGCTCTTTCGGAGGTCTAAGTAATCTCACCAGCTTCCTGCCAGGACAGTCACAGCAAGGAGGCGGAGGATCTCACAGCAGTAGCAATCCTCTGGGATCCGTTGGAAGCTTCATCGACAACTTTACTGGCTCAGGACATCAACAGGGTCGTCCTCAACATGGCAGCAGTGGCGGCGGCGGTCTTAGCGACATGCTCAGCATGGCCAGCAAGCTTCCCATTCCCGGCGTGAAGAACATCAACAAGTACACCAAATTCATGGGCGGACTTGGAGGAAGTGGAGGTGGAACTGGCCGACGAGGTCTTGATGGTGACGACGACGATGACAACTTCACTGGCTCCGGTGGCAGTGAGCTTGGTGGATCTCGTGAACTTCACGAAGCTGCCACTCATGCGAATGTTGGAAGATCACCCAGTCCTCAACCGCTCAGCGCTCCTCCTGGGTATGAACAATACGATCAGCAAGATTACGGTGGCTACGGTCCCCAGGAAGACCAGGGCCAACAACCATATCAGCATCAGTATCAAACTGCATATCAGGATCCTTATCAGAATCAGAATCAGTATGGTGGCGGTGGTGGGCAGTACGGTGGTGGTGGTCAACATGGTGGTCATTATGGTGCTCCTCCAAGCGGAGGCTATGGCGGTCATTCTCAGGGATACTATCAGAGTTGAGATGATGGATCAGCCGTCGTCTATCGGGGCGATATTTCAAGTTTATGACGATAATATTCTATGCAGCCTCCGACCAATGCTTTCAGAAGACAAACATAGATACTTTTATCTGTTAATATGAGCATGACCTGATCGAACAAGTCTCTATTCCCCCCCCCCCCCCCAAAATCCAAATCCTGTCTTAACCCTACCTTATCTATCCTATGATCATAATCACTATAATTTATCCATCCTCCCACCCCTGCCCAACCCCGACGTAAACCTCGCTGCCCCCTTCAAACTCTCCACGCCAATCACCTTCCTCCCCCTCTCAAATTCATTCCTCAATGCATCTTCAAACCCCTTTGCATTATAAACCGCATAATACGCCGAATCTCTATCAAGATTCATACACATCTGGGGAAACCTCAACAATTGCTTCGCCATATTTGTCGCCTCCAGCAACGCACTTCCTTTCGGTACAACCCGCGTCGCTAATCCCATCGATAGAGCTTCCTGTGCTGAAACCGCTCGGCCCGTGAGAATCATATCCATGGCTCGACCGAGTCCAATGATTGCAGGCAGTCGCACGGTTCCGCCGTCGATCAAGGGTACGCCCCAACGACGACAGAATACGCCGAAGATGGCGTCTTCTTCCACGATGCGGAGGTCCGCCAGGAGACTTAGTTCAAGCCCGCCCGCGACGGCGTATCCGGATATCGCGGCGATGACGGGTTTGGACACTTGGAGGCGGGAGGGACCCATGGGACCGAGGTTGCGGCCAGAGACGGGTTGGAGGTTGTCGCCCTTGTTGGGGTCATTGGAGGTGTTGGTCTGGTTGTTGAATGATGCTGTTGCAGTAAGGTCTTTGAGATCTGCGCCGGCGCAGAAGAATCCGTCTGATCCAGTGAGGATAGCTACTTTTTGGGTTGTGTCGGCTTCGAAGGCCAGGAATGCAGAGTAGAGGAGTTGTGCTGTCGCTGGGTTGACGGCATTGCGTCGGTGAGGTCGACAGATGGTGATGGTTGTGATTCCTTCGTCTGTCCTTGTGACGGCGACGTTGTTATCCTCTGATGGTTGTGACATTGTTGATGTCGTGCCGACTAGGTTTTGGTTGTAGAAGGTCGTTTGCTTCGCGTGTACTCGGTAGTATGTTGGAGAGTGGGATGATTTATATTTTATATCAAGTGTGTCACTCTTCAGGTACAGCCTTTTGTGCCGAGGTAGTGGGCCAAGTGTTGCTCCCCTTTTGGAGAAATATATTCATTTACTTTCCACACCATACCTAGTATCTTTGAATGAGGAGAATCTGGACATGCTATAACGTAACCTGCGGATGCAGACTGATATAAGAAATAATGGTACAATTAACATGACAGTAGCATCATGCCTAGATATCCCATGGCGTCTTTCCAGGTCGCTCGAAATATTATGGCATTATGCTGCCCACTCATATTCTGGCAAGGCATATTTGTCGCCGCTCGCAAAAGCACCACCCAAGTATCTCTGAGCAACATCGATAATCCTGCTCCAGGTTATAAATGCGAAAATATGGTTCCGGATCCATATTCCCCATGCTGTTTGTGGCGCAATGATTGTGTAAATTACTGACGATGTCTTCTGCATGTCATCAATGAGTGGTCTCATCTGCTTCTCGTAACCCTCAAGTCCTGCCTGCAGATCGCCTTTATGCTTGTTGAGCTCGCCAGCCAATGTATATGCCCCGGTCATGGCAAGCGTGGTGCCCGTGCCAGTAGGCCCCGGTGCGTAGCCTGCGTCGCCAACCAGGACAAATCGGCCTTTGAAGAGCGTAGGAGGTTTGATTTGCACGATCTCGTTGGCGTAAAAATCTTTCGAATCCATCATGCACTTGATGATCTCAGGAGTTTTCCAGCCCACTTCTTGATAGTGGCGGGCGACAAACCCTTTGAGGGCGTCTTCTCCTTGCTTCATCGCTTCGCGGAATGATTCCACCGCGTCTTGGTGCGGCCGCAAGCACATAAAGACTGCTCGATTGACGCCATCTGGATCAGATCCGAGAGCGACAAACCGGCCACCGGTAGCATTGTATCCTTGTCCGACTTTACTACCCTGGGCGAGATCCTGGTCAATTGAGAAGAAAGCGGCCCAGCTGTTAGTGGATTCGACATAATCCCGGAGACCGCAACCCAGGCCCATAGCTCTAGTCCTGGATGTTGAGCCGTCACAAGCAACCACGAGGTCGTACGTAGAGGTTGGAAAGCCATTGAGAAAATTGACTGTGATCGGACCATCGCCAGACTCGGCTTGTTGCATTGAGGCAATCTGCTCGTTGAAGATGTACTTGATCTTGTCGCTGTCCTTGGTCATATCGAAGAGTATCTTTGACAGATCGCCCCTAAGGATCTCATATTCTGAAACAAGCGACTGTTGATCTGGGTTGCCAGTTGCTTTGAGGGTTCCATATGGCTGTCCGTTGTCACGCACCAGACTGATGCCTTCTAACTGAGTGAACTTCCTTCGCACGGCCTCCTCCATACCTGGGATTTTGCGCATAACCGCAACACCGGTGGTGCGAATATCAATGCTCTGTCCACCGCCGCGCAGCTCTGGGAAGCGCTCAATTACGGTGACATTTGCCCCTGCTTTGGCTAACCAGTAAGCGGTCATGGGGCCAGCTATGGACGCCCCAACCACGAGGATATTGGTATCAGGCATGGCTTCAGCGTGCTGAGAACGTTGCCTAGGATCTCATGTGTTGGTCAATGGTCAGATGAGCGGCTAACTCTCTTCAAGGCGGACGGAGTAGTAGAGATAGACACGGAAGGAGGGGAAGTCGGTACTGGGAGGGATTCAGCAGTGATATAAGTATGAGTGTGACCTGAGCCCTGCTTTAAGATACGAGGAATCAACATTGGTCTGGTGTTTCGGCAGCTGGGCAATCCTAGGCATGTCTACCCTTGAATGTGGTAGCCTTCTGCAGCACGTGCTCGACACAAAGGTTCCCTTGACAAAGGTTCCCTTGACAAAGGTTCCTGTGATCGAACTCCCGAGCGTCTGACCGCCTTGCATGATCAGGTTAGCTCACCTCATTTCCTACCTTGAACGTAGTATTGGACACACGGCAGACCGTGTCTACCAGGTACGGAGTCTGTTTTGGCTTCAAAGTGCGCGTCATTCTCTTTGAGGAAACCACTCACAATGTTCAAATATGGAAGGAAGTGGGGCAAATGGCGCCAGTTATGGACGGACGTGACTTCCTCCTCGGAGGCTCGGCGCCGAATGCTTGTTTTAATCCGACTAGCCAATCACAGTCTTCAAGTTTCCTCCACTAAACACTACATCGTCGGTACTTCTGTACATCTCCCACCGAATCATCATCCCTCTCTCATGTATCTCTCTATCCTCACAGGAGCGAACCTGACACTTTGCTACCGAGCGCTTATGGAATGATACCTGTCATGGGTGCTATCATCTAAGCTAGTGTCATCCCCCTCTTCCCCGTCAGCCTAAAGTTGGTGCCAGATTCCAAGCATGTGCTAGTCCCTGATATGGCGACACGAGAGGCCTCGACTCCAGCAGGAAAGCATGCAAATGCCCACTCTTGCATTCGATGTTTCAAACGGAAGGTCAAGTGCGATAAACAGCAACCGTGCACCGCTTGTGTCAGACACAATGTCGATTGTGTGCCTCGAGCGCCAAATAATCCAAGGCTTATAAAGGGACGAACTCGAGAGGAAGCGTTGGTCAGACGCATCCAACATTACGAAGCCTTGCTCCGCCAATCAGGCGTCGAAATTTCTACGCTTTCAGCAGATCCGTCCAGTGTCACTCAGAAAGCGTCAAGTTCTACATCTGAATTGGGCGGACCCAATATCTCACATCCATCGTCTGTCGAGACTAGTGGGGAGCCCGAGAACCAATATCGCAAGTCGCAGCTTGTTCACAGACATGGTGAATCAAAATATCTTGACAAGTGTGTCCAAATCTCCGTCTTTCGTCGTCTTTAGGTCTCTGATAACAGCATAGTGACTTATGGTCAAGAGTGATTGAAGAGGTGATTCTCCTTCCATTGCGAACTAGTATTCACAATGACAGATGAGACAGGTTCCAGATGTAGACAATAACCTCGACTACCTCTCAAGTGAAGACGGTGACCAAGTCGACATCCCTGAGGACAATGCAGACTTCATGTTCGGATTCATGCCCAGAGGCTCTCGCTCTAGAGTGCTCCAACCATCGGTTGACCATGTTCCCGAGTTATGTCGAGTGTTTCGAGAGAATGTGAATCCCCTAAACAAGATTGTACATGAACCGACATTGGACCTGTGGGCAGCAGAGGTCATCCGTAATCCTGACAACATCCCTGTGAAGCTTGAAGCAGTCATGTTTTCCATCTACACTCTCGCCGTCTTATCGCTGAGCGAAGCTGCTTGTCAGGAGAATTTCAATGAGCAACGCAAGGTGCTGTTGACGCGATACAGATTTGCAACCAAGGACGCTCTGTCTCGGGCCAAGGTTCTCAGCACGGGAGATATCGTCGTCCTTCAAGCATATGTGCTCCACCTCCTGGCAATGCGCAACGTTTATAATGCTCACATGTCTTGGACCTTGATGGGCCTTGCTCAGCGACTTGCGGAAGGCATGGGACTGCACCGCGATGGCACCTACCTGGGGTTGTCGCCTTTCGAGACGGAAATGAGGCGTCGTCTTTGGTGGATGATGCGAATGTTCGATTCCCACATGGCGGAGCTGGCTGGACATGCCAAATTCAAACCCATAATAATGGATCCACAGATGCCTCATCGGCCGTCCAAAGTCAATGATGATCAGATCTGTCCAGAGATGACGACTTTCCCAGTCGAGCCTGATAGCGCGACAGATATGTGCTTCTGCGCTCTTCAAAGCGAGTTCGGGTATTTTGCAGCCACACATACCGCGGGCATGCGCCGTCAGCAAGGTGCTGCTGCTTCGCTGTGGGACAATTACGCCTCCACAGACGAAATTGCTGAAAAGGATCGGGCAATTGATGAGTTGGAACAAATCTTGGAACACAAATACGTTCGCCACTGTGATCCAACGCAGCCAATTCAGCTCATGACGTTTCTGCTCGCTCGTAACGCAGTGAATAACCTCCACTTCATTACCCACCACCCTCGGCGTTGGAAAGGAGACACCGAGCTTCCTCAATCGGAACGTCGCTACGTGCTGACTTTAGCCATTCGTTTGATGGAAAGCGAGGTCGCCGTGAGGGCCAACCGACAGTTTCGGGCTTTTGCCTGGTACACCGCGTCGTACTTTCCATGGGCGCAGGCTATCCACATACTCGAAAGTCTCCGCTCAGAGCCGCTTCTGCCAGAGGCTGAAAAGGCCTGGCGACTAATTGGGGAGGCGTTTGAATATCGGCCGGAACTCATTCTGGACAAGAAGCCCGTCAGCGTGGCGCTGGGGAATCTGTGCCTCAAGGCGTATCATGCTCGAGAAGTTGCATTGTCGCAACAGGGCGCAGTGACGATAAAGCCCCCGTCCTACATCACCACACTGCGTGCCCAGCGACAGGCTGCTTTAAATCGGGATCAAGCTCGCGAACTTGAGAAGCCACCGGATGTCGGTGTCAATGGCAGGCGACCGGATCAAACCCACTCAATTCCCCGTAATACGGCCTGGGATTCCTCTGTCGGTCAGATTGACTTTAGAGATGGAGTCCTCGTCGCAGAAAACACAGAGATTTCCATGGAAGCAGGTAAACAAGCTTTGCAGACGTCTTTCGCAAATCCTGATCTCCCTATTGGCACAAGGGAGGGGCTTTGGATTCCCCAGGCCAGCAGAGAGGAGTGGACGCCATCAATCTCATTCGCATTGGACACCATCGTCCCCAGTGATGGTGATCCATTATTCGGACAAGGGGGTAACTTGCTGGATGGTGCACAGTCTATAGATTGGAATCAGTGGGATCACCTTCTGCGCGACTGGAGTGGTACCTTCTATGGTCAAAATTGATACCACGTGACCCCACTGGATGGGTTACCTAATATTTAGCACGAGGTGGCCGATGCACGTGTGGAAGGCGTCCCAGGCACTTTCAGGCACCCCAGGGCAAACTTGGGGGCCAGAAGAACGAATCGGCAATCGCATCGCAAGGCAAAGACCATCTGACTTATCGGTTCAAGATACCACGTACTCCGTACATTAGCTTGCTATAGAAAATATCACTACCACCGGATCATTTTGAGACTTGGCTGATGGCCGCCGGGAATCAAGTTGATCGGCTATATTTACTATGTATGCGTAACACTCGAATTGCTGCAGCCGGCGTTTCGACCATCAAGCGCTCGCTTCAAGTTGGAAATCTAGCCAAAGACGCGTGTTGCTAACTGTCGTGCTTGTCGATCGTGAATAAATGAAAGGTGGAAAATCTTGGAATGAAAGCGCCGTTGGAATTGGTGCGGGGCGGCGCAAACATTTCCTAGGCACTCTAGGCGGAATTCAGGCAAGGGGGTTTGGCGATTAGCCCCCAAAAGCCCCCGTCAATGTTAGGGATGAGGTGTGAACAGGGCGATGGACTGGTGGAGAAGGCGCCCGGGGGGCCCAAGTTTGGGTGCTTGGGCTCCTCCTGGCCAGCCATTGACATCATTGATGCCATGGATTCACGATCGGCGCCAAACGCGCAATCTGCTGTCCACCCGCCACGTTGAACTTTGGGTGCAGAGAGTCTGAGAAGCAATGAGAGTCACTAATGACAGTCAAGCCTGTTGGTTTTGATGCACGCAGTTTGATTTATTCTGCCCAGATATGCATCTTCTGTGGCGTTCAATTGCCACGATCTTGGCTTGCTTTTACACCTACTTTCTTGTCCATCTCTCGTTTGTTTCCCTGTTTATCTCTTTACAATCACCTTCCTTCTCCTACGCGGACGCATATCATCTTCTTGCATTCTTGCAATTCTTTGTCCTCAGCCACCACCATCTCCTCCTGCTTTGTGTTTCTAAAATACCAACAACCCCCCTCGTTGCCCGATTGCCCTCATCCCCCTCCTCCAACTTCACTCTTTGTCAATCGAGCAGCACAGGTACACGTCTTTAGCTGGACAAACAATCCTCTAAGCCTCTCACGCCCCGGACCCAAGTACCATTCTTCCCCCCACACGCTCCTCGACGACCATGCACCCGTTACCCTCCCTCTTTCAACGATAACAGAAACACAACTGTAAACATCCGTCCAAGATGTCAAGCTTCAGCAACCTCACAGGAATTGGTGGCGATGAAGCTGGACGAGAGGCTCAGTCCAGGAATGGCCAAAGCGCAGGCCAGTTTGCCGCCTCCCTCATCACTGCCATTGCTCTCTTCGCAGTTCAGACAGGCGTCTTTCTTCTAATCAAGGATCGCTTCGCCCGCATATATCAACCCAGAACCTACCTAGTCCCAGAGAGAGAAAGGACAAAACCTTCCCCTCCAGGATGGTGGGCCTGGATCGCCCCAGTCATCAGCACTTCCAACTCCGAGTTCGTCCAAAAATGCGGACTCGATGCCTATTTCTTCCTGAGATATCTACGCACCCTCCTCAAGATCTTCGTCCCTGCCGCATTGGTCATTCTACCCATTCTAATCCCCATTAATCTCGTCAATGGCAGAGGCACTGACTATGCCGTGGGTGGCCAAGAAAATACTTCCAATGTCACTGGATTAGATCAACTTGCTTGGGGAAACGTTGCCCCTAATCACACAGGCCGATACTGGGCGCATTGGATTTTAGCCCTCGCCCTCGTCATTTGGATCTCCTTTGTTGCCTTTGATGAGCTCCGAAACTACATCAGAATGCGTCAGGCTTACATGACCTCGCCACAGCATCGTCTACGTGCCTCGGCAACCACCGTTTTGGTCAGCTCCATCCCTCACAAATGGTGCAACCGTGAGGCCTTGGATGGTCTTTATGACGTCTTTCCTGGCGGAGTCAGGAACATTTGGATCAACCGAAACTACGACGAGCTTAGTCAAAAGATTTCGCGCCGTGACGAACTTGCCTTGAAGCTCGAGCAGGCTGAGACCGACCTCATCAAGAAATGCTTCAAGCAAAACGAAAAGAACATTGCCAAGGCCGACAAAGAGGCCGGCCACAAACTATCCAAAGAAGAGAAGAAGTCACGAGCGGCAGTCAGGGATGACGGCGCTGATCGAGCTGCCCATGGACATGGTGTCACAACCGGTGATCCACACCAAATCGACCACAACATTCGTGATGTCATGCATGGCCACCACGACCGTTCCTCAGATGACTCCGGTTCAGATACAGAGCAAGATGATCAACGCAGCCGTGACAAACGCACTCTTCCTATCCCCGTCCTTGGTGAAGGCTTCTCGGCAGTTTCTCATGGCTTGAACAAGGTAGGCAACAAAGTGCTGGGCGGATTCCGGGGAGCCAACAAGGAACTCAACGAGACCATCGACACCACCAATGGCTTCGTTGCCCCTGACCCCAGACGGGATCCCTCGCCCGAGGCTTCAGGTGAGAGGATGCCACCGCAGTCTCGGAGGGATCCGGATAGGCCTAGAGGCATTCGTCCCTCAGATGCCAAAGTCACCATCGACCCACGCCAAAGAGTGCCTGAGCCCGACCTGGAGAAACTCGACACCTTCGATGGTCAACGTAGTCCACTCTCTGCGTCTAGTACCATGCAGGACGAGACTCCCCAAGGTGAACAGCCTCCAACTAAGACGGACAAGGTTCTCACAGCTCTCAAAATAAAACAACCGAACAAGGATTCAGTGGAATATCCCCAAGCTTTCGCAGCCGATTTCATCCATCATCCAGATGATGCCGTATGGCGGCGATATCTGACCGATAAGGATCGTGATACAATGAGACTCCCCATCTTTGGCTGGCAGTGGATGTTTGCCCTTCCTTTGGTTGGCCAAAAAGTCGATACCATTGAATACTGCCGCACCGAAGTTGCCAGACTCAACGTTGAGATTGAGGATGATCAAGCACATCCAGACCGATTTCCTCTCATGAACTCGGCATTCATTCAGTTCAATCATCAAGTCGCTGCCCACATGGCCTGTCAGAGTGTGAGCCATCATATCCCAAAGCAAATGTCTCCTCGTATGGTCGAGATCGATCCAGAAGATGTCATCTGGGACAACATGTCTATTCCTTGGTGGTCATCATACATCCGCACCTTTTTCGTCGTCGTGATAATCGTCGGCTTGATCATCCTCTGGGCCATTCCAGTTGCATTCACATCTGCTCTGTCGCAGCTTGATGTGGTTGCTAAATCCGTACCGTGGCTCAACTGGGTCCTCGATATTCCGCCATGGTTCAGGAGTATCCTGCAGGGTGTACTTCCACCTGCTCTTCTCGGACTCCTCTTGCTCATCCTGCCTATGATTCTCCGAGCCTTGGTACGCTTCCAGGGTACTCAATCCGGAATGCTGGTCGAACTGGCCGTCCAACGCTATTACTTCTTCTTTCTATTTGTGCAACTATTCCTGGTTGTCACTATTGCCTCCGCTGTAACCACCTTTTTCTCCCTCTTCACCAGTGTGGACGGCGTCGCTAGCATTCCCAACTTGTTGGGTTTGAATATCCCCCGCGCCTCTAACTACTTCTTCTCCTACATGTTGCTACAAGCACTTTCGGTCAGCGCAGGAGCCCTTCTGCAAATCGGCAGTCTCGTTGGCTGGTTCATTCTTGCCCCTATCCTTGATAGCACTGCGAGAGCCAAGTTCAAACGCCAAACGGACCTCTCTAACATCCGCTGGGGTACCTTCTTTCCCGTCTATACAAATCTGGCATGTATTGGCCTCATCTACTCGGTCGTTGCGCCACTGATCCTGATCTTCAACATCATCACATTCGCTCTGTTCTGGTTTGTCTACAGGTTCAATACATTATATGTCGTCCGATTCACCCGAGACACAGGAGGTCTCCTGTATCCCAATGCAATCAACACTACATTTGTCGGCATTTACGTCATGGAACTCGCCCTGATCGGCATGTTCTTTTTAGTCCGGGACGAAAACAATGATGTTGCCTGTTCTGGGCAGGCTATTGCTACCATTGTCATGCTCATCTTGACAGCAGCATACCAGATTCTGTTGAACAATGCCTTTAGTCCATTGTTCCGTTACCTGCCAATCACTCTTGAGGACGATGCCTGTCGACGGGACGAGGAGTTTGCCCGAGCTATGCGCGCAAAGCAAGGAATTCTTGATGATGAGGAGACCGAGGGAGAGGATCTGGAAGATCGCTTGGAGCGCAATGAGCGGGAAGAGCGGCGAGAGGATCGCGATGAGCAGGAGTATGAGCTTCAAGAGATCCAACGAGAGAAGGCAAAGCGAGCGGAGCGGTCGCATTCACAGAAACAGCCTGAGCTCAAACCTCAGGACCTGCAGAACCCTGAAATCCTCATGAGTTTGGACGAGGACGGTAGGGGTGTTCGCTGGGCCAAGGCAGCCGCTCATAAAACTGCAGGCACGACCAAACAAATGATTCCTAGGACTCTCTCTCGCAAAACCAACCGCCGCGAGAGCCGGAAATCTTGGGCCGACCGCAGCAACGAGCGCAACCGCCGCAGTTCTGCTTACGGTCGCTCAGAGAGCCCATCGCAAAGCCTGAGCAGGGAGAGGAGTGATGAAGCCTCGCAAGGTCCAGCGATAGAGGACCGCCCCAGCAAGTCGCGCAAGCGACGCCTTTCTCCGCCTCGCAATGTTCTCAACACTCTCAACAACTTCAACCCTGTCACGGGAGGCCAGAAGGATGTTGAAGCTCAACGTGCTGCACGCACACAATTAGCCGACGCACTCTTCTCCGGCTTGAACGATGAACTGGAAGATTTGAGTCCCGAAGAGCGTGACGCATTAGTGGAACGAGCGTTTCGACACAGTGCATTACGGGCTAAGCGTCCGGTGATCTGGCTACCTCGAGATGAACTCGGCGTTAGTGACGACGAGACTCTTCGCATGGGCGAATTCAGCTCCAATATTTGGGTCAGCAATGTCAGACAAGGTCTCGACTCGAAAGGACGCTGTGTGTACAGTGGAGCACCACCTGATTTCAGTCAAGTGGACTTGATTCGACTCTAATGATTTGTGCGACTGTTTACTGTTTGTTGGTGTACTCGACTGTTCTGATCTGACCGACCAGTACGAGTCCGGGTCACACTGACTGATGATGACAACGATGATGTCGATGATGATGATGTTTACCTGCTTTCAGATCACAGCAGGGTGTTTGTTTATCCATAGCGAAGGAGTTTTTGCTTGATGGTTTGGGTTGTTCAATTGTGATCAACAGCACGGGGCCCAGAATCGCTCCTATAGAACTCACCAGGTGTGGATAGATTGTCTACACGTACAGTACACTTAATTAGAGAATGTCGAAATTCTTGTGTATATGGGTCATGATGTCTTGGTTAGATTTATGTACAGTCGAATCGAGCCTAAGCCCGTAAAGCGATGGAAAGAGAAGCTTGATGACGGATTGCGCCTATTTCTTTCCATGGCAAAAAATGTTCATGGTATGTATCGTTGGAAGTTGTATGTCTATATCCATTAAAATGCTTCCAACACCCATGTGTATGATGGAATCCCCATGAATTGTGGATAGGGTTTCATATTCCCATTTCAAACCCCCTTTTTTCCACAACTGCATGTTCTTCATGACCATCATACTTCTGTGCTCAATTCGTGTTCTTCATTTCGTTCTGCGTTTTCAGCGGACACGAGGATCGAGACTCTGTGCCTTCCAGCCAAGGATCTGGGCGGCCTTATTGTTTGAGTGCATGTTCTTAGCGACTGATACGCTGGATGACTCGGATGCAAGTACGCTGGTTCTGGCATCTAGTTGGATTTGGTTGTCCAATTCTCTCGCAGGGTATCTATCAATTTCACATATCCTGGTGTGAGAGAGGGGAACATGAATGAGCGAGCACCGCTCAAGCCGTGAATGTTGTCTGTGACAACGGCGGGGAGTCTGTTGAACATCCATTATCGTCAAAATAAGCTTAGGTGATGTCCTGTAACTCGACACATCAAGCTGGAGAAGGATGGCCCGGTCTTTGTGAGTGGCCTTCATGTTGGACCGACCATTCCTCTGACTCTCTCGATCCGTGCGATCGCTTTCTCTAAGCGATCAAGCCTCTTCCTTTTGTCGGTGTCTCTTTGTTCAAGAATTTTGACTCTCTCCTCGAGCTTCGCTCGAGCTTTTCGCTCAGCGGCGACCATCTCATTGGCTTGCCCAAAGAGTTGAGCAGTTAGTTCCTCGAGTTCGGTTTGTGTCTGTGTCAGACTAGATTCGGCTCTGAGGCGCAACGACCGCTCTTCGTCAAGAGAAGATTGCAGCGAATTAAGCGTCAAAATCTGAGTGTCTGATTGTGAGGATTGAAGATGTGGAGCGGATTTATTCGGGTTGCCGTTGTAGAATGGCGTCTTCGGAGGAGATAGTGTACTATAGTTCGGTGGGAAGGTCTGTGTGGCGGGTGTGCTGGGGGCGTTGGCAGCGTTGGCGGCATTGGCGGCATTTGCTTCTCTCCTTCGGCCTGGGAGGAGAGAACTGAGACTTGCTAATCTCGATAATGAGGGCTGTGGTGGTTGGGATGGAGCTTGTTGCTGCGGCGGTGTTGTTGCTGAGAAACCATCTCGTGGCGAATTGTTTGATTGAGCCTGCTGCTGATACTTCGCATGTGCCTCGCGTAAATAACGCAATTCATCTTCATAATCTGCCAGCTTGTCGGCCGAGGTGGCAGCTCTCGAATTTAGGTGTTTTATTTGGGCTTCTAGCTCGACGACCCGGCGACGGGCCTCGAGAACTGCGTCGTTTTCAGCGGACGCGCTGATTGGCAACCCATGTCCACACGATGGGCACGCTGAAAGAGGATAGGACGAGTGTAGATGGTCGGTGGATGAGGAGTTTGGCATTGTTGAACTTTTCAGGAGAAATGTAGAGGCAGCCATGGCATATTTTCCGTACGGGAGAGTCTCATGGGTGCGCGATCAGTGGGAGAGCATAATCTCATATGACCGGGCCGATATTTTTCAGACCCTCAACCGAACAGCAGAACAAGGAGAGACTGAGTTGCGCGGCGCTAGATTTTTGGACTGCACTGGGATCGAATCGGATAGAGGAATCGAGCAAGGCGTGAGTAGCAAGGAGCAAGGAGAATACAGCAGCAGGTCTAATGATTCCAAGACTGACGTCGGAAATAGATCTTCAAAGCGGATCTACGCGCTTCGAAAGAGGGTGTGATGTGAGGTAAGGACAATTTGGTGTCACGCAGGTGGTTTCAGGTTGTCAGAGGCTGTCAGTGAGAGTGAGAGGGGTGGACGCGCCAGAGGAGAATATTGAAGATCGTACGCGGTTAGAACAACCACGCCTGCCACGCTCCTTAAAGTGTGGGAGGGAAGGAACCACGGGCGCTTGGTTTAGCCTTTCGGGCCCTGGCATGAGTGGAACCGCTCAGCCTAATTAGGCTAACGGGGTTATCACGTGGCCCCTTGGCCGAGGTATGCGTTGTAATTTTGTTCACAAGGAAGGAGCCGCCGGGTGGCTCGGATTGGAAGTCACTCCAGTCAGAAATCTCGTTTGAAGATGGGAATTGCCATGTGGACGGACCCTGGTTGAGATGACGCTGGGGTTCTAGTACAAGAAATTATATCACATAGGCTGTGACGGATGTCCAACACTGATCGGAATCTCTGGGCGTCAAGTCGCTCGTCAGGCCGATGGCTGTCCTGTCTATGGCCATATGCCATTAAGACAAGGCTCTGGTTTGATCTTGCTAGGTTCAACATTCGTGTAAAGCAAAGGTATCTGGTATACTGAGAATTTTGATAATCGGAAATGTCTCGACAGGAACTCGGACAGCATTCAAGGCACGCTCCCGGCTACGGTGAGGTCGGAAGTATTCCTTGAGGTGAGACGATTGCCAGGTGGGATACTCTCACCACGTCCGGCTAGTTCATTTCGATGCCCAAGGTAGAGGCAATATCGCAAAAAGGGTTGGGTCGCATCAAACACTGTTGCTGCATTGAATCCTCAGAAGAAATAGGGAATGGCAGCACTGCATCAGTTAGTCTGTGTCACCATTCGCAAAGCTCGTAAATGAGCTGGTACTCACGCGATAGCCAGCGTCGCCGTTACGCCCAAAACTGCTCTTGTCCTGACCTTTTCTCGCTTCAATTTTTCTTCCAACACACGGGCCTTCTTTGCCGGCTGTGCGGGTAGCTCTGCATCAATGTCTGAAGGCTCTGGGTCTTGAGCTTTGCGCTTCTTGGTCTTGGGCGCACCGTCGAGAGCTTTGGCCTCTTCCACCATCTTCTTCGCTGTCTCGAGCATCTTTTCAGTATCCCCAGGCAAGGGAAGCTCGGGCAAACCGGCCGGCATTTCCACGGTCACATTGGTATGAGTCGTTTCGGTTGTTCCATCAACCTCTACTGACTGATCCACCTCAACTCTGACCTTGTCTTCATCTGCAACAGCTGCCACACTAGCAGCCGGTGGCTCCTGTTTGGCTTCATTTTCCGTAGTCTCTGCCACCGAGGCTGCGTCGTCAAGGGCTGATTGCAGGGAAGCACTGGCAGCGTTGGCGTTGGCAATGTTGGCTTCCTTCTGAGCTTTGGTCTGCCTCTTCCTAGGAGAAGCCTTGGCTTTGGTTGGGCTGCTCGCTTTAGTCGGAGACGAAGATCGAGTCGACCGTGATCGAGGTGTCTTTGTCGCTGAAGGGGGAGGCAACTTGATCTTGTCGACTGTAAGATCGAATTTTGGAGGTGCATTTATGGGCTTCTTCGCGCTCGAGTTGGTTTGGATAATCTCGGCTGGATCCAACAGCGCTCGAATCCAGTCCTGGAGGCCATAGTCGTTTGCTAGCTCGAGAGCTGTGCACATTCCATCAGCTTCAGCCCAGTGGCAGTCGTCAGGTTGACCTACCGAATCCCGGTGCGACCCAAACGTTGCCTGCAACTTCATCCTGGCTTGTCAGGTCCAAGCTCTTGAGATAATCACGTTCTGCCTTCTCCTCTGCGTGTGCCGCCCAAGGGAATGCGATCTTGAACATGCCCGTAGCGCTGACGAAACCATCCTTACTCCTCCGCTGTCTTGGTCAGATATCGCACAGCCTATATGGGATATGAGTATCATACCATCAAGAAATAGGTTTCTGGGTGCGCTTGGTTCTGCTGTGACGCGAAGATCTCCGAGCCAGTGAGGTCTTCCGGAAGAGGGGCGCGTAGATGCGCATACTCGAAGGGGCCCAAATTCTCCGCTTTGGTCGCATTCGAAGTACCAACTTGGCCTGGCTTGACGGTGAGTTTCGTTTTGCCTAGGCGTCTGCGGTTGAGCAAGTCCTCGTCTGCCATCATGTTAACTCCTGTATTAGGTTGGGTCATCAGACGGTATGGTGTACTTACAAGACGGGGCCGCTCCTGGGGACACAAGCGGATTGCGCTTCGTCGGTAGAGATCGCGAGGTAGGCATTGTGGCGAAATTGGTATGGGTTTGAATTATCGAACAATATATTCGATGCGAAGTCCCAAGGCGTTTCAAGCGGTCGCCGACGTGTCACAGCCAGCAAGCCTGCTTGAGAAAGGCGAGTCTCCTCTAGCGACTGGGCAAACAAAGAGTCGAAGAGGCACCGGTGAAGGAATTACAAAAGGTACGAACAAAGGTGTCAGGCAAGTGTCAGGCAATGCGACCAAAGAAAGAAATGTAAAGACGACGACGGAGAGGTGGATTAGGGAGAGAAGAAGAGGCCGCGAGATACAAGTCGCGGGAGTCTGGGGTGGTGTGCCAGACAGACAGCTCACTCCTCCTACTTCCTCTCTAATGTCAATCTGACCAAAGACTGTTAGGTATGAATTGGCATGAACTAGTATTAATTGGGGGGCGGGAGCCGGTGCTTGAGCGCCTACTGGGTAATCCACTAGCGAGTTAGCATTGATTAGCTTAAGTCGATCAATTGGAGCTTTTTATTAACCATTGCAGCTCGTTAGGGACTGATCTCGCCCAATCCGGAGCCCGAGGCCTCCAACAGCCCCTCAACCGAGCTTGGACCCTGAGGAAAAGCCCCGAATCCGCCCCCGAATCTGTTCTTTCGATTATGCTGAACGATCGCCCCAGTGGTTGTCAGATTGGCTCAAGTCCCTGCATCGTCGACCTCCCAGCCTCGTCATTGACGACACCACAGTATGTACGTAAGGTACCTTGGGAGGTACCAAATTATGCCTAGTAACAAGAAGCTGATGGTGTACAAGACACAATCATATTGTCTTACTCTAAGGTGGCAGTAAAAGTACAAAGATGTCCAAGTTCTTTTCTCGTCAGATTCTATTGAACATGTCCGGCGGCGACACAGCAATTGCTCATATTCCTGCCTTTAGCTCAGCCAGATGAAGTTCCTTGTTCTTCTTCGCTCCTGCTTTGGTTTTGGCCCTCTCGTCCTGTCTCTCATCCCCAATATCTAGAATCTCATCACCACGGTACTGCCACGGCGGTATCTCGGTAGGTCCTTCGACACCTGTCGGTGGAAGAGACCATTCTGGTGCAGGACTTCGAAAACTCCAGCTTCCTGGGTTCAGGTCTGCATATGCTAGAGCATGAAGATATATGCCCAGTTCATGTGGCCCTGGGTCCGAGTACAACGGGGTGTCACAGACCTGACACTTTTCTCCTGTCATCTTCTCCCCCTTTCGTTTGTTGTAGTCGGCCACCATCTCATCGTGTGCCTTGACATAGGCCCCAAACAACGCATCGTCCTCTCCTGGCTGTGCCTCCGTGCCAGAGAACTTGCCCACGTGTAGCGTACCACTGTTCAGTGGCTTGAAGTTGGGGTCTTGGATTCGTTCAAGGTCAGAAACCGTCATTTGTTGTGTCTGGTCCACCAACTTGGATAGTCGCTCTTCATCGTATGCTATCGAGCTAGCGACTTCAGTCTTGCCCATTTTGCCCAATCGTTCAATGACTTCATCATCATCATCTCCAGTCGCGTCATTCTTGGACAGGCTGGGTCCGAAGACGGCACGGTTGCTGTAAATCGGATCATTCGTGATCGGGTGACCTAAGAATTGCAGATGGACGCGGATCTGATGAGTTCGACCCGTCAACGGCAGACAATGTACAATGCTATACCCATCGTTTTCTGCTCCTTGGATGGCTGGTGCAGGTTGTGCAGCCTCATGCCCTGCCTCCTTGTCGCTATGGCTCAATTCTGGCGAAGGTTTCTGACCTTGAGGAGGATAATATGCTATCCTTCTGAACAACGTCTTTGCTGGCTTCCCACTTGCTCTGGCCCGATTCAGACCCAAGATGGGACTAATCTGTAAGATACTCTCTTCACAAGAAATGACCCCTCCACGCATGGCATCTCCGTCCCAGTCGTCGCCATCAGGAAAGCGTCCTTTGACTCGAGCAACGTATTCTTTGCGCACTGTTCGTCCACGTAGCTTCTCGCTAATCGCCTCGGCTTCTTTGCCAGTCTTCGCGACAAACATGACTCCACTCGTCAATCGATCGAGCCGATTGCAAGGTAGGGGTTTGAAGGCAAAATGTCTCTCTGCCTTCATAATCTCCACAACAGAGTTGTAGTTGTATCGTCCTGCTGGATGGACAGGAACCCCAGCCGGTTTCTCAATGACAATCATGCTATCAGTCTCGTCGATGACTCGAATAGGTTGCGCCGTGACAGGAGGTTCGTGTCTGTGTAGAGTGTGTGAAATGACATCTCCGTTTTTGACCACTGTATGTATATCATTACAAGGCTTGCCATTCAACGATATTTGCCCCTTTTCTATTGCATTCTTGTAGTACTCTCGCGAACGGTCTCGAAATTCGGCCGCAAATATGTCGAGGAGTTCACGACCACGCCATCTCTGCTTGCAGAAGGTGTTGTACGTGTAGTGATAGGGCGCGACTCGGCGCAGGCCGTTCTCAAGATAATATGGTCGAGGCCATGGGTCACAAGGTGTGATTGCGACCTCGGGTGGTGGTGGAAGGGGTTTGTCGGAGGATCTGGGAACAAAAGCATCGGCTTGCGTCACGGTCAAAGCCATGCTGGGGCTGAACGAGCGACCACGGCTCGCCAAGAAGGCCAGCACTCTAGTTGAGGGAGCCAGTGAGCCTTGGGTACTGGTTGTAAAGGTTGGGTATATCTCGAGAAAAAATATCGTGGCTGAGGAAGGAAGTTTACATTCGCGGACTTTTTTCCATTTGCCGAGTCTGCAGATTGGAGCAAAACGCCCGTTTTTAGCACCTACAACATTGCTACCCCCTGTAAGAGAGAATCACCTCGTGTCCCGGAGATTCGATTTTAGAGAATGGTAATGTATTAATCAATATCCCAATTCCCGTGCGTAGGAGCTATGGTGGTTCACAAGATACGGGCACGGTGAACAAGGATCAATATTTTGTTACGTTCACGTCGGGAATGAAAGTTTTCTAGACCGTGCTTGGGGTGCATACACTCTTCAAACATGTCACGCGAATGCAATGGACTTCATGACACATATTAGCCTCACTTGTGGCAGAGGAGCCGCATGGGTGCTGTGTCCAAGGGAGCGAAAAATTGATCAACAGTGAACTGAGAATGAACGACTGAGGCAAACTCCGGGCTGGAGACTTTTTGATCTCACTTCCACTTTTTAAAGAGCTTTGTGCTCGGAATCGAAACCGGGACAAGAACGAGGATTCCGGGCATGTTCGTATACTTCGTCACAAGCGCGGCACCAAGATCCTTGAGTGGTATCAATTCCTTTTTTTCGATTTGGACTCTAGCCTGTCTGGTGTTCTCCAGTCCTCCGAGTGAGCGACACTCTGGAGTGACAAAACGTCCATTCTACGTTCAACCGTAGAAGTGCCCACAAAATGCTTGCAATGGATGTAGAACCGACTCTCTCACTTCCCGGACCCTCAATACAAGGTGCTTATGACTCGGTGGTGATCTTGGCCTTGGGGTTGGTGACCTTGACACCGAGTGCCTTTGCCTTTGCGATGATGTCGATTCTCTTTCTCGATGAGACGGCAGATGCGATTTCGGCGGCATATGTTCGGTTGTGGAGCAGGAGGAGGTCAACATCGTTGGGGTTGCGGACGAGGAACACTTTGTGGCCTGAGGGGATCAAGTGTCTAGTCTTCTTGTTGGAGCCAAAACCGATCTGTGGACATGCATCAGTCAGTGAGAGGTCCTTGTGAACCAGCAAATCTTCGGTCGCTCCTTTGATCGAGACAGTCCCTAGAAAATTGCCCTTCCATTTTGTTTACGTACCGATGGCATCACAAGCTGACCCTTGAATCGTCGTCGGACTCGGTTGTCGATACCCTTTGGCTTTCTCCATGCTGACGGCACGCACTTGAATGTGTCCGACTGATGTCTATTCCATTTCTTTGGGTGCTTCTTGACGATCGGAACGTGCTTCTTTGCGGAGACCATCTTTTCTCTGTTAGCGACTCGTTTTTGACCAGAAACTCGACCACGTACCTTGTCGGTTGTTGCGGTCTTTGACGTTGGATGCGGTCTTCAGGCAGTGAGGTGCAAAAAGCGATTGAAGTTTGTGGGCGCACCCGCCAAGATTTTTAACACACCAATCCAAAAGCAGACTAGCTACATCGCTTCTTCAAATCTGTCACGTGATATATCGAGCCTTGACTCATGCCCGCTTCCTCCCGCGAGAGAAAGCCCAAAATTTTTGCTGTAGATGCTCATCTCAGATACATGCACAATTGCAGCATTACCACCAAGCTTACACGTCCTGGTATTTCAATTCCACAGGTTTTCCACCACTGACTAGCATGGCCTCAATTAATTCCAGATCGGCAAGGGCTTCCTCCGGTGTCTGTCTTGCATCAATGCTGCCAGCAGCCAAAGCCTCACCCCAAGCCCTCACTTCAGGAGGCACTCCACTCCGTTCGTTGGTGAAGTCTTGCTTGTTGCCGTCGATGGTCAGGTCGCTATCGATAATTGAGACGACCCCATCTTCAGCACCAATTGTCCACTCTGTTCCCTTGGCAGTTGTCCCAAACGAGATGGATAGCGTTCCTATGGCGCCATTTTTGGTTCTGGCTGTTGCCTCGACGGTGTCGACTGGAGGTAGGTGGTCTTGTAACTGAGCGGAGTGCGCCGAAATAGTCACAATAGGATTACCCTTTCCGAGTAAGTATCTCAAACCTGCAACGAAATGGACGCCCCCATCGAGCAAAAAGCCACCCTGGTGAGTAGGTACTTTCCTCCAGCTTTGATTCAGGTGTCAGTTCCAAGATCGTGAGTACAAAGAGGGATGGGCTCTTACGAAGTTTCAAAGTACTTGCCACCGGTCACGAGAGTCTGCATTCGCAATCGAAAGGTCAATTGTCGTCCCTTGGTTTTCACTGCATTGGCAGCCTTTTCAAAGGAATCGAGGTAACGTTGATTTTCAGCAACGGCCCAGGTTGTATCAGCCTTCGTAGTTATCTCGGCATGATACCATTCGATCAGCTCTGCCGCCTCGACAACGTTCTCTGCGACAGGCTTCTCGGACAGGACATGTTTGCCCGCTAGCAAGGATTTGCGAATGTACTCTGGCTGGTTTTTGATGGGAAGTGCAATGATGACAGCTGTAATGTCGGAGCGTGCGAGCAAATCGTCGAGTTGCTTTCCAGGTGCGCTGTCTTCAGAATAAAGGTCCACCTTGGACGTGTCCACTTCCAGAGTCTTTACCGATTTGAGCGATCTTGACCAAGCCGCCTTGAGGGTGAGGTTCTTGACGGCATCAACAGCTGGCTGTAAAAGTTAGCTAGATGTAGTCTTGGTCGATCATATGACAAATGCTGACCACGTGCTCCTCCCGGGCAAAGATGCCTTGGTTTCATTAGCGTTTATATAGCATAATGTTTGCAGAATGGTATATATACCTCCCCCCAGAATTGCAACTCCGATGGTCTCGATGGTCATCCTATATGTGAACGGGCTTTGCTTGTCCTTGTACCTTGAAATTGGCAATGAGTGTCCTAGTCAATTAGTCGGCATTCTAAGACTCGATGAACGTCTCCATGATGATTCTCTCCAATTTAGCCTGTAACATCAGTTGTCGTTCCTATTGGAGTGGAGCCCATGAGATGGCATGGCTGCCACGTGATGCGAGCATGGTGAGTGTCACGTGACAGTTGGTGCTCGCCTGCCCCTAAGCGAGTTCGGTTGCGCAAGAGTTAAGACGTCATCGCCGGCTTGGATACTCTCCGTACATGCCATTTTGATAAACTCCTCGGCACGGTTTGGCATATCTTATGAACTATTGGGGATGGCGACCTCCGATGCCGCTGTTGCCTTGTTAGTACATTTTCTACCTAATCAACGATGACTCGACACGTCTCGACACGTCTCGACACTTATCACCCATCGTGCCGTGTCTGCATATCAAACGGCCAAAGTCCAACAGTTTGATGTTCGCTTATCACTAGTATCTGCCCAAGAGTATTGCTTTTGTTTGCACAACTCTTGGTCAGGCTGTCCCTGAACCTATGGGTCTGCTTATCAATACCCCAGATCGCCCTCACACTCAACTTTGTCGGATAACCCAAACTCTGAATCCTCGTATCCGTTGATCGTCCACAATGTCGACCGACAAAGACGCCGCCACCCGGCCAGCCCTGCCGGTCCAACTCCACGCCGCAACACGAGACAAGCACCATGCTCTCAACGTCGATGTGTTGGCTCACCTACCCCAGTCCCTCCCACCAATTGCATCGAACTCACTGCCATACGCCACAGGAATGGTAGTGTTCGGCCAGGTGTATTTTGCTTTTGAAGATCAGATGCAAGAGACACTGCGACGCGACGAAACACCAGAGACCACTCGCGACATTTACCAACACATATTCTTCCCACGACTGCTCAGAACGGCGCGTCTGCGCGCTGATATTGATGCCTTAAAATCCAAGTTTGGGCCCCATACCGAGGAAGGTCTTATCTCTCTGGGCGAACAATCCAAGCGCTTCTATGACCAAGTTAGAAGAACTCTGAATGACAAGCCACACGTCATCCTCGCGTATGCGTGGACAATGTATCTCGCGTTGTTCAACGGTGGACGTTGGATCCGGAAGCAACTGGCGACGCCCGGTTATGACTTCTGGCAAGGCGACTCGGCATTATCCTTTTGGGACTTCAACGATGGAGACAATACGGAAAGCGATGAAGCCCTCAAGCTGGCGTTCAAGGATGGATTCAGCACAGCGGCCGACTTTCTGAGTGACGAGGAGAAAGACGACGTTATTGAAGGGTCCAAGGCTCTCTTCGACTTGTGCAGGGAGATGATTGCGTTCTTGGACACTGTTACCAAAACGCATGAAAGTCTCCGACCGTTCGATGCTAGGCCCGTCGCGCAGTCTTGGTGGCCGTCATATACGATGGTCGGCAACTCTATCGTCGCACCTGTTTGGAACAACATTGCATCCGGCGTTTCATCGATTCGTCAAACAGCTGCTTCTGCGTGGGTCAGGAAAGAAGTCAGCTCCGAATGAGTTTATGTCACAGTCCAATCACATGTCAATATTGTCGAGTAATCACGGGGTTGTATACGACAGATCCCCGTGCTGTCTCGGCTGCAAAGCGGTTTGGAGCAGTACGTGCTCGACGACCCGGGAATTGCTGCAAGAGTTTGGGCAAAATCTTGCGTTCTCAACAGATAGAGAACCTCACCCTAGACCCGCCTCTCTCTTCACTCCATACTCTTTGTAGGGTGTGTGCATTGGGGCTTGTCGAGAGTAGAGGCGTTCATCCACGACTCTGGCTCAGCCAGCGCCATCGTGGTCAATGACCGGGAAACGACATTAATAATGGCGAAAGTTTTTTTTTAGCAAGGAAGTCAACATAGAGATAGCATGAAGATACCCTTGGAATTCTAGATGTCCCAACATGGACGACGCCGTCTTACCTCAGATGATAGATCCTGAGGGATTTGTGGCCAAGACTCGTTATCATCAGATTATTTCTCCTACCGCACGCTAATTGACACTTGATGTTACACAAACATTATTCTACCTCGAGTGCCACACGAAGATTGGTTACCTGCGAAGTCATATCTGAATATTTCCGTTGGTGCTACATGGGCTCTCGCGGCTGTGCATGCCAGTGATAATGATGTGACGGTTGTGGTTTGCAAGGTTTGAACACCCCGGCTGATCGGCACATACGAGCACCGCATTTGTTGACGGGATATGCGCTCGACCACGATTTGACTTCAGCACAAAGTTGGTGCTTTTGCAGAGATGAGATGCATGTCCTTTTGACTCGCAATACCTTGTCACCTCGTATTCCTATGTCGTGAGGTGGGAGTCACGTCAGAAGCACAAGATTATTGAAGCGAGGGTGCGAGACGTGAAGCTATCCAAGCGTCAAGAATCTGAGGTGTTGCATGGGGTTTTGTTTGATTCTGAGGAACTCAAGGAGGTTTCAGGGTATTTGGTCGAGTAAACCACCCCCTTCGCTTGCATGACAGAGATTCTAGTTGTTATTCTTTTTTAAATCATACTAGCCTTGCTCTCACCCTCACCGCTTCAGTGACTCATTGCGTCAGGTCCTTCTTTAGAGTTGTTTGAGGGTCGATGACATGTCAACTTGACATGGTGACAGGATCGCTAGAGGATTGTTTGGTAGAGGGTCTATGTGGTGATTCCTCTCCTCGGCGTTACCGCTGCCATGGATCAAGTGAAACCGATGAAAACTAACACAATTATTATTGATCAATTGTCGTTGTTATGGTCCTAGCTCTAATCCAGTCTGGTGGTACGTCCTTGGCAAGTGTGTCAATCCATTCCTCGCTTGAGTGAAGATTTGGTCAAACACCTGAGATCTCTGGACGTCATTGGTCTGTTACGATCCCCCGTGTCGACGCTACCAGTGGCACCAGCGACATTGATGGAGCCAGTGCCCGCAAATTCATCCGAATGCAAGGACAAATCTCTTCTCCCCCCAAATATCCGCCAAGAATTCGGCTAAGAGTACTCCCTACCCCGTATGTTTTTTGGAGTCGTCACTAACTTCAAGTGGTCGGGGATGTTGAGTTATCCACCAGCTGGATTTCAGGTGGTGGATTCCTGGGGGAGGGTCCGTGCTCAATCGATGTTTGAATACCCCGATGTTTTGGGATTCAAGCCATCCCAGACTTGGAGAAGTATTTGAAAGAAATGGGTCTGGCGGCACATTTGTCCCGCCATTTCCGTGATTTGGCGGTGGGTTACCGAGGTTGGATCGACTCATCAAAGATGAGATACGAGAAGAAGTAGATTGTTCACTTGTTCATCGCTGAGTCGATCGGCATGATGAAATCGACAAGACATGTGGATTTACGATCATGGCACAGCGTCTGCAGCTTGCCAACCGTGGGTGAATTCAGGCTTTTAGTTGAGTGACCAAGCCAGACATGTTGCAGAATGACACGGCCTAGCAGCTACGCCAGTCTGCTCGCGTGTGATCTGATCGTCGTGGATTTGTGGGGGGAGATTTAGTAGTTTTAGTCCCAAGTGATTCCAAGTCAAACTACGGGGTAAAGAAGCACGAGGACCCAACAAACACATGCACCGTAATTGGGAGCACCGTGGATGCCACGAGTCCACGACCCTTGGACCACGAGGGCGACGATCGCTGATCACTGCTCGCGAACTGGCGGGCCTTCAAGTGGTGAGAAAATCCTCGTATTCACCGCACGTTTGATGTCAAGAAATTATTTTGGCACCGTCTGCGAGTATCACTGTCGCTGCAGCTCATGCTCACTCTGTTGTGTGCACAAACAACGGATTTTGGGTACACCGACTTCAAAGGCCCAGAGACACGAATTAGCTACGAGCTACTGTAGCTGATGCGAAACATTGACGGTGGTTATTGAGTGCTGGGATGAGCTTTAGCCTTGGGGACAGAGCTTAGAGTAGCACCGTTCAGTGGGGCGGCTGAGGGCTGATGGGCTCCTTGGGTACTGGGCACGCCGGGACTCGGCAAGGCACAGGGGCCGTTTGGCCCCCTCGGCCCAGAAGCTATGACGGATGGAGGTTCTCGGGCCAACGTTAAAGCCTATTCAAGGCGCCTGCACTGAAGGCATAGGTGGGCCCCGTTTAACCAAAGGACCTCTGTTGATTTGCGCCAGCATAGACATGATGCGTGCGTGTGCACGCATGTTGCTGCCGCTGCAGCCTTCCCCCGACCTGTAGGCTGCAATGCTAGTCCTGCTATGGGAATGGAGCAACTTCGTACGAGTCGTCAGAGCTTCAGGGAGGCGCCACATGCTTCGAATGTGTCCTAGTTCCACCTGGCCACCCATCTGCTCAAGTGACATTTTGGCGGATTGCATGACTCTACGAGCCGGAAACAGCCTCGACTGGGCCGCCGTGTTGGCGCCATCTGCACGGGGGATCTGAAGAAGCCACGTCAATGGGCCGGTCGCTTGGAAACTCGGATTAGCAGAGCAATGGGCATGTCCCGTGTGGTTAGTTGCCAATAGTCTGGGACATACCAGACCATAACGAGGGGCAAGTCAATTACCCTGCTACCGTTGGCAGCCAAGACCTTTGGCTCTGGCGATGCGACGTTCACACTTATTGGACAATCTGTAGTTGGTTGTCGACCCGAGGATTGGAGGAATCAAGGCGTTGGTCATGATCAGCCCAGGCGCCATCATGGTTCTGTTGTAGTCAATCGCCCCTTTGAATGCTACAGCTTGGTTATGTGCTGCTCAACATTTGTCCATGACCTGTGGAGCGAACGCCTGACAGCACATTGGGTCGCATTGTGTCAATCCCACACATAGGCTAGATATTCACACATGTTCTGATGAAAACCCAGGTACTAGCAGTAGGATTTGTTCCAAAGTACTAGGTATGTATCCTGTTCGCAACCACCAATCGCCGATCCTTGTGTATTGGATCAACCATTGTCCGTAGTGCAGGTAGAAGCTTGAACCTTGAAGTGAATCATTCCATATTTTACATACAACGTAGACTGTTGGACCAGCATGTGCTGTGGTAAATTGAAGGGTAATCGAGTTAGGAGCGCCTAACGTGGGTTTGGGGTACAGCAAACCAGTTCTCTGGGCACGCTACAACGAAATACGAGTAGCCCGTGCCGTGACACATAGGGCGACGATCGGGCGATGCCAACGCCATCCATGTATCATGTCAAAGTCCTATCTCCACACGCCAACATGTTTGCCCGCCGCTAAATGCATGGGAAGTTAGTTCGTGATCCGGTACCGCAACTCTGATATTCCCGTCCACTCCGGGAGGAGGTGCTACCGCATCTGCGCAACCGACAGGCTGCACTAAAGGCGACGGTCCAGGTGTCCAAGTGATTGGGCTTGGGTGGGCAGATGAATGATTTGGTGTGTACCTTCTCTGAGGCTACAAGTGCATCATCGCACCACCTAGACATGGACCACCACTCTCTCTTTGCAGTTTACTCTTTGATAGTTTCGGCAACACGCTGTCAGTCCGGTACGCTAGGCATGGGACAACGGTTCTGCATGTTTTTGCACTCCTAGTATTGCCAAATTAGACCACTCAAAAATGAAAGTAACGCAACGCAACGCAATGCAATGTGCGGTAAAGTGTATGTACAGTCGTGGGTCAGTACATATGAGAATCCTTTTCTGCTGATTGTTGTCGTAACGGTTGACTGGATAACCCGGGAGGTTGTTCACAAAGCTCTTGGCTTGAGTGGCTCTCGGGCCCCAGAGCCAACCATTCCCTTTAAGCTTGAGGCCGAGGGGGTAACGGGTGTGTCCCTAGGTATCTACGCTGAGGGGTCGCCTGGGTCCGTTCGTGGTTCGCAATCAGCCCTTAAGTACCCATACAGAGATCAGCCCGACTAGCTTGCCCCAGCCAACTGGACAAATGCTGCTTGACTCCCCGCTCTCCCTTAATAATAACTACGCCCATCCCTGCCTTTAATAAGTACCACGGTACCGACGTGCCAACCCACCAACCCACCAACCTGCCACTGTCGAGCCTAAAACTCCCCCCAATATTCTTTACCCACAAACCCTCACTACTACTAGCCGTTCGTGGAAGGAGCCAATGAACTTGTGGCAACCTGATTCTCAATCGAACACTTGACCCTGCCTTCATCTCCTTCCTTTCCAACTTGTTCCCTCTTCCTTTCCTCAGAGTTGCATTTTGCAACCCTCACATCGGCATCAGGCTGGTTCAGTTCAACTAATTTCACTGAATACCACGTCTCTTGCTGGTTGTGCAGAGGCAGTCAGGCACGCGAAACCAGCCACCTAATCACATTCGATTTGGAACCCAAGTCCTCACTCTCACTGTTCCGGACCTGGAGGTGCATCTTCATCGAGGAACTTCTTGAGATTGAGGATATTGATTCTACTGAATCTACTGATTTTACGCACTCCCACACAAACAAATCACCACCAACATAAACATTTTGATAATTGGACAACGCCCGTTTCGACTCCACTGTCACAGGTCGCCTACGGACAATCGTGGTCCAGTCTCCTGGGACCGAAATTCCGCCCCGATACCTAGTCACACTCGCGTCCACTCCTTTGGAAACTCCCAACACCGTTTGACACCTGACATCTCGCCCACCACTCCCAAACCTCTGGGCCGACCTTCAGCCAATTGTTACACTACCTGGTCCATCGACTCAATTTTCTTCCCACCACCTCGTTATTTGTGCCTGGGTTGACTTGATGACATTCTCCACCTGAAGCATCTCTCACACACTCTTTGGCCATGGATGCCTCATCACAACCTGTCGAGAAGGAGAAGAAAGGACTAAAGAAATTATGGAAGAAGTCTAAGGACTATGTCAGAGGGAAGTTGTCGAAGCGAGCAACAAAAACTACCACCACAACCACTTCTGCACCTGTAGAACCCACGCCGGCACCGACAGCGCCTGCAGCAGAAACAGCCGTACCCAAGTCGTAAGTCCTCCACATTCATGACCAGCCCTTTCTGACAACGACTAGAAATGATTTCCCCGCCGAGACGTCATTTATAGAAGTAGATGACAACATAGAAGAGCCTCCATCCGTGGCGGCAGCCGCAAAGAAGCCTGCTCCAGTGGTCGCGCCCACGGATGAAAGTGGCGAACGAAGCGAGCCGGAGATGCGATTCCTCAAAGCTCAAGCAATCTTCGCAAAGTACAACCTTGAGCTGAATGAAGCCGACTGGGACCACAGACCAAAAGTGCCGTATGAAAGGGTGGAAAAGAACATCCGCATGCGAGTCAGATATACTTGCCATAATTGTTCTGCTTCATTTGGTCGCGACAAGGTCTGTTCTTCTTGCCAACACCGAAGATGCAAAAAGTGCACACGGCATCCACCAGCAAAGGACAAGACAAAATCTTCGGCATCAAAGGCCGGCGCCACTCAAGCAGCCCCTACTGCAAAGCCAGCCCTTGCTTGTCATGAGTGTCAGACAAGCTTCACCCTCGGCGCCGAAGAGTGTACGAACTGCCAACATACAATATGTGAGCGATGCTTGCACGATGTCAGCGTTGCCGCTGAAGATGCTCCCGGCCCTTCGTCTGTCGAAAAACCCACTACTGAGCCCGCCACTACTGCGACCTGATACAACTACTCTGCTCAAACACTCGATCATTCCATGGCTCCAATTTTGTTTTTTGAATAATCCACATCCTCCACAACGGCTCAACACTATATTATAACGACTCGAGCATGTTACGACTTTGATATACCTTTGAGCGCTTTTGTCCTACACTTTTTTGCACCGGTGTTCGGGTTTTCGCATCTACGGTCCCCTGAACTGGGACATTGGGACATTGGGACATTTGCGATAAAAGCGAGGATTTGGCGTTGGGGGATTGACTGGGGGATTGACTAGGGGGTTACAGGTCTGGATGCAAGAAAGCCTTGTTACTGGACAGAGGATTACAGCAGACGTCAACAGGCCTGGTACTATGTCGGTCAACACGGACGACTCGACCGTCTGCGCGTGTGGACCAAGACCATCGCACTCAGAACGCTGCGAGGCTAGGCAGTTTACAAGTCTCGTAGAAGCGGGACACGAACTATAGCGATGTATCCAAACAAGGACAGCAGAGATCCGGAAGTCATCTAAAAAGATGTCTTGGATTCATGCTACGATACCAATGAAAACAATCTACAACTCTAGGATGGGTATCGCAGGATCGAAATTGGCGTGACTCGCTGTTGTTGAAAGCCAGGTCACCTGGATGCTGAAATCTGGACGGTTCGGTCCAGATACTGCAGGAGCGTTAGTCTACGACCAGAATGATAAAGTCAATCCAGTGAAACATCGACCAGTCACAACAGCCAAAGACCTGAAGAAGAGTCCTATGCACATATCGTCACTCGATAATGAGTTGGTAGGTAGGAGCACGGCCAATCTCGTAGCGAGCAGCAATAACTGGTACTGGAGGCTTATCTTGATCCGGGAAGGGGGTAGTTACATGGACGGTGTGGGAACCCTCAGTCGAAGTTGATAGGCACGCCAGAACGGGTTGAATGTGGGTGTGTGAAGGACACTACCGCTACCGAGTGCGAGTGGTGGTCTGCGAAGAGGACTCGTCTCATGATTTGTTTTCGGGTCTGTAACTTGCAACAGGGTCTGGGTCTTTGCCAGCGCAGACCACTTGTTCATTGCATCATTACTCGCACTCGCACTGTTCCCGCAATGAGCTAGTTGCATGCCGTGTCCGTGATGATTTGCACGATTATGTATCCAGGCCGACGGGGACGCTGCTGTCCTTGGCCCGAAGGAGCTTCCCGCACTGTTGGTGTCATGCAAGACTTCGCATTTCCCAACAAGGGCCCAAGAGAGCTGCGAGTCTACGGTACGGCTTTGGAGGAAGAAGGAAGAGGAGGTGGTGGTGGTGGCGGCGGGGGCGTCGTGGATCTGGGCGTCTTCCGGACGCAGAGAAACAAACACACAGATTTGTTGAAGACATCAACCACCCCGGGGGTCTTTTGCCTTGCAGCCGCGATCGACCGACCCGCTAGCTGGGCAACCTGTTGGAACAAAGAAGAAGAGTTCTGCAAGAAAACGTGTTTGTGTGCGTGACCCAGTGGCCACGAGGAGTTTGGTTCCAGCTGGGCAATTATTGGACGCCTACGCATTTCAACCCATCATCCATCACCCACAGCTTTTGCCCAGAAATGTTGTGACAGCTTTGCGGTGACGAATCCCCCAGACGACATACATGCTGTAATTGGATCGAAGTACAGAGTACTGCAGTACAGTACATACGGACATACCTTAGGTACGGTGACACTGTATGTTCCACCACACGAGTTCAGCCTGACTTTCTTGGCTGGATTGAACCCTCATTGTTTCTGTCCAATACCTTGATAGTTTGCACTAAACACCAGATTTAGAAGTCAAGAAAAAATTATTCTCAGATACCTCGGTAGGTATCTACCAAGGTCTCTTAAGGTAGATTACAGTGCATAATCTATCAAAGTATCTCCTCTCTATTCCTCTAACAAAATCTCCTTCGTCTGCGACTCGGCTCGATTCGAGCCCGACTTGGAGTGCATGTAGTGAGATCAGTGATTGGACACGAGTCTCGACAAGACATGACTCGTAATGAGACAATTCCCACTTCTACGGCTATATCCAGAATTGATGTATTCATAGGCGACAAGTACTAAGGTAGCTACTATACCTTTGAAGGAGATGCCGAAGAACAAACTAGTAAGTTGACAGTATCTCTGGGCGAGGATCATTGCAGTGAGTCCGCATTTTTGATCGCTGATCGGCGGCGGGGGTCCGAAGGGTCTACATACGGTAGCTGAGTCGTAGGCATAGCTAGGTACCTCAGGCATCGCGTACTGCAAACACAGTTGGACGAACGGACAGAAGTGGGTGCCAGTGGTGCCTAGAAAACATGGTCTCTGGTACTGTAGGTGTACCCAACAAGTACCGGATGTGCGATCAATCCCCCCCTCATCCCCCCATGCTCAATCACTATCTGCCGACGCTAGTGGGCCGAACCTTGTTAAGAGTGAGTTTGGAGCCAAAGGAAGGGCTGAGGGGCTGAAGTGGAGGGGCGGTTGGGGGGCATTATTAGGGGAGGGATTGACACCCGGGTGCCAACAACGGAACGAAGCGTGGAAGGAACCAGATCCACTTGTGACGCGGGAATCCTTCCCAACGAAGGAGCCGACGCATCACCTACTGCCAAACTACTGCACGCGGCCAACAGCCTACATATGGAACATACCAAGACACCACGGAAACACCCATCAAATCCACAATACCCACCGAGAGTCATCACTGATCACTACAACCTAGGTACTCAAGACAAGCGTTTTGTCAATCTTGTTTTCATTTGTTGTGAGTTTGCTGACTTTACGGATCAGACGCCTAACTCAGTATATGGATCGGTCGGCTGAGTGATTGTCCGTCGTCTCGACTGTACCTATGCCAAGGAAATACAATTCAGTCTGTGACTCGAGGTTTCCTGAAATCTTTAGCGGACCAGTCTAAGGGGAACAGTCTAAGGTGACCATTTGGGGGGACTTTTTGGGTACGCTTGTACTGTCCTTTGCACCTTTTGGTACCTACCAGGTCCGCAGATACCACGCGCCAGCGAGCCCTAGGAGCCTCTAGGCGCCCCAATCTCTCCCCTTCCCACTACTAGGTCGTGATAGAGTCTGACTGTACGGCGCATATACTGAAAAGGCTGAGTTTTTCTTTTCGGACATCAGCCTTCTCTTCCACTAGCCAGTCACGCCAGTTCTACCTACTATCGCCCACTACTCCGTACTGTCCACACCATCCTTCTACGCTTGGTCTCAGATTCATTTCCGGATCAGCTTGACACTGCGGTAACGATCAATTCTTCTCGTCTCTCCTTTCATCTGCATATGTATTATCATGGACCATACCCTGATCATGACGACATCCCTCTATAAATATATACGGAGTATACAAAGTGATACTCGCTTACAAAACCCGAACAACTAGTTGCTGACCAGGCCCCTTTGCAAGGGCGTGTCTTCCTCATCGGTCTCTTCCTCTGTCTCTCCTTCTTCACTTTCGCCTTCATCTTCGGTGGATCCTTCGGTCTCGGAACCGCTTTCGTCCTCCTCTTCGCTGTCCTCTTCCTCTTCCTCCTCATCGCTTTCCTGCAGCCAGTCGTCCAGCGTCTTTGGCTTACCGCTCCTAGCGCTCCCAGCGGCGACTACCTTCTCCAAACCTTGTTCTCGTACTGCTTCGTCTAATCTCCTGCTCGCCGCTATACTAGAAGTATTCCTCGATGCGGCTGAGACGTATTCTTCCTTGTCGTTGGGATCGATCATGTTTCTCAACTTCGGATCAGGTTCCTGCCCCTCTGGCACCCAGTCTGGCAGTTCCTCGTAGCCCGGCAGACCTAGAACACTCGCTATCTCTTTCCCAATGACCAGCGTCGTACTTCCCAAGACCAATCCACGCCGAGCTTCTGATGGTGAGGGTGCGTGTGGTACTGGTTTGGGCGCCAAGAGCAGCAGGGATGCGAGCTGTGTTGACCCTGGATTCGATAGTGAGGCTTTGAATAGTCGTGCCCGATCGCGAAGGTCGTACGATGTGTCGTAGCGTGCCAGAAGTTGGATGTATTTCCACAGTTTGGTAATAGGGTGGTCTAGCGTTGCGCTTTGATCATTTTCTTGTAAATCGGCTTCTCCAGCATCTGTGGAAGCCTCTTTCGCTGCTCCCGCAGTCTTTTGCAGATGCAGCAGATACACCTTTGCCGCTAGGAGGACAATCTGTTGTTTTGCCGATGTGCTTTCATTCGCAAAACCTTTGGCCAGGATTCTGAGTACATCGGGGGCGATGTCGTTGTCAGGATCGAGACTTGCAAACTCACCAACCAGCCATATTATGGTGGCTCTAGCTTCCGGACTTGTGGTCCGGTCCAGGTTTCGGGCAAGTCTCACCACGGTCTTCCGATGTGCAACTGGATCCTGTTGAATTAGGTGTCGCATCACGGTAAGTACTTCAGAAACAAGCGCATTGTCGAAACTTGAGATCTGGTTGAGTAGCACGCGGAAACAGTGATGAGCATTCTGTGGGTCCGTCTGAGCACAGCGTCCGATGGCTTGAACTGACTCTCGGATCAATTCCGGGTCGGAGCTGTGAGAGAAATGCTCCAGTTCGCACAGGATAATGGACTTCAGATGTAGCGCCGCATGAGGAAAGATGATGGTCAACAACTCGATCTTCAGCTTCCAAATCTGCGGTGCATCGTCACTTCGTAATAGGAAGTGCGAAGCGTAAGGGACAAAGAGTTCAGGTGCCGCTAATGAGACCAAGACGATGTTGCACAGAGCAACTTCCTGGACTTCGGATGAACCACGAAGGAGCCCAACGAGTGGACCAACCGCCTCTTGCAAATATTCTGGGGTGCCCAGGTACAAAAAGCAGCTGGTGACCGAAACCACCACGGCGGCGCTACGACTGTTAAGAAGACTTTTGCATGTCTTCAAGAACAGCTCCAGGTCCGGATCGAGGGCGCGAGCGACTTGACCGGTCTCTACATGTTCATCCGGCTCGTCGTCATAGAATCCCTTCTTGTTGACTTGTGTGAGTTTATATGTTTTCTGGGGAAATGATCGACGACTGTAGAAGAGCAGCAACCTCAGAGTGGCCAGCTGACTCCACTCGTCCATGTCGACAAGTTTCTTGACCAAGCTGGTATAGTGCTTGTGGATGAGATCGATGCGGTCAGGACAAATGTGGAGAAAGGTCTGCACGGCAGGCCCCACGACAAAGTACTGCTTGTCGCCGAGTAATATTGAAAGGTAGTCCAGGAGTTGGGGAAGGGTGTTGGGGTCCAGGTTGTAGCACTTGGGGATGGCAAAGGCGGCTGCCTTACGAACATGGGGGCTCATGTCGCCAACACCTCGTTTGATGGCCAACGAGACAATCTGACTGATGACTGGAACCCTCATCCCGGACATGGTGCGAAGAGCAAGAGCTCGCACTTGAGGGTTCTGATCGCTGAGTGACTTCTGAATCGCATTGACAGAGAGCAGTGCCAGGTCAGGATCCGATTCGGCATAATGAAGTAGATAGATGTAGACGAGCTTTTTGATCTCGAGGTTCGGATTTGCGACATTCTTGACGACGGAAGAAAAGTACGGCAAGCATGGCTTATTTTGGTATATCATCTAAGAAAGTCAGGAACTGAAGGGGCACGTGGTGTGTTGCTTATCGTGAGGAAAATCTTCAGTCTCACCGAAACAACCTTCCTAAGTCCTTCGAGAATATCACGGTCACTCCGACTGTCAAGGAGCGCCTTCAACTTTGCGAACGGGATGCTCCGCGATGTCGAGCCTCCCCCCTTCAACGATTTGGACAGGCCGACAGCTTGAGCGGCCTCGACTGTCAGATCTCGCACTGTGAACGGCTCAGCATGCAGAAACCAGGAAGGATCCATGTTGACAAACCTGGGTCCATCAAGGACGAGATACGAGACACCGACTCCATCTCGGAAAGATGTGATGTCGAGTCTGTGTAACCTTGGGCGCTGTACGGAAGTGTTGGACGGTGTGCTGGGGCCAGTGGCACTGTACCTGGTGGGATCATTTTGGGGGAATGATATCAAGACACGTGCTCACAGCGCCAAGAACAGACATGACATAATCAGAGATCCGAAATCAACAACAACCTCGATCGTGAAGTTTATCGACACAGAATCAATCTACAATCTAAGATTGTTCAAGTCCTACCACATTCCTCAATGTCGAATACACTTACGACGCTGCAAGATATCTAGCCTACTGTAGAAGAAAGGCTATAGCTTCAAACCCAATGCCACCCATCGCCGAAACCCCTTCATGAATACTATCCTTCTAAAACGCCAATATGTCCTAGACCTCCTACAAGCCTTGGTTGATGCGCATTCTTCAACTTCAATTGATCTGATAATCTGCTCAAGCAGAACAGAATTCATTGCTCAAATAGTTGCTGGCCTACAGAAAGAGCCAGCCGCTTCACAAGTTGAGGATGACGGTAAGGGAGGAGGGAGTGCAACTGAAAGGCCGATTAGACCCACACATCCGGTATTGAAGCCGACTTTGAACCGTCTCTGTGCCAGTCAGAACGTCAAACTCATCTTCTGTCCTACTGTCTCTGCTCTACGGGCATATCTTTCGGGCTACTTGGTGCAACTTTGTCAACCGCATCCAATTAGCCAGTCTCGCACCGTTATCGTCAACAGTCTTGCCCTCCATCATGGTTCTTCAGAGTTCACTGTACAAGGTCTTTCGCAGACCATGGCGACCATGGTAGCGGCTGGTGCAAGAGCTCGTCGCCAGGTGCAATTGGTCGAATGCATGGACAGTCAAGATTCAAACGCGGCAGATCATGGACCCCAGCTTTGGAATAAAGAGGTTCCTTTGCTCAGTAGTTCCCTCAAAATTGGCGATGGAGGTGCAAGATGGGGTCTTCGTACCATTCCAGTTGCTAGGATAGCCTCACGATGGTTTAAGTTCAAGGATGTTGATCTGTGAAGAGGTGGTCGAAAGATAGTCGCCATCACACTCGCCAGATCTTTGAACAACGAGGCTCTTGGTCTTAAATGAACATGAAATATATATTGGTTCCAGCTCCAATGGCTTCTGATATCGCTACATGACTGCCGTGTCCTTGCAACAATGGGTATTTCAACATGCCTGCTCCAGAAAAGTCGTAAAGTCGTCAAACTCGGTGAGAGAGATCAGATGCTCTGCTCCATTTCGGTAATGTACAGCTTTATGTGCGATTCGAGCTTGAGATACTCTTCGTGGGCCGTATGTACCTCGTTCTCGATGTTATCCTTGAGATCAGCCATCTGGGCGACGTTAGTTATCGGGTGCATGGAATCAAAGAAAATCATTCTCACCTTCTTTTCCGTCTGTTCAATTCTGACTTTCCTTCTTTCCATCTCACGTCCTTTCTCTGCTCGCTCTTCCCTCAGCTGCTTCTGCATTTCGCGCAGCTCATCCATTCGAGCCTTGTTTGCATCGTCTCGGTCTTTCTGTTTCCTCCTCAGCTCCTCAATCCTCTCTTCCCACTTCTTCAGTTGTCTCTGCAAGAGTTTCTCGTTCTGCTCGACTTCCCGAACGTTATTTCCACGTTCAGCCAAAGCGTCTCTGTTCTTGGCTGCCCTGGCATCTTCCTCTTCCTCCTTTTGCAGCTCCATCGCGATGTCTTCAAGAACCTTGACACAAGACTGAACATCATTCTGGACGACAGAAAAGCTGTCTCCGGATGTTTGTAGCGCTCGGCTTCGTCGTTCTAGGTGGTCGATTTGCGACTTTTCTCGTAGCAGATTCTCCGACAGCTCAGACAGGGCATCTTGTAACGCCGCTGGGGATTGCAGGACGTAGGGTCGGAGCTTCTCGCTTTCTTGTCGTGTTCGAACAAGTCTTTCCGTCTTGTCTTCCAGAACAGCTTGAGCGCGTGCCTTGTCGGCTTTGGCTCTTTCGAGCTGTTCCGAGACTCTCTCTTGGCCCTTGCGTAGTTCCAGGAGACGCGCTTTCAATTCGTCATTCCGGCGCATCTTTTCTTTGACCGCTATTTCCATGGCTTTTCGATTGCGCTTCATCTCTTCAAGTCTCTGTTCCATATCTTGATTTTCGGTATAGAGTGTTTCGATCCGAGCTTTGGTACTCTCAGCTTTATTAAAGTTGTCGTCAATGACATTGGTGTGAGTTTCTCGAAAGCGAACAAAGTTGATTGTGTATGAGAAAATCTTGACAAGGCGATCGTGAGTTGGACGGACTAGATCGCTGAAGGAGAAATCGTTGATGCCGCATTGTTCGAGCATGGTGCGCAAGTGGACAAAAAATCCCATTAAGAGTCTGGTCTCGACAGGGACTAGTTCTGGGAACTCGGCGCAAATGTCTTCCGCAGCAGCTCGCATCGCCGGGTCGATGTTGTCTCTCGTGGCGTTCATCACCAATTCACCAAGGTGTTCGAAAACCATCTGAATTACTTGGGGGTTGGGCTTCTGGAGATCGGACGGCTGGAATGGGATGCCCATCTCGCTGATACATGAAGCAATTTCTTTTTCAGACTTACAGCGATAATTAGAAGCTGGAGCAAAGAGAACTTGGAGGAGGGACATACCAGTCGCATGAAATCAGCAGGGTCTTCCTCCTTCTTTTTGACCCGCGCCTGTTGCTGCTGCTGAGATGACCGGTATTGTGAATTCATCATGAAAATGGAGAGTGCGAATGCGGAGGGAAAAAATGACCGAGTTCTTGTCTCACACGAGGGATGCAAAGAAATGTCTCTATCGCATGAGTATTGAAGTGATGCCAAATAGAATGGGAAACAGTTGGGTCGAGTGTCGCAGGCAGTTGTTTATGGTGGCCGAAAGCGGTTAGATCACAGCCACTAGGGCCATCGCTCCTTCCTCTGCATGAAGTTCCTCCACATCCATGCCAAGCCTTCAATGACTCCAATTTCGACATCGATCATCATTTTTTGATATCGACCACAGCATCGGTGTGCCCTGCTTGTTCTTTGCACGTCTTAACATTCTCCTAATAAAGCCTTCGCTCCCTCTGCCACCTGATGAGCTGATATATTTACCCCGGCTAGCCCTAGACTAAGATTGTCTGAAAGTCGGGCATACCACAGTTTGCATGGCCACCGGTGAGTCCATCCCAAAAGTCCTCACGATAGGTGCCCAGAGCCATTTATGGACAATCTACAATGTTGTACCATCGTCGCACGGAGATGTTTGTCATCTGGAATCTTCCTTGATTGCAAGACCCTCCTTATAAATGAGGCAGAGTATTCGACATGGTGCTGATATCTCTTTTATTAGCATCATCAATGACAATGTCGCCATCTGTGCCACCATTGTCTTCTAATGAATCATCACCTACTACATCCTTTGACATCGTCAAGTATTACAATGAGCTCCTCCAGGCAGATTCTCAGATCACACCGCCTATAGCCGCCATCGAATCCCTGATCTCTCTCCTAGCAACGACGCCCTTGACCACCATTTCCGAAACTCTCGCCTTATTATCGACTCACTCCACCAAACTTCTCTCATCACAGCAAAATCCCATTCCACTATTCGCGGGGACAGACCTCTTCCAGCGCTATTTGGTCTCATCTTTTCAGCAACGCCCTTCCTCTCTCGCAACCTCAGACTTTACAGCCCTTCGCCACCAGATCATCACCAACTCGTCGCTCTTTGTAAAACGCGCCAACGAAGCTCGCAATAAAATCGCCCATCAAGCCGCCCAATTCATTCGTGACGACTCCACCGTCATCACCTATGGATATAGCCGTGTGGTTCACACCTTACTAACCCATGCCGCCGAGGCTGGTCGGTATTTTAATGTCCTCTATGTCCTGCCCGCTAGTGGTCTGTCGCAGACCATTCAGGACTCGATTTCCGAGCTGAAAAAGCTCTCCGTCCCAACAACAACCATTCCAATTCATGCTCTCCACTTTGCGCTTGCATCCTTGCCAGCGTCGTCACCGCCACCTCAACTCGTCACGGGCGCCAGTGCTGTGCTGGAAAATGGTTCCATAATCACCCAATTTGGAACGCACCAAATCGCGCTTACAGCCAAGTCTGTGTCAATCCCACTCTATGTCGCAGCCGAATCATATAAATTCGTTCGCAAATTCCCCCTCGGTTGCGGCCAGAGTGACCTTGCCCAACTCGGTGTCAAGCAAGATGTCCTAAGGTTCGAAACTGCTGACTCTGATACCGAAGCGGAGGGCCGGGAAAGTGGAAAGCGTGAGCCTAAATCCGCTAAAACGGCGAGCCAGCCTTGCATCACCAACATTGACGACATGGTCGAGATCACGCCTCCCGACTTGATCTCAGCTCTTTTCACTGAGACGGGAATCATGACTCCTGATGCTGTCAGCGAGGAACTCATCAAGCTATGGTTTTAGACACAGACCAATTTTGAGATCGATTCACGTTCCAAGATACTGGTGATATTCCCAGCCTCGGCCGATTACAGCATGAGAATCTGAGCTGCTTGAACATGAGAGCCTACCATTGATAGTTCAAAACATGTCGCCTTCAAGATCTCTCCAACAGATTCTCTCAATCATCGGCCTCAGCATTGAAAAGCTTGTAATCATGAGGAATGGCGAGACCTCGCAGAATTCGCTATGATTTGCGATGAATCATAGGCTCTCCTCTAGGCTATGCATGCTCCTATCGGGCATTCAAGTTGCGTCCTGCCAGGATTCAAGATGAATGATGGCCGCGGAGCAAGAGACATATGTAACATGACAATGATCAGCAGCGGCGGCGGCGTCGACAACAACAGACAAACGCACAACCCATCGCAAAGAACATGGTCTCGGTCATCCCAAAATAAAATCACGTGTATGATCAAATCACGTGCTGGGACCGGACCGTCTTTGGCTAGGGCGGATCTGGACACTCCCTGCCGAACCGTGGGATCTGGCAGGCAAAGAGAGAACTAGCCCACGTCAATTTGGGCCGACAGCGTTTTAGATAAGAACGGGTATCCAGTGCCGCCTGTCGACAAGCCCGCGCAGGTTGTTTTGTCGCCGATACTCGCTTAATGTTGGCTATACATGTGTATGAAAACGAGAATAGGTCTCATCAGCAGAATGATATTTTCGAGGTCACAAAATTTTTGGATTGTTTGACATAAACGACGTTTTCTACAAAGGTAGTTGCGTAGACCGAATGCGAATGCGAACCTAAACCTTCGACAACTCGCTTTCCATGTCCGTGTCCATGTCTTCCAGGCGAGTGACGCTCCAACTCCCCCACAGGAAGACCATTTCCTTCCTTGGGGGAGATATGCACAAGTGCCGACCAGCGCCATGCTTTGTTGCGTTTTTTCGTCAAATCGACAATGAATGGGTGAAAACAAAATAGACAATCGTCCCACCATCAAACAAAAGTAAGTCTGAGAATGCTCAGAGAAGATCCGTCGCCAATGTTTCGCAGTGTTCCATAATCTCCCATGCTTCTTTTCCCCATGGTTCGTTCATATTGCATCGGGTCATCTCAGATCATCAATTTCGCGTTCCTTGGCTCGTAATGCCGCTCTCATCTCTTCGGCTTCCCTCATCAACTGCGCCCGTCGATCCCCACGTAAATGCGGGGGCGTGGATGTCTCAATTGACCGTTGAAGTTCTCGTATGGGCGGTAATTCTATGCCGCGATGGCGATGCGGGGTGTTGACCAAGGCAGGGTCAAGCTGCATTCCTTCAGCTGCGGCGGCCGCGAGTTGCGCTTGCACGGCAAAATCCTCAGCGTGTTTGTGTGGGGATGGTTGTCTGATAGAGGCACTACTCTCGGGTATGTAGCCAGTATAATCAACGGTTGGAGGCAGCCGTTTCCGTTTTGACGCTGGAGTGCTTGGTGTTGAATCTTGCATCTCCTCAAGTTCTGGCGAGGGTGGTTCGGGTGAAATAGATGACGTGCCGGCGACTGTACCACTCCCCTCTGGTCGGCTAGCATCTGGGTACGCTGGGACAACGCGCTTCCTCCTCTTGATCGTCGACTTCTTCATTTGCACTGGTCGATGAGATCCGTGAAGTTTGTGGTACAAGCCACAAGCATTACAGATCGGGTGACCAAGTTCGTCTCGACGCCAAAGCGGAGTTACCGTGGTACCGCAGTTCTTACAGGCGACCAGCATTGACGTATTTGCTGAGCTCGATGGGGCTGCAGGGGCCACGGAAGGAGGGACACTGCCTGTTGTTGATCCGGCTGCACTCTGGGCATCGCTCTCGTCGTTCGTGGTAGGGTTTGTCGCCGCGGGCACATTTGTTGCCCTTGCAACTCTGTTGTTGTAGGCCGGGCACCCGCCACACCCTTCCGCACCGCCGGCGCCATTACAGTTTCCTCCACCAGGACAAGACCCCGGCGTATGTTCGGGGACCCTATAGGGAATACTTGATGATGGGCCCTGGCTCAGGACTGGCGGTGATGCGGCAGCAGCAGGTGATGTTTCGGTTCTTTGGCGTGGGCTATCGGTGGGAGCAACCGAAGCCGGTCTTTTGAAGCTGGAGGGACGCGGGGTGTTCCTAGTTTTTTGGTATAGGCCGCACGCATTACAAATGGTGGTCCCCGTCGGTGAGCGTCGCCACAGAGGTGTCTTGGTGGTTCCGCAGTTACTGTCGGGCATGTTAGCAAAGCGCACCATACGAGCGAGAGTCACCATGAGGTCGCGTTTGCGACACAGGACGTGAGGATGTCAAAAGAATTCGTGGAATCGAACGTACCTGCAGATCTGGCCCAGGCCACTAGTATCTTCGACCTGATCCGCGTTCTCACTCATGGGTTGTGGACTATGGGCGATATCTGGACGAGGACTGACCCGTAAGTGAGTCTGCTCAGGAGAGGGTTCGCTGTTGTGACCATCATGGGTGAGGTTTGAGCCATGACGTTCACCGCGTGCTGAGGAGACAAGTTGATGAGCAGCATCAAGATCCTCGGCGGACGGTTGACGCATCGAATTTTCCCTCTCTCCGCCGAATGATGTTGATTTTTGGAAGGCATCCATCGGGCTACGTACAGCCAACATGCCGACTTGTTATCTTGGATTGTCAGCTGACACTGACGAACATCCAGAGCAGATGGAGACGCCTCTCACACAACGCGTGGTTGTGTTCGTCTCTGTATATCTTAGAAGACGTGAATGATTTGAAGAGTGATGATGCTGATGCTGATGATGATGGGGAAGAGGACAGACTCCCAAGATGATATGTGTTCTTGGCGGGGAAGAGGCAGCCAGTTATCGGAGAAAGTAGGCGGTGACGACACCCAGCTGGGACGCGCTTCAAAAAATGATGTGTGGATATAGAGCGAGATGGCAAGAGTAGCCCACAAACGCAGAAATAGTGGAAAGAGATGAAAAATGGAGGTGATTATATTACTCAGGTTGGAAATGGCAAAATGAAGTAAGTAGTAGTAGTGAACAGGAGACTTTGGCAAGAAGTGTGACGGTGATCCATCTAGTCCCAGATGCAGAGTTGACCAGGTTGGCTGAGACAATCGGCGTAATAAGTAATATCTCGTATGTGATTGGTGCAGTGACACACATCTGTGAGTCACGTGCAAATCCAAATTTCAGGCCATGGATGATGGCGTGGCCCACGCGTTCCTGATGTGATACCCATAGCCAACAAACCGGACGAGCTTCTTAGGCAGTAGCCATTTTGGAGCGGCGCCTCGGCCGAGGACCGCTTGGGCACTTCGGTCATAATGAATGGGGCCCTGGGGCCCTTAGGCTTCCCGTCTGGTGCAATTCATTGCAATTCATGGGTTACAGGCTAAGAAGAACCCCTGGAAATAATGTCCGCGTCGCCCGAAATGACGTTCTAAAAGTCTTGAAACTGTCTACAGAGCGCACCAATCTCAACAATTTGGTCTTCTTCTGGATCGAGCTCCACGCATTGGCACGCCGTCGTCGTGCTACGGACAAATCCAACAGTCAGTCTTGGAATGGTAGGAAAGTATGTTTGTAACATAATGATATCATGTCACTCCTAGCAAAGACACCCTTTATGGCTGAAAGACTCTCATGATCGGATAGTCTCATGGCTGTTGCTCATCTGCAACCAGCTACCAGCGTTTTCTGGTGTGCTAAATGTCAACGTTCTTCCCCCTGATGGATAGGAATGATCGGCCCCTGCGACACCTCCTTTGTTGACGATGGCCTACCACCGAATCGTCGAATACTACATTGCATCCCCCATCCTCGATCACCCACCTGCATACTATACACAACAATCAGAGCCTTGGAAACTCTGACCTGTTTCCTTTCAAGAATTCCACGAGACGAGGATTGCGACTCATGATGAGCGGGCTGCGGAAAATGGCGATATTCCGAGCAACGAGCATGTGAGTCTGCGTTCGTCGCAATCGTCAAAATGGAACAGCCAAAACCTCATGATACGCCGCTTAAACCTGTTCGGCGCCCCAACCAGCATCCGCATCCCTCATGTTCGAAGGTGGCTCGATTGATGGCACGAACTCCAAGGCAGCATATCCCAAGCCGACGAGGCCAATGATAGATCCTGCGGCGATGCGCAACCAGTTTTGCTCGAGGATGATAGAACCGACAAAGACGTAGACTGCAGGGATTAGCCCCAGAACACGTTGTGAGAGCAATATACTCACAAACACCACGGCCGAGGAAAGAGAATAAGAAGCTGGCGTATTTGGGAATGTATGGGGGAACCTGAGGGACCAATTCAAGTCCAGCCACGGCTGCAGAGAACATCAGTATGTTTCCTCGGACTGTAATATCGCATCTGCGAATATGCATACCTAGGCCGAAGATAATGACATATACGCCAATGATGATGTCCCGCCTATTGTTCGATCAGTTTTGGCCAGGTTCAGGCTGACGAGAGAGTGACGCACAATCCGAGATGGAAGAATTGACTGATACCTGTAATAGGAGTTAGAAGGCGCGGTGCCAGAAAGTGTTGTTCTGTACATACCTCCAAGCACCATGACACCGCCAACGGCAAGGTTGACCAACCGGCTGTTGCGAGTCAGTATCTCTCCCTTTGTATTCTGTACCATCGCGTCTTGATACTTCTCGACGCAACCATGGTGTAAACGTACAAGATGTTTGAGAAATCCATTTTGCTTGTAGAATGAAGGCGCACGTAGACACAAACGCCGGTAGAGGTTGGTTGTGGTGAGGTAAAGATGAGGTTACTCGAGCGCAGGCGTCTCTCGCGCGGATCAGTGGAGATGCAGGTCGAAGGATCAAAGAAACCGAAGTTGTCAAAGTGAATTTGTAATTCGAATGAAGCGTGTTCGAGGAGACCAAGGTAGAAGTTTGGGAATCAGGCAGAATTGTAACGATGAATTCTGATTCTGAAATGCGAAGGACAATTCTGGGGGCACTTCCACAAGTTGAGCGGATCCCTGAACCTCCCCAGTGCTCCCCTAAGGTAGCTAGGTAGCTACCTGCTACGGAGTACAGTGCTATGAGGTAACCTACTCCATATACTGCAGCTGGCTGCGTGTGCCAAGAAGGCCACTTTGTTGGTCTGTTGGCTTCCTCCTGAGGTACCGACTTACAAAAAGCTTGAAATCCACCTCACATGCTCAGACAAGAATGGCAAATGCTTGCGATGGTGATGGTCAAGTCATATAAGGATAATTCGCTCATCTTGATATGATCAGTCATGGCCAGGTACCCGTGATTAGAAGAACATGGTCGGGACTCATCAGATATATGCGTCTGCTACCCAACGTGACGGAATCCACATCCGGGGCTGGCAAACAAAGCGCATCTCGCCAGTCGACACGGCAACGCGACGTCTCTGGGGTTCATGTGGCCAGGACATCAAACAATTTACGACTAATTAACTTGATTCAACAGATAGCTATGTAGCTCTATCAAGACCTGGACTCCTCAGAGTTCCAACCATGTTCTCGCCTAAAATATCACCATTATTCATAAATCATGCCCGGAACCCGCCTATGGTTCAGATTTAAAGGGTCCTGTGTGAGCCTCTCTACACAGACCTCCAAACGCTATGCTATGCTGGGGTATCATATGCAGCCCATGCCATGCGACATGCCTCACCAAGACACAGGAATTGTGACGATCAACCATGACTCCGTGGGAAACGCTATGCACGCAACGTTGACTTTGGCCGTTCGGCTACCGATATCATCCGAGGACTAGGAGGATGTCCTGGCACCGATAGATTGGTCACAATATGCAATGAGGAGCGGTTTTGTGACCGGTGGGGAACGTTGGCAGTCTTTCGTGAGCCATCGACTTGATCCTCCTCATCTTCCAGGGTGTATGATCGAATTCGAGTGGATAACCGGCCGTTTTCGGGGCCGGTAGATTCAGCCGATGAGTCTTGAGTGCTGGGAGAATGATCTGCGTATGAGGATTCGTCGAATGGTCGATGTTCTGAGTCGTTGTCTAAATCTGGCGTGAGGACGACCATGTCGACACGTCTTCGTGTGCTCTTTCTTCGATCGGCGCGTTTGTTTGACCGTGTCTGGTCCCCATCATCGTCAAGAGATCGTTTGGAGCTAGAGCTGTGTTGAGAAGATGTGACTGATGGACTTCGGGCCCGAGCCTTGTCTGCCGAGTGGTCTGTGTTGGTATCGATGTCTCTTTTGCTCTTCTGAATCAAGTCGTGGATGAGTTCGGAGGAGATTTCGGATCTGCTGTTTCGAATGGATCTGGTGCTGAGGAGGTGACCTGGGCTTGGGATCGGCGAGCTGATAGGTGTGCTGTCGGAAATGTCGATGGGCTTGAGTAGGGGACTATCACGGCCGCGTGGAATCGATCCATCCCTGCTTCGAGCCGAGTCGTAGTGGGCTCGCGTGACCTCATCTCCTCCATAACAGATGTGAAGAGGCAGTGTGGAAGGAGGCCCGTCGCGATATGGGTTTGTGTATGGGATTGAGTCTCGATCGAAGTTTTGAATTCGTGGAAGATGGACGGTGACATCTTGGTTGTAGACCTGGCAGAAGGCCACGAGTTCTGGCTCACCCCCGTATGTACCACCTCGTGACATCAATGAAAGGTACTCCTCGAACGCGTCATCCGACTCTTGACGAGATGATGCGGTAGTAGATCGAAGTGTTCTGCGTTGTTGCACGTCGTCTTTGTGGACATAGTGCTCAAAAAGAGGTCGAAAGTTTCGCATGTGCTCGACGACACTGGCACGAATTTGGGGGTGTTTCTCGGGATTGCCATACAGTTGGTCAGATAAGGATGCAAAGAGACAATTTCCTGCAATACAGTCAGTACATTGCGAGGTATAGATGGAACAGAGTTGAACCTACCGTCACCTGCTATCTGTTTCTGATACATTCCCATCCTGGCGAGGCCGGGCCATACAGCCCTAGGCTTTCGGACCATGCTTGGAAGCTGTACGTGGACTGCATGGTCAGCCATGGTTGCAAATGATCCATTGACAAGGGCATCTGCATGGAGAGAACAAGAAACAAATCGTCTGATTCCTCTTCAAGAAGACATAACCAGAACGTGGGTGAATATGGAAATTGAGGAGCAGCAACAGTGTGGTGGGCAAGTCCTGCGGCTTTGCAGACACGGAAGGGAAAAGTAAGAGAAATCGGTGATGTAGTTGAGTGGTCAGTAGGTAGTGAGGGAGGATGCCAGCTGGGCTGGGCTGCAATCTTGTTGGTAGTGCTGCCAGGCTTACAGGCTCCGTGGGTTTGGAAAGGCAACGGAAAGGGATGGTTAAAGAGGCAGGGCACTGGGGCACGAAAGGAGAGAGACATGATTGCTCAGACAGGGGGAAGTCAAACACAACGACGGGGAAGTCAGAGGGGCCGAGGGGCCCGGGGCCCACCCCAAGACTCGGCATACCTTACTTACCAGGAAGTTGTTTGCTCCGGGCGCCTCTTGAATGCTATGACGCCTGACAGGCAACGCCTCTATCGCCTATCGAATGTTGGCTGTTGGCTGTGATGCCTCGGTTGATCCTCGATTTCTTCTGATCACGATCAGGACTTTGCTAATGTTGTCTTTCTACATATTCTATTAGCAGTGTAGAGCAAATATTGTCACTCATCAAACAAACCGGTATTTTCGGTGGTTCACAGCATGTGTTTCAAACTTGTTGTCAGCAGATGGATAAAGGACGGCTACAGTCTTTGAGAAACCTGGGGCGTGAGAACGATTTATATATCACGACCAGAGTCAGCAATATCATCCTGCTCTCCATCGAAATGGGCCTACATTGCTGAACCAAACACACAACCTGCAGCTTAACCTTGTTCCGTCGCTCAAGTGTTGTTAGTTGTTCAGAGATCCGCTCTTTTGAGAAGCTAAGGTGAGAAAACTTTGGTACGGTGGGAATTCATAAGCACCCTAACAGAGAAATATCGGGTTGGGTGCAGAGTTTCATCAAAACAGCTCAGAAGGCCTCAAAAGGGCCCTCACATCTTTCCGGAGCAACCATCGATGGGTCCTATCGCGCTTATGATCTTACCTTTTCTGCCTTCGTATCCAGACGCCATTGGAGGATTGTTCTGTATGCCTCGCAAAGGTGTTCAACCTATGCAAGACGTCTTGCTCGCCTGCAGTATCTCATGCAGTCCGGTGTCCTAGCCATGAAACAACTGATCGTGTCCGATCCCAAATGTCTGTTTTGACCAGTGGTATTGCATCTCTTCTACTACTCCTAACCCCTCCGGAAAAAGACTTTTGTCCACATACTTTTCTGAGGTATGTTTCGTGGTAGCAAGGCAATCGATTTGTGGAAGAGGGGCTTTGAAAACCAATAGAGAGAGAGAAGAGCGTCTTTTGGCGTGTTAGCGGCGTCGAGGACCCGAAGACATGGCAGACAAGGGCTTGAAGATGAAGGCTTGGGGTTTCGACTTCTGACCGGTACATTCTTTGAGATCACAAGCACTAAGCTGATGTTGGCAGTCACTCAAGCTCCTCTCGAGGGTACTCACATCGTTGTTGGGAAAGAATTCTAGTAAAATCTCATGGGTCTACTATAACAGCCAGGGCTCAAGGATGGAAGAACGACTGCTGCTAGAGACTATCTCGGTCAATCAGAAGATGGCCTTTCAGAAACCGACGCTAAAAAATGAAGAACTCTATGGCTGGGGGTGGGGATGGAAGAAATTGAGGTCCTCACCATGATTGGGCTCAGGCGTGGACGTGAAGGGAAAGTGGTCTAAATCGGTGAATGGCAAAAGCTAGGTATCTAGGCAGATAACAATTTGACCAATACATGAGGTTGAACAGCTGGCGGGCATTGTTCTGAACCAAGCAGACCGAAGGGCAGTAGGCTAGAGAAGGTCAAATGGATTTTGAAGAAGGCAGTGCTTCTCTATCGTGAGCATTCTGATGTCCATGTCACCAAATCACACTAGTAACACTCCACACTTTTGTACTCCGGGCTTCGGTGGTGGGGAAGAGAGCTAGACCGCTCCATTTTAATGCGGGTAACAGGTCTAGTAGACGGACGGCAGGGAAGAGAGAGTGCGGCTTTTAATTAGTGAAGTAGACTTGAGGTTGAGGTAACAACCTTGAACACACCTCTGCGGTGTGGTGTATATGGTCACGTCCAAATATGTAGACTATCGAGAAGCCGAGTGCAGACTTCCTGGTGGTGCCAACAAATCCTCCGAACCTGACGCCACAACCGAGAGCCACTTGCGTAGTATGTGTAGGTCTCAATTGTTCTTGATGGCTATTCGTCTAGTTGCCCATCTCACAACTAGGGAAATGTTCGTATTTACAGAATACGCTCCGAGTACAGCGTGAACCATGTGCAGGTCTCACATCTGTCCCACCACTACTGAGTACGGCACAGGATCTTCATGTTTGAATGCGGCCAAGCAACCGAGAGCAGTCACCAGGCGTGATCCAAGCCGGATAATGGCTTCCACGCGCTACCCCGAAAGTCATTGCATCCTCGGTGCCTCTGTGCTCTCCAGCTGTCCCGAGTAGATGGAGCACAGCCCACTGTCTGGTCTTTCATGATGGAAGATCTGAATGCTATTCATAGGTAGCTAAAATGATCGGCCGACAGTGGAGGGGCCGCTGATCATATCAAAGCGAGACATGGGCATGCCTGCCTCGTGTTGATATCATGGACGTCATATTGGGAACCCCAGGAGCCCGGAGGGCCCCCACTGCTGCCAACGAACAGAAGGTGAGCAGTCACTGCACGATTTCTATGGGGAGAACGTGCAGATAATCTTCAAAAAACGCGCGGTCAAAGGGATGGCTTATGCAATGCAAAGATCTCTGTGTCGAAAGACGTCAACACGGGTGTGACTCTGCCTCAACGGTTGGGCACGACATGAACGTCGTCGAAGCATCACTTATCTGGTTAGACCAGAATAGCCTAACACTGACTGGCGCTGGAAGGCCTTGCTGCTGGTTGCCTCCTCCGATCAGAGTGATACTATCAGCTCAACGAAGTTTTGGTGCTCGGCTTCGACGAATTACCGTACCACTCTAGCTGCGTTGTCTCGTAAGATGCTTTGTTAATCGCCTGCGTTGCTGTGTTGTTGTTTTCTCTTTGGCTCAAGTGGCAGCACTGGTGGGGAGATCGAGAACACTTTGTTGGTCTTCTGCAGCTTGCCATGCGGGGGCAGGAAGTTGCAAAACAACAGAAATTGATGGAGTGGGACAGTTATCTGATTACCTATGTCTAAATGAAGCTAACAACAACTTGATATTAAGTTCTGGGGGTCAAAAATTCTGTCTGAACTCTTGGACTGGTACGACTGGCTGGTGGTGACAGCCGCCAGAATTGGGTTGATTTTAGACACGTCGATGAGCAGCCAATCTGTGCATCAGCTTCCGTCGGTGACGTGCCCTAGTCCTCCTACGCTTCTCGAAAACAACAGTATTACGAGGATGGCGGGTGTTCCTGACGGCTTAGCGAGTCAGGACCATCGAGTCCCTTGTTCTGTCTTGTTACGAATCTGCAAATGGTGACCTGGGACACGTAGGTACTCTGAGCCGGTCGATTGTAGATTGCTTGTGATTTGAGCTGTTTCGCAAGCAGAGGGTTTAAAGAGACCGCCCAGACGCTAAATCCAGGGCGCGAGGGCCCGAGCGTTAGGGACTCACCACAGTCTTCTAGGCGCATTGATGATATGCAATCTACGGAGTAGAGGTACCGAATGAAAGGTATGACACCCTCATACTACCTATGCTTTGATGAGTATACTTTTTTTCACGTATTAGTTAGGATAAAACTTGGTCCACTTGCGATATCAGACTACCTGAACCAAGAAAGCATCCTGGATTAGAGGTGAGGCACAACAACGCCACCCGTACTGGACGATCAGTCGTAGTGCATTCTTACAGAGGGTGGTGAGTATCATGAGTGCAAACTCCACCCACAACCTCATTTGGGGTCTGCAGAACTCGTCCATTGGTGAGCCACTTAGACCCCAAGGCACCCCCGGCCCCCGAATACAAGCGTGCTTAGTGGCCAGTGGCTGGCGACGGCATCGGCATCGGGGGCGTCTGTCACTTGACGGAGGGAAATCCCTCTTGGTGTGGTCACTGTGCCACTTTTTATCTCTTTGGTTGTCTGTCCCCTCTACCCCCGGTCCTACGAAGCCAACTGGTAGATTCATCTGAGATCAGCAGAGGCCAACAGAGGCTAAACCTCAGATCCCCGGCGTGCCCATTCATACCCATTCATACCCATTCCTCTGCAGTAAAGCTCCAACCTTGGGACGCCTGCACGAATCACCGATCCACCTTCTCACGCCTCTCCAGTGCCACTTTGGGTCTTGCATGCCCACTTTCGACATCACATTGCTTTGCCCATTCGTCACTCACTTCCAAACAAATCCAGGCTTCAACATCCACTGTCCATCATCTGCCACGCTTCCAACTATACATCATTTCCGCATCTTTGTTGTTCGGCATTCTGCACCAAACTCCTACCGAATTTCCTGACTCACTCTCGTTGTGCACAAGCCACAGTCCAACTTCATCACCTTCGTTACCTACCTAGCTTCGTATTGCCTCTCAACACTCAGCCTATCCCTCACCTCGCACTTTTTTCCATCCACTGTCCGAACCATCGAGACCAGCCTCAACTCACCAAAACCCATTCGTGCGCCGACTCTCCACCTTCTAATCAACAAACCGCACCTGTTAGTTACCACTGCTTCAAATTCGCGTCTGTATCCTCTGGCCCAGCCGAGTGTGTCGCCTGCACCGCACCGCACCGAACTGCTGTCTCGAAGAATCAACAACCATTTTCACCCCAGCCACACCTCGGTATTCGAATCGTTAATGTCTCCAGCGCGTTCCCCTTCCTTGTCCTGTTCATTGCGCAGCATCCCATAAGAAACTGCCTTGGTTCGACCTACCGTCGATACGGTAGGCTTGGGGCGCAGTATGGGATTTTGGCCCTTTGGAGGAGGCAGGAAAAGCCGCCGCGTCAGTCAAGCCGAGGACCAAGGTCGCCACACATTACTCGAGAAAGACTCAGCCGAACCTTCGATGAGGATGAAGGGCAACAGATCCCAAGATTTCGGATCCATTGGGCGCGCAAATAGTCAACAAGTCCATGTTGAGAAACCCCGACGTCTCTCTAAACAGCGATATCCCAGTCAACAGGGCGCTGTATCTCGCTCATTTACGTCACCTGTCACTGGTCTCGGTGGTGAGAATAGCTCCACAAGAAGAGGCTCAGCATACGAGCCTGGAAGCATCCGTGGCTCCGACATCTATTCTCAGAATCCCATGTCACAATCTAGCATCGGACCTGAGGAATTCACTGCGCTTCCCCCAGCTCCAACACTACTTCTGAAGCCAAAGAATCAAGACCCGACCCTCCACAGAAGGAAGTCAAGTAAGAGAAAGGCAGAGGACTATGCGCGGGAAAGAGAAGTACGAGCCATGAGCTCGCCAATTGACGTCCCCGGCATCAAGCGACCAGTTACATATTCGGGCTCGGGTCCACTCCGTCGCGACACCAAGCAGGTTCCCGGTGGCTTGAACAGGCGACTCCAACGACCAGCTTCTGAGGTTTCGCTACCATTACCTGAGAACATTCAGGAATCAGACGACTATTCTAGTTATGCTTCTTTCAAGATTGGGATACTGGCTGCCTTAAGCCCTCGGCCGACTCTGACCTACGTCAGCAACGCTCGGTCTGCAGCCAGTAAACAGCCGTCAAGGATCAAGCCTTCCATCCAGCAAGCCATTGAAGAAGAACCTGTCACATCGCGAAAAAGGATCGACGACCTAGCCGATGAGCTCGATGCTGGAGGCCTCCGAGAGCTCATGGACCGAGATCGGCGGCGGCATGAGCGAAAGAAAGCAGCTGACAGAGATCGGTTACACAGGAAGCTGCAGCGAAAGGCTGACAGGCAAAGGGAGGAAGAAAACCGTGGCAGACATGTATATGGTGCTGGTGGCTATCCATTTGGACTTGGGCTTGACGAGATGGAGACCCGTGGCCGCCATTCTTCGCCGCCCCCTCCCACAGAGTCATCAACTACAGCAAACCAACAGCAGCCTCCAGACTCCCATTCCCCCAAGAGAGATCCTTTCGCTGACCAGGAGGCATCTCGACCTCGTCCTTTCCTGGGAATTCGAAACCCGTTCGAGGATGAGAAAGATGTCGACCTGGTCCAGGATCCATTCGCGAGAATGGAGGAGGAGGAGGAGACGGAAGGGCCCCCTGTACCAGTCAAGTCTCCACTTCGCACTGTGTCGCCTGTTGAGTCGAGAAACTCAAAGCAACCCTCACGGGCGCTCACTATATCACCGCCTATTTCGCCTGTCCATCGTCCAGCGGATGGCCGCAGTTTTTCCCAGACATCAGCGCTAGGCCGTGAGCCGACGCTCGACAGCTCGGAGCATCAATCCGATCGACGACCTTCAGACCAGAGCAGTCAAAAGGTTAGCGCCTGGACCAACTTCTTCAGACGAGGAACACAGCGGAATTTCACTGTCCTAGATCATGGGCGGAGGACTCCTTCGGAATTTTCTAACACTTCGAGGGAATCCTTTGTTCGAAATAAGCAAGCACCTCCTGTGGTTATACCTCGAACTTTTCGTAAGGCTGACGCAAGTCATGTTCCCCAACGGACAATGTCCAAGTTTCGGGAAGACCTGCCTGAACTTCCCATGTCGCCACCCGATTCTCGAGTCCAGTCTCCCGAAGCTATGGTGACGTCTGAGTCACTGGCTGGAAGGACGGTCGGACGAGCGCCAAGCCACTCCATCTCGGGGACCTTGGATGGGAGAAGCGTCGCGACAAGTTCGAGTAACCCGGCTCTGGATCGTGGGCACCTTGAATCTCGATCTGCTCAAGCGACGGATCTTGATATGAGCAGTCTCGCGCCCTCCGGCATGGTAATGTCGCAGTCTCTGGCGTCAGTGGACTCTGAGGGATCTTGGTTATCAGGCAAGCCGGTGAAGAGATCTTCCGCCGCCATGAGCCATCTCCGTCACAGCCAATCGTCCATCCCGCCCCAGTCCATAGCAGGAGCTTTTGACATGGACGAAGACGGACTGGAAGATGACGACTACTACGACCGCTTGACGCCGGGTCCCACTGGGCGGAGAGATTCGTTGATATCGTCAGGACGGAAAGCTAGCAGCACCATCATTGACCTAGAACGCGAACGCCAACATAGTCCAGTGCCCGGCATACCATCTCTCCCTAGAGAGGCGAGCGAACCTCCCACGGAAGCTTGGCATCAAGGACTTGCGAGACAGGCCACTATTGTTAAGCAGCCGAATCGGGCCAAGTCGACCGAAGGGCTTCTCAAAGAATTTGGAAGTGAGACGCCAAGAGAAAGTCGCGTGGTTCATTCGGGTTATGACGAGGGTGAAGGAGTATCCCCAGAAGGAGAGAGCCCGGCGGTGGAGGTGCAATCCACACCTATCCTCCGAGCTCGAAGTGTCGAGGTCAAAGGTCATGGTAGACACATCAGCGCTGGTAGCGCCCGTCTGCTTGACATTCGACGATCATCGGTACAGCTGGAAGGCGGTACACCGCGTACTCCAACTACTCCTCAGTTGCCTGCCGACATTGATGAACTGAAACGACCCGCAACGTCGCCCGTCAAGGGCTCTTGATCGATTGGATACCAAATCATCAACACCATCTTTAACGTCTTTCCTTTGTTTTATTGGCGCAATGCGCAAATTGAGGGCCTGAGGGCGAAAATCCAGATTGGCCACGATTGCATGATCTCATGAAGTTCAAGATACCCTTACATTACACTCTTTCGTGCCACGGTTTTGGAGAAGATGTTTTGGGCAACGGGAAGACTTGGATGGATGCGAAGTATGTATATTGAAGCGATTGAATTGGGAGAAGCGAGCGTAACATAGAGGCGAGACTTGCAAATAGGATGGAACCAACCCTACCACAGAGACAGTCAACTAACCAGAAAGTCGGTGCATGGGCAGACAGTTGAGGCCAATCAGTCTCATACCTGCAACACGGCACCTGATGTACTATAATAAGAGGAGGGAAACACCATATCTACCCAGCTCGAAGCTGGAAAATTGCGGATGCAGGATCATGTACAAGTACAAGTACCTATGGAACATGTCAGGCAAATGCTTTGAAGACGAAAACATACCTGTTAATGATAATACAGTAGTAAGGAGAGATGGGAAGATGTCTGGGACATGCAGCATCTACCAACGATTAAGCACGTGACATCGATCGCTTTCGTTTGCCTTTGGTGATGATTTGGCATATCAGAGACGGTGAGGGCGGCCATGGAACAAGGCAGGGGTGTCCTTGATTAACCACCGCCGTTGTTATTGGGCAGATTGGTGATTCCAAATCATATACACGAGGGAAATTCCGAAAAGGTAAAAGAGTATAGGGCCTTGTGACCAAATTAGATGATTTGTCTGGCTGATAGGAATAAGTCATAACCAGCGACTAGAGCAGGAAATTCAAATCAGTCAAACTCGTCTGTCAACAGGGCCGGGCAAACTGACAACCGAGAGAGAGGGTGCGAGTGGTGGAATCTCCAGGAGGAGTAGTATTATGCGTTGTGTTGGGTTGTGTTGGTGAGGCTGGGATGCCCTCGGCCCCTCCAACAGCACCAAACTCGACACTCGACACGAGCGTTTTGAAGTTTGTATTTCTAAGCTGGTCTTGGATATCATAGGAAGGCGTCGGGCGAACCGGAGGGGGATGGAGGGGGGGCCAAAAGGGCCGAGGGGCCATTGGGGGGATAATTTAGGACCCAATTCCTTATTGCTTGGTGCCTTGATGCCTTGGTGCCTTTACCAGTTCCAGACAGTGCCGCTATAAGGGCTAATGGGCGAGAGACGAGGGATGAGGTACCACTGGGGGCGTTAGGGTGCTTCGGCCGTGTGTGGCCGGGAATGACGAATACTTGCCATGCGTTTCTGTCATCGTCGAATTAGACAAGAAAAAAAGAGGAAACACAAATCACAAAAGCCCGAGGGCCCTACTACTGAGTACCTAGGTAGTAAGACTGCTACTTGCTGGTAAAAGGATCCTGGCCCTAAGTAGCCCTAGCACCCTCTCCTCCCTTCCATCACCATCTGTCTCTCCTTGGGTCATCCATTTATCCATCCATCGTTTGTTATCCTCCTTACAGCAGCAGCAATAGCAGCAGACGATTACCATCCTATTAACAACCCAAATTTATCACTCAGCGCGCACCTTCTCTCTCGGTCCCTCTTCCCCCTCAATTCCTTCTTTCCCATTCTTAACCCCCATAAATACCTTCGCCGTGGCTGCATCGATCTCTTTTCGCTGCATCAAACCACAGCGCCTGATTACCACCCCACTTCCAACAACACTTTTTACCACAACAACCAAACCAACAAGCCCAAGAGCCATCAACAAGCTCTCTTCTCATCTCAGTCAACGAAACTTCAGCACCAGCAACCCCAGCAAATTTACACAAACACCCAACAAAATGGTTGTCCATAACCTCGCAGAGTACGTGGCCTACCATCAAGCGAAACTGCGCAATGAATCCCAATCCCAATCCTCTGCTGCTGCTTCCACTACACCCCGCCCTGCAAAGAAATACGGTGTTAACCCAATCCACAGTAAATCCTCATTCAACACGAGCGTCGTGTCCGCTCCCGCAGAACGCCTAGTCGTTCTCGACTGTTTCGCCACATGGTGCGGCCCTTGCAAAGTCATTGCCCCAGAAGTCGCCAAGTTCTCCGAGTCGGAGGAATTCAAAGACAAGGTCGACTTCTACAAGGTCGATGTCGACGAGGTTCCAGACGTCGCTCAAGAGCTAGGTGTTCGTGCCATGCCTACCTTTATGCTCTTCAAGGGCGGTGAAAAGGTCGGCGAGGTTGTCGGTGCCGATAAGAGAGCTCTCAGAGCTGCTATTGAGAAGAATTTGTAGTTGAGTTGTTGATGTTTTGACGAACATGCAACTTTCTACGAGATTAAAAAAACACTACAATACACATTGCTCTTTTTGAATAACGCACTGCGATATCACAAACAATCAAAACAAAACAACAATTGGGTTCAATTCATTCTCAGACTACCATGCCATCCATGGACGTCAGATCTGTTTACAGGGGGGGAATGGGTATTGGAATTGGAATTGGAATAGGAATGAATTTCCAATGTTGAGTCTCCTTGATCCGTGGAACTCGGGTCTCCCTAGAGCAAGTTGTGCTTGGTTCCGGCTTTGAAATCGGATTGCGGGACAATATCGTCATCTCAGCAAATGGGGCTGCTTCCCATAAGCTGTTTTCCAGCCAATCATGGTCTAGGTCGATTCAAAGTCGACTCAAATACTCTACCTAGTTGAATAGATGTTTCGAATTATCCTGCTTCACAAATATGGTGCTTTGATCGTCTTTATATAAAGATTCGATGAATATAGTACGTGTAGTTTGCATCTCGTAGAGTAGATAAAATCACCCCTCGTGGGGATGTATTCAGGTTGTGCTCTCTGTACGCATCCACAGACACATACGGAGTACTTCCAGTTCACAGCTCCAACTCCAACCCCACCAATCCTTTTCTGTCTTAATAATATAATATCCTCATCAGGACATGGACTTCACGGAGTCGAACGAAGCTCGACAGACATTACGCTGTTCGACGGTCAGCATAGAGACTACATACTTACCTACCCCAGTCATTGACAGTCCACGCTCCAATTACAGCTAGCGGACAACCTCACCACTTCTGGAGGCTGGAGGCTTCGAACTCTGCCCTGCCTCCCTAGGTGCTCGACTTAACCACTTGCCTTTCCCAGATTACAAACCATTCTAGCCTTGCATTACCTTTGTAGGGTTTCACCAATCTCTCCGTTTATGCTTCATCTGAACCATATCTTATATTTCATTATATTGGATCTTCCTGTGGTGGGTGATCCCTTTTGGGGAAAATACTAAACAAGTACTCGTCATACATATCGCAAAGTGGGTATATTCTATGTCAAGTCCCAAGTCCAACATCAATAGACTGGACCTGGTCAATAATGAGTTGTGCATGGCATGGCATGGCATCATGGGCATAGGAGCATCCAATTTCATGGTCTGCAAGCCGTAAATCCAAATCGACTCAAACGTCACCTCGAGAAGCGATTCCAACCGGTCGGTAGTCATGAAACAGTGGACCCACAACTTTTACATTTGAATGCTTGCTTTCCCCGGACCATGGTGGCCTTGAATGACCGGGAACCACATTTTGCGCATTGAAGCTCGTTGCCGCTGGCGCCACTGCTTCTCCTTCTTCGATTTCGGTCGCTGGACCTAACTCGTAATCTTTGGCGATCATCGTCTCCATTCTGACTGCCTCCAGCTGAAACGGGGTCTCTCTCGGACCCTGTCAGTTCACTAGAAAGTTGTGATATATAGCTAGTCGCACGAGACAGTGGATTCCCGTCGGGGCCCAAAACTCCTGGTGTCCGCGGGATATGTCTTGCCATCATGGCAACATTGGATGTATCCCAAGCCATGTAAGACTGGTCACCAACGAGGAGAAGAGGGTCGCTGTGAGGAATGCCCGAAACTAGTTCACCGTGATCCTTGTTGGCTGGTAATGCAAGATGATCCTGCTCTCGTTCCGGCGAGGCAACCTGTGCGGTCGAATAAAAGCTTCCGGGAGATTCACCAAGGGGAGAATGAATTGCTACAGAAGGATTTGAAGAACCGTTGGATGTCTGATGGAGAGGTGAATGGACATGTGCAGATGCCGGGCTGAGCAACGTGTTCTTCTCAGGGGATGAAGCACGTCGAATGGAAAATCGTTTCGAGATGAGTTTTTTCGGCGATGCGCTTCTCGATCGTTCTTCGTTTAGATTCTTGCTAATCTCTAGCATACTTCCCGAAGAAGTGGTCGTAGGAGTTGTGGTGCTTGGAACAGAGTTTCGCCAGGTCAAGATTCGATCGGTAGATTGATTTTTGGACCCAAGAGCCAAAGAGTTTCGATGTGACGATGAAGTAACAGAGGCTCTGGTAGCAACGGATCCACTGCGTCCCAACATCTTCTTCGAAAAAGTTGACCCGCCCTCCCAAGTTTCTGCCTTCCGTTTTTGGAACGCACAGTCCTGACGGAACACCTTGATTTGACCCGTATAATCAGCCGTGACAATGATCCGTCCTCCTGGATGCGCATGGCGAGCCAGATAAGCGGGTGTTTCAGGGGCGCGTTTGGGGGATTCCGAGGCCCTGAGTTTTGCATCGGTCGGGTGGTCCTCAGAATGAAAGCTGTTGTTGGTTGGTGCTTGAGAAGATATGACTGAATCGGCGCGACTGAGCAGAGTCACTGGCGGCGGGTTGCACAAATCAAATAAAGGATCGCCAGATTGGGCCAAGAGGCGCCGTGTGCTCTCCGGCGCCAGGACGGCGGTGGTCACAATCGCTGAATGAGCTTCAAAGACTTCCATCGGTCGCTTGTCATTGTCTGGACGTTCATCAACAGCCGTGGGCCATATGTACACCTTTCGATCCTCGCTCCCACATATGACATACTTGCCATCGTCACTGAATGTTGCCCGGATTTGGCTACAGGTGTTCTCGTTGCCCCGAAACTTGACCTCCAGCGTTCTATCTTTCAGGTTGTACATGCGTACTCTGGAGTCGTTACTGGTGATGAGCAATTTGACGTCGGCTGGCCCATTTTCTCGAGGTAAGGCGATGGTATCAATTCCGGTGATTTTACTGCCCTTTGCATTCTTCCCCCGGGCGGACCGGACGTGAATCTGTGAATGAGCCTTAAGTCCTTCGGTGTCGTACAAGATGCACAGACCGTTCAAGCAGCCGGCAATGGCGGTCTTGCCGTCGGGAGTGAACGCGACCGCAGTGACCATGTCCGGAACCTGGGCCCAGTATGCGACGGTTTTGTCGGGTATGCTCCATAGGCGCAGCTTTGAGTCGAGAGAACCAGCCAGAAAGAAGCGATCGTCACGAGGGTGGAATTGGATCGACGTGACAAAGTCGTTGTGTTTAAACGCACACAAGCATTCGGCACGAGTGACATGATGTAACCTGACCGTCTTGTCCATGGAAGACGACAAGAGAAAGTTGTTCTTGCTCCAGCTCAAATCCAAGATACTGGCAGTATGACCATCATACTCTCTGACGAGTTTAGATTTGAAGACGGGGGCGTTGAGCTTGACATTTTCTCCGTGACTATTTGTCTCAGACAATTTCTCCTCGATTTCACGATCTGCGGGAGTGTTGATGACTTCCCACACCCTCAATTTCTTGTCTTGACCAGCGGCAGCCAAATATCTTCCATCTCTTGAGAACTCGACGGCCCAGATAGCATTGATGGTAGACTTGGGTGGCACCACCGCCGGTGTGGCGGGGTTGTCATTGATGTTGTGTATCTTGGAATCTATTGAATGGAGGGAGTTTTTTCGATTCTTGGGTCTGGAAATATCAAGGGCAAGCTGGGCGAGAAACAGTCGATCAAATTCCTTTGTGTTGCGGTATTGAGACTTGACCTTGATATACTTGGGAGGAGCGGGGAATTTGGGAATAAATCCTAAAGGCTGAGAAAAGACTTCTGCCTCGACGCCTCCAGAACGGTTTTCGGACATTTCAGATTCATTGTCACGTAGATCAAAGGAGTCTCGCTTCTTGGAGCCCATAATACGACTCAGGAAGGACACACCTTTCCTGGGAAGAAATATAGGTCAGCCTGATATGCCTGGGCATGGCTGCCATGCCGGAAGGGAATGGGATGTTATAGAAGTCGGTGATTGGACCGCAAAATATACCGACTGCAGCTGGGTGCAGATGCAGGAGAAGCGAGGCAATTTACTGAGTGCATAGGAAGATGTGAGCGACTCACTTTTTGTCTTTTGTGAGCTTGCTACTAGCAGAACTGTCAACTCTTCGCAGAGTGGCCGGATCGGAAATGAGTCTGGCCGACAGCTCTTCGGATGGACCGGATTCCGAGTAGGTGGACTTGAGGGACACACCGCTTTGTGTAGCTGTGGGTAGCCTGTTCTGCGACTGCGACTGGGTGCGCTCCAGGATTTGCTAGGCGTCCATGTGAGCAAGCGAACGAAGGGTTCGTGGGGGATGCATCTGATCGGTGTGTATGAATATGGAGACACATGGGCATACGCACTCTTGATATGGGATCCAGGACCTGTTCAGCGTCCGCAGGGAGCGAACGCTCGCTGGAGCCCAACACCAGGCTCATGTTGGCTGGTCGACGGTGGAATCAGGGTGGATTTGCGAACGTGATCATTGACGCGGCGAGAAATGGTCGTATTTGAAGAGGGGGAGCCTGATGACACAGGGTCAGCTACTCTCAATACAGTCAGCACATGTTGGCATTTCGTCGAATGAGGGGCCCGGCGTAGATGGCATACGACGAAAGAACGAGGACAACAGTGGGCAAATGGCTCGAGTTGTGCAGAGACATGGAGTTCTGGGTGTGGGTGCGGGCACTGGTAACTGGCAGGGGCAGGGAATAAAGTTGGGTGGAAGGACCGGCGGCTTTGCTGAGTTATGCTTAACCAAGTATGAAGGGTTCAACTATGCGATGCTTAGACAGGTACGTACTTCTGTTTTGGGCCATTGCCATTGATGAGATGGGCAGTCCAAGCCGGCGTACGGAGTAGTATTGACACCATTGAAGGGCAGAAAGCGGAGATGTGAAAATTTGATGCTCGAGCCCGGCTTCTACGGATGATCAGTGGCGCCACGGAAGATTACGAGTTGGCTATTCATTATTATTTTGGCTCTTTAGGCACCTTCGTAAAGAGTAGTTTGTTGTTTCAGGCCTTAACTTAGGCACTAGGGTATTCTACTAAGTAATGGAATTGCTTTAGGGAGCACTTGGGGCACTTGGGGCACTTGGGGCGCCTGTGGCTGTTTTGTCTTTTGGGCAGGGCCTGAATTGGAAAAAAGGACCTTTCTCCCTTCCTGGACGCGGAGGATGGACAGGCTCACTCTCTACCACGTATGGGTATAACCCACAGCCTCGAGTTACTATGGTACAGAGATCAAGGACTGTTGTGGGGAGCCGCAGAATCAGGCATTCGTTGCGATCCGATAGACGCATGGGTGAAAGGCTCTTCACCACCAAGGATCGCTGGGCACAAAATGTCATCCAATCCTGTCCGAGGTTGACTACGGTCAGCCTTAAGGCCCCTCGGCCAGAGTCTAGCCTGCTGTACGCATACGCGTACTCCGTACTCAGAATAAGTAACTTCGTATCCTACTACCCTGCTCCAGTTCCCCTCTTCATGCACGGACCGTCCGGGTTGATGCTTGATTACTTGCTACCTATGGCGAGATGGTATTGAACCAACAGAAAGTAGTGACAGACTGCTATCACCGTTGGTGCGGGTGCAATTGCCCCGAGGGACCTTGTCTAGGTGGCACACTACTGTGCTCGTATACCTAGATATCACCTCCCAAGAAACCACTGTACCACAGGCGCCATGGAAAAGATTCATAACATTTGGCGAGGCTGGTCAACATCCACACCTTCTTATCCAGAACGAGACATAAAGGTTTCAAGCTTCGGCAGTGATAGCATTGAGGGTACCCTTTCCCATCTCTGTCACATTGCATAAGATCATTCTTCCAAGATGCTTGTCGTTATCGTTGACAAGCTCGTCACGCAGATCCTTGTATCCTCTCGTAGTATATGGCAACCCAGGCGGCCATCTGCAGAGACCGAGGTTCTCAATTAGCTATCTTGACTTGCAATGCGGCCCAGATATCCCAGCAAGAATGCCTTGTTCTCCGCGCCTGTCTGTCGTTTCTCATTTCCATTGCGACCAGTACCCGGTCCACTCGTCATCGAGGCCATACTACCAACTCGAGACGTCCGTGTGGAGACGGGTCCAATTCCTGATAATGACATCTCTGCGCCGGGGCTGACCAGCTGACTGACCGACAATGGCGACACAACTCCGTAGCCTTGATGTTGCGCCGCAGCTCTAGGCGTCTCCTCTGCAGTGCTGCCAAAGAGAGACAGAAGAGTTTGTTTCTGATCACCTGTCGCCAAAGTTCGGCCACCAACGGTCAAACTCTCCGTGGATGCCACCTTGCTTATCTGTCCTGAAGACACCACTTCTTCTCCTGCCACCCGTGCTTGTACCTCGGGCGACGTCTCGGTAGTCTGTGGTCGTCGAAGGATTTGTGGTTGAAATGGTTTGCTTGTTTCTTTCGGCACCGACTTCTCCCTCGGCATCCGCTTTGAGGGCAGCTTTGATGTTCGTGTGGAATGAGGTGCCGACTGCCGGGATTCCTCACTCCTGGTCAAGATCTTGATGGGTGTAGGCTGACTTGGGTCGAATAGCGTCCGATTCGAGGTCAGTGGATTGCGTCCCAACTCCTGCGATCCGTGCCTTGCTGAACGAGAAATGATATCAAATTCTGGTTGGTTCAGTGGCCCGCTAATAGTAGCTGCGGTTTCTCCTTCGCGAGGCGAGGGCCGCTGGATTGCGGCCGCTCCCGGCGCGCCGCTCTTCCCATGCTTTAGCAAAGTCAACAGAAGGTCATCTTTCCGTTTGCCCCCTTCCGAAGTTGTCGCAGCTAGTTCAACCGCCGCAGGAAGAATATTGGATGATGTCTGCATGGCCTTCGAGTTACTCGCCGGTTGAAAGAGGTCAAGAAGTGATGCTTTCAAGGCGTTTTCAGGTTTCTTAACCTCCATGTTGCTAAGAGGCAATTGGCGGCTGCCATAATCATTAGAGGGTTGTCTGGCGCGAGTCTCTTCAGCAGCGAAAGGAGCTGGCTGCCCCTCTCTCGACTGCTGCAGTGTTGCTGAATTTGGAGAGTCATGATCGGGGGTCTTAGTTGGCTGGTACTGAGACGATTGTGGCGGTTGGGCATTTGAAGTAGATCCAAAGAAGCTGTTCAAAAGTGATTGTTTCGAAGCCGCCAGTGGCGGCGGAGGAGGCTTGTTGGCTCCTTTGAATACATCTAGCAAAGCTTTGGTATGACTTGTCAATTTTGGAAGAGCACTTGCGTCAGGGATCATTCGTCTTTCTTGTTGAGAAGACTCTAGTCGGGCAAATTGAGGGTCGCCTGTCTGCTGGTAAGGTGCTCTCGGTTGAACGGCCTGTATAGTGCGATCCTGGTAGATCGGGAGTTGGAACATTGGGGGCGGTTGGCTGTGATCAAGAACCTCGGTACGGATATGGGAGACGTGAGGTGATCTTTGAGCTTGCGCCTCTAGAGACACTTGCTCAAATGGCGTCTGAGGGATCTCGGGCCTCGAGCTGGCTGGCGGCCCTCGCAACAGAGCTAACAGGTCGTTGGATTTGGCTGTATCGACGCGTTGTAGATGGCTGGGTTGAGGAAGTGCGTCTGGTTGTGAAGCTCCAAGTCTGCCAATGTTGAGCATCTCCTTCAGATGTGCTGATGGATCTGGGCCCAAAGGAATAGTAACTTCGGGCAACTCGCTGACCGCGCCAGTCCCTTGATTGGCCAAAAGTGCGCCCTGGTTACCTGCATCATAGTTGTCCGATGCGTATGTTTCCTCTGGCACCATAGGCGGCGCAGAAAGATGGGAGCTATATCGGTTCTCTTTCTTGCGTTGTTGGGTGATCCACTTCTTCAGAGGGTTCAGGAATGGGGCCACCATGTAGAATTTGTTGGCGGCGAGAGGAGGCTGATCCGTCCCGCTCCCATCTTGCTGACGGCTCTTCTTGAGGGTTGGCAGATCAGTGAGCTTATACCATTCAATCTTGCTGATTTCTTTTCGTGTTTTTGGCTCAAAAACTGTGTCCCTTGGCACACCTCGGAAGACATAAAGACGCATATGCTGTTCACGCATGGTGACCTCGATGTACTTCATATCCTTCTCATCCTTGACAAGACCAGCTGCGCGGATGTCAAAACCAGTCTCCTCATAGACTTCTCGAACAGCACAATCCAGATCGTTTTCGTCTTTGTTGATTTTGCCCCGAGGGAAACTCCAATTAGCACTTTTCTTCCAACCCTTGACCAGGACCACTTCATCCATGGCTTCATTTAGCATAATTGCACCGCGGACCGGTACACGTGACTTGTAGGCCATAAATTCGGCAAAAGCCGTGGTGTGATGCTGCGCAGACCATTGCGAGAAGAGGGGACAGTGCTGGAAAATGCGGAGGCTGAAGGTACGAAGGGTCAGCGAGGGTAAGGAAGGATCAAGTGGGCGTATAAAATCTTCGTAGAACCATTGTGCCTCCTCCACTTGGAAGCATATTCGTTCGACGGAGGTCAGCTCCTCGGGCGGTAAATTGATAATGAATCGGACACAAAGATCATCGAGCCCTAGCAGTCACTTGATGTTAGTCTTTTGAACAATGCATTGGGTAGCAACGAGTCGTACAGTCTTCGAGCTGCATATTTTCGGCGATTGATGTGACCGGGACTTCTAAGCATTTCCGTCGTCGATTGGATGTACGGTTGGCGCGCCAGACTGTTCACGTCGCCGGGGAGCCGTGTGAGGACAAAGGTGACGATGGTCTGACTGGCGGCAGACTCTCACGCGAGGGATCTGCAATGATATCTGGTGGCCTAGCGTGCCTAAGGGGAAATTGACTGGATGTCGAGGACGATTCAAAGTGTTAGGTATGATGTGTTTGGCTAACTCAGTCCGAGGAAGATGACTCCGAGCCGGTACAGGTGATCGTAGACAGAACCAACCCTAGTAGTGTGGCGGGAAGCGCAAACAACAGAGGAAGTGAGCGTCGGATGTACTTCGGCTAATCCGCCCAATTCCGGCCAGAAGTTGCTCAGCCACCTTTCAGCCACACCTGTGGCGCTGACTGGAGACTTCCGTTGGACTGTGTTTGTTGGGCTGCTTCGTTTGTTCTTGGCATTGCACATCACGCATTAGAGGAGCTAGTCGCACTTCAGCCACTTCAGCCTACCGGCGTGGCTGAGGGGAGTTAGAGTTCGCGTATTACCTTACCATGACGCAGCCGCCAGATCAAGTTTCAAGGAGTGAATCAAGATTTCAATGTCACTGAGTACATCCTACGAATCCTGCACGTCTAGACCAACCGATTTACTCACAGCCAAGGTGACTGCGACTGAACATCCCTAGACATCTGTTTGATGGGCATGACGGGTCAATTCCATTTGGTCAGAGGTGCAGCGCTGTGACATAAACCTACATTCAGAGCCAAACCCTAGTCACATTCCCAGCCCATCATCTTCCTGACCCAGAAGCTGCGCACCTATATATTTCCACCTGGCCTTTTTCCTCCTCGTCTCAACCCAAGCTTCCACAAGCCACTCATCGAGCACCGACTCGAACTGCGACAATGACGACTTTTGTAGCGAAGCTTGTGGCTAAGAAGCTCTTTCAGGAAACCGCGGCCAACAAGGGCGGGAAAGAGGTATTGTCAACTTATTGCACTTCCCCGCCGCCTTATTCTAATGTCTTGCAGGACCCATACTTCGAGACCATCCCTGCCACAAGATTGGGTGGGATATACAAGACCTCGAAAAAGCGGAAGCGAGCACTTCCTCCAGGGCTTACACCCGATGAGGAGAAAGTACTTACCAAGGCCAAAAGAAGGGCATATCGAGTAGATCTCTCGTTAGGTTCATTCTTAGGCGTTCGGTTTGGCTGGGGTTCAGTCATTGGCTTGATCCCTGGGTAAGTTTTGAAGACTGCGATTTGTATTTGTGCCGTTTGTACTAACTCATCTTTAGCATCGGCGATGTCCTCGATCTTTTCTTCGCGCTCTTGGTCTACCGGACAATCATCTCGGTCGAGGGAGGCCTGCCTAGTAGTGTCAAGATGAGAATGAAGTTCAACATCATCCTTGATTTTCTCATTGGCCTGGTTCCCTTCGTGGGCGACATTGCCGATGCAGCCTACAAGTGCAACACCAAGAATGTCATCATTCTCGAGGAACAACTGCGGGAACGTGGCAGGAAGCGTCTCAAGGGTACACCACAAGCCAATGTCGCTGACCCTAGTCTTCCCGACGAGTTTGACTATCAGAATGAGGAACGTCTCTTGGAACAAAATGGGCCACCTCCCCGATATGCCTCGACACGAGAATCGAGACGAGATAGAGATCGTCGAGATCGAAGAGATGATCGCAGACGAGATAGGGACCGAGATGGAGGTTTCGACCTTGAAGAGGGACGAAGTGTTTCAGCACCGCGACCGGCTCGAACTCGCTAACCAAGCCTCCAACTTGGAGTCGACATGCTGATGGTGCAAATGAATGATGCAAGCGTTGTATGTGGGTTTGCGATCCTGTTAATTGCCGCGTGGTGAAAGGGACGGCGTTCAAGTTGGCGGGATCTCGAAGACCCTTTCGAATCCTTGTACTGTCCTACATGCAGACACTTGTATTCACATCGACTGGAACTTGATATCCTGCTTCATTCTTAGGCATCCATAACAAAGAAGGTTATCTGCAGCTTCGCCGTTGATGATTGACGACGGTTCGCTGCACACCAAACAGAGTTGTGATTGTCCATTTGCTGTCCTGTCGAGTTTCCCAGCCGTCCGTACCACATTTGCCATGATACTTGGGTATTTTTCCCCTTGCGAGTTAATATAGTTCGTCAGAAGAGTGTCGATCGCAGTATTTCGCAGTGATGGTGTCACTCGCCGGGCAGAGGTATCATGTCCTTCCAAAGAAACCAGGGGTTCAGATAGAACCGATGCATATGTGGCTAGCTCCGGTTTGAACAAGTCTCGGACAGGATAGTTGAAGTTGATGCCATGGCACGAGGGACCATCGGCTGTCAGCGACGGCACAGATCCTCCTCGGCCCTTGGAGACATGTGAAAGTGCCATCGAAGCCAGGCGACTATCAGAATGACCCCAGAGAATACCTTCACAGTCGTGTGCCTTTGCAACCGACACAATTAGACGACGAAGCAAGATTGATTGGAGGTCTTCGTGTGCAGTCGCCGATGTAGTAGAAGATAAAATGCCCTTAAGGAAATTTCCATCAGACTCGCCTTCTGGCCGTCCGACTCCGAGATGGAGTAGATCAGATTCGATCCGATCGTCGTACTTGAATAGGTCTTCAAAGGCCATTGGGGGTATGAACTTGTGGCCAGGAAACCTCTCCCCGGCTTGGACATATAAATCGTTACGTATGGTTGAATCGTGTTCATCAGGTAGTATAACATTGCAGATTATCAGCTCATATGCCGTTCTGTTCCTCTTGAGTGCTTGTTTGTGAAGTTCACCATCAAGGACTTGTAATAGAACCATAGACGAGACTCCACCAGATAAGGGGAGCAATAAGCGGCGAGTCTCGTTCACCGCAAGGTTACCGAATCGATAAGACTCCATACGCTTCGAGACTTTTGAACTGACATATCGTTGGAAGCATTCATTGCAAAGCCATCGATTCCTGATTTGAAGATCGGACGTATTTTCTCGACAGTCGACACACAGTACCGTTGATGTGTGGGCGGTGGTCATGATGGCGTTCTTGACCGCCCACAGTCAAAGTAGTTCAACTATATCAAACCAAAGATTCTTTTAAGATTAGTCTTGGTGATCTCAGAGCAACGTGGTTAACACCGAGCAGCGACAGAGAATTTCATATTTCACGATACTTGGGGTTGGACATCTTCGCTTGGCGCTGCAGGGAAGCGAATTGATTATTATTGTTGCAGGGGTTCCACCTTAGGGGCTTGGACGCCGGGGTTGTTTGCTTATTCACTCCGCATGAACAGATCTTGCGCTTCCAAAAGTACTGTACGGCTATGTTTATGGGCCTTCTGGGCAGACCAACTATGGAGTTTAATACATATCCCAAGATGGAAAGCATCCTGAATAGCATCATCTAATTCTCCCCAGATTCCAACTATACTCCGTAATTCCTCGATGTTCACCCACACTTGGCAGTGCTGATCATGCCTTTAAGGTGTCAAAGTTGACGTTGCATCTAACCAGACACGCCAGATCCTTCGGGCCACCCACGTGCAGGCTGCTGGACTCTGCATGACGTACAACCTTGGGCGTGAGACCATGATGGCATGCAAGCCTTCAGGCAAGCTTGTGCGGCCCGGCTCTAGAAGCCCGGACAACCCCCAGATAAGACTGTGACGAACTTACTTACGTATAGGCATGTCCGTGGGTGACATTGCTTTTCCCTGCGTCCTGATCAAGGTATTGCTTCCGAGCCATCCCTCTTTCCCCGAATCACCACTTTCTGATTGTTAGAAACAAAGTAGCACCGCCAACGCGCCACCTCAGGATCGCTCTCGGACTCCTTGAAAGCCTCAACAATATGGCGACTGTCAGCCAGAGCAAGCCAAACGAGGAGCCTCCAGCTGGCATTCAAGGCAAGGGCACTATTGATGAGCCCTACGACCAAGGAAACGCCCCTGGTAAGCTTCTCGCATCCGGGTTCAATGCCCGCCGCGAGAGATCTCGCTGACAGTAAACTCCCATGGCAGAGAATATCTGGAGTAAAACAGCCCCGACCGCTGGCACTTCATCACAGCCGATCAACACGACCGCAAAAACACAAACTCCGTCATCTCCAGTGGCAGCAGCAGACAAAGCATCTAGCAAGGAACACAAGGGTGAGAGCCGTGGGCGAGAGAACTTGAAACCCCCTTCTAGACCTCGACATGAGGAGCGTGATGTCAGCCCTGGGACAATGCCTGACGGCAGCCATGCGACGACCAGTGGGGATCGCGGTGAGAGTTATGAGCCAGGGAAGCTGAGCAGGCTGAAGGGTGTCTTCTCCATGGGAAAGCACTGAACCTGGAAGATGCCTCCCAGAAATACTTTGTAGGCCACAATTTGGTGGGATTGCATCTTGCCTGAGGGAACAGTGGCATCAAGAAGTCTACAAAATTTGATGACCGCTGATGATGGATATATTCTGGTTTGAAGAGATGGATTCTTTCCGCGAGATTTACTTGTATGCAAGACAAAATATAGTCTTGTGATTTTCTGCACGCCTACTTTGGCATCTGGCTACCGACCTGGGGTGTTCCATGTCAATACATTCTTCCAAAGAACGAAGTACCTAGCTAGCTGGAGTGTGCAAGGCTCGCTGCGACCCCTACGGTATCTAGATTAATAACTAGATACGCAGGAGGTACCTGAATTGCAAATTCACTATGACGTGATTGCACAATAGCCACGATGCAAAAGGAGACTTCTCTGGATCCATGTATATTCGCCTAACTCTCGAATTTAAACAAATGTAATCATTCATTATTACGTGATCCTCTCTGATTAGAAACTCAAGAGAGGGTTTTGTCGCGTATATGTATCACCTGAAGTGAGGGAAGCCCTTGTCGGTGTGTCACAATCCTCCACTCACTTCCCCTCAATTATCCGATCAACTTCGAGTTTCCCGACCAACTTTCGAATTTATCCATGACTTCCCAACTTAGTCAAATAACTACCTAGGTACCTACTCTCTTGGACAGTCTTTCCACGCACACCTCGTGTAAGACCGATAGCCTTTAAATCCTTCAACCTTGAACACCTTCGACTCGTCAAGGCGTCTATTATCAAGCGGTTATAACCCGTCGACTACAATCACTGTTCTTCCCATTCTCCTTGATAATTTGTAATATCTCCCCACTATTTCCCCACAATCATCATGGCAACAGAACTGTCCAAGATCGAGGCTGGAAACCTCTTTAGGGTCGATGGATTGATTGCAGTAATTACCGGCGGTGGCTCTGGTAAGCTTGACCTGGACTCGAATACGAATTTGATGAACGAACGACTCACTGCAATTAGGTCTTGGGAGAATGATGGCACGAGCTCTAGCGATCAACGGGGCAGCTAAGGTGTTCGTTGTTGGTAGGCGTGAGGACAGTCTTAAAGAAACGGCCTCGTCGGTCCCAACCAACAATATCATCCCTGTGGTTGGTGACGTTACTTCAAAAGAATCACTGCAGAAGGTTGTGGACAGAGTAAGACAAGAGGTGGATTCTGTGGACGTCCTGGTGGCCAATTCTGGAATCTCTGGCCCCTCTGTCCCAATCTTCGACGCCCAACGACAACCTCTTCCGCTTGAAGAGGTGGCAAAGAACATGTGGGCTCCAGAACCCGAAGAGATCACATCGACATACGCGGTCAACTTGACCGGCATCCATTACACAGTTGCAGCATTTCTTCCTTTGCTCAACGAGGCCAACAAGAAAAGACCCAGCCCGCCAACCGCTGACAATTTCCGACCACGGCCGCAGATCATCACAACTGGTTCTATCGGAGGTTACAGTCGTGTCCCTCTGGGAAATCTATCATATGGGCCTTCCAAGAGTGCCGTCATTCACTTTACAAAGCAACTGGCATCGTCTCTCGTCCCTTATGACATCAGGGCCAATATCATTGCACCAGGCTTGTATTTCTCAGAAATGACTGAGGATATGTACAAAGCCCAAGGCAAGGTCGATATACACAACATCGAAGGTGCATGGGATAAGAAATTGATCCCCGCAACCAGGACTGGGGACGAACAAGATATGGCTGGTGTCATCTTGTGGCTTACTTCAAGAGCTGGAGCATATCTCAATGGGTCGGTTGTGGTCACTGACGGCGGCCGCTTGGGCGTTCTTCCTTCTACATACTGAGCTGTTTGGTGTAAGGAGAAGTGTTGGGTTAGATGGAGAAATTTCTACAAACGTAGTATGAAGCAACATAGAAATTCAAGAAGTTATAGAGAAAACACAACGATGATACTACACCTATCTCTGATCTTGTCAAGCGGCTGAAGTATGCCAAACTACAGTGTTAAGTATGACGACAATACTTCTTAGCATGTGCCTGCACTTTCATCCTATTTCTGGCCAGTGACGAGGCACGCGAGGCTGTCCAAGAGTGCAAAGTGATGTCTAGTATGTAACCCTCTTATCATTCGTTGTTTAAATTATTGGCAGTCTTCATGACGGTGCCTCCGTTTGGCCTTGTTTGTCTTGTGTGTTGACCAGTTCGTGGTTGTGCCACTACGGAAGCTGCCATGTCGTTGAGATCCGGGCGCGGCACCTTTCCCCCCTTTCCAGGGTCGCAATATGCAGGAACAGTATCCGAATGATGCCACTTGAGCAATCGCCTGTACGGGCCACTCACCGCCCTGTAAGTAGCAGTTTTGATTGGCTACCTGTCTTGCCGCTTAATTGCCCCTAATCTTGTAGTGGGATAAATCGGGCTTTTTAGTCATGTTAGCTTTGGTGGCCTCCCATGGCAGGACCCTCGGACCCTCAAAGCCTCCCGGTTCAACAGAATTCAAGATTCCAATGAACAATTTTCTTGGGCTAGTCGCCTTTTGCCGTCATGGTTTCTTTGCGATCAACACGGAGGCCATATCTTCTTCATAGATTAATTATCCCCTCGTTGTCACTTCTACCTTCATACATTCCTCTCCTCGTTGATATAATCCTATCCTTCACCCTCCAAAACAGCAACTCTTGTTGGTGGCCAACACTCGTCAACAGAAATCTCCTTCAAACCGCTCCCCACTAGTCGACCGCTCGTTTGTTCCTCCTCCGACTCCACCCTGATACTCGCTCCCTAGACACCATCCTACTCGCTCCTAAAACCCCCTCACCGCCTGCTATCACTTGTTGAGCACTGAAGGCGTTTGTTTTCAAGCGGACATAAAATCTACCTTTTCATTCAACCACTCTAGATCATCGGATTGCACAAAAATCAAGATGACTTCCAGGCCACACAATATCGGCATCAAGGCCATCGAAATCTACTTTCCCAGCCAGGTATGCTCCGCAATCGGACGAGATCTTTGGCCTGGGGACTGTGACTGATTCATGATAGTGCGTCGATCAAGCAGATCTGGAAAAGTTCGATGGCGTCTCGACAGGCAAATACACCATTGGTCTGGGACAAACCCGGATGTCTTTCTGCGACGACCGAGAGGGTATGGCGAATCCATGAATCCCTAAAAGCACCGAGTTGTACTAACACCTCAACCAGACATTTACTCGATCGCCATGACCACCCTGTCCAGCCTAATCTCCAAGTACTCGATCGACCTGAAAAACGTCGGCAGACTCGAGGTTGGCACAGAAACCATGTTGGACAAGAGCAAGAGTGTCAAATCAGTTCTGATGCAACTTTTCGAAGAGTCTGGAAATTTCAATGTGGAAGGTGTTGATTCGTACAATGCATGCTAGTAAGTTGCAAGATGCGCCACCAGGTCATGGGGAAGTGTCAAAACTGACAGGTGCATCAGCGGTGGCACCAATGCTGTCTTCAACTCGGTCAACTGGATCGAATCATCTGCGTGGGATGGCCGTGATGCCATCGTGGTCGCCGGTGACATTGCTTTATACAAGAAAGGCAACGCCCGCCCAACTGGTGGCGCAGGAGCCGTCGCAATGTTGATTGGTCCCGATGCCCCCATCGCCTTTGAAGCTGGCCTTCGAGGATCTTACATCACCCACGCCTACGACTTTTACAAGCCAGATTTGACAAGCGAATATCCCTATGTCGATGGACACTTTTCGCTCAAGTGCTACACCGAGGCGGTCGACGCGTGCTACAAGGCTTACAATGCTCGCGAGCAGGCCCTGAAATCAAAAACCAATGGCCATGTCAACGGAAACGGAGTTCATGCTGAAGAAGCCGACAAAGCTCCCCTGGACAGGTTCGACTACATGGCGTTCCATGCTCCTACCTGCAAGCTGGTGTCCAAGTCATATGCTCGACTTTTGTACAACGACTTTTTGCAAGACCCTAGCCACCCACAATTCAAGGAGGTCGCTGCCGAATTACGTGATCTGGACTACCAAGCCTCGCTGACCGACAAGAACGTCGAAAAGACATTTATGGCTTTGACAAAGAAGCGCTTTGTCGAACGAGTACAGCCTGCAATCCAGGTCGCCACCATGTGTGGAAACATGTATTGCGGAAGCGTCTACGGCGGACTCGTTGGTTTGATCAGCAACGTGGCACCAAAGCAGCTGCTGGGCAAGAGACTCGGTATCTTCAGCTATGGCAGCGGCCTTGCTAGCTCCATGTTCAGTTTCAAGGTCGTTGGAGACACCAGCGAGTTTGTCGAAAAATTGAACCTGCAAGAAAGACTCGACAACCGCCGTGTTGTTGCACCAGCGGTCTACGACGAGCTGTGCATGCTCCGTGAGAAGGCTCACCTGAAGAAAGATTTCAAGCCAGCCGGTCAGGTCGAAGACCTTGTAGCAGGCACGTACTACTTGACCGAAGTTGATGACATGTTCAGACGCAAGTACGCCATCAAGGCCTGATTTGTCCGCCCAGGAAGTTGAAACATTCCATGAACTCATGGCGCCGCACTCGCGTCATATTCAGCATCCTTTAGCAGCAACTGATGGAAACCTTCGATAAACATGGTTCGAAAGATGGAACGGATGTCAATGCCGCTTAGGTTGATTGCGTCTATGTTGCACCAGACCTGACGTTTCAGGTCGATGGCGTTACGCTTGATTGGCCGCACCTCGAAGATGGCCTTTGTGTCTAATGGAGGAAAGCATCGCAGGAGTTGTTTGGGTTTTCAAAGACGATCAGCAAAGCACTCAATACAAGAACTTGTACATATGGGGCACGTGGTCTGCGGCATTAGAAGATGGAGCCCGGCCACCTTAATGGATTACCAGAAATGATAGAATCAACACGCTCTAAAGATTCCCATTGGCTGTGACCAAGAGATACACTCTGATGCACATCTACTGATGCGAGTGTGCGTTAGCCTCAAGGTTGGTGGTCAGCCAGTAGACGACCAGTTTCGGATGTCGAGTCAGAGACCTGAAACATGGATCAAGATACAGACCATTGTGGCCAGTGGCATACAATGTAATGAGAGAAGTCTGCAGAAACCGGTCAACCTAGATATGCAGGAAGGATGCACTGTTAGTAGAATGCAGGAATAAAGAGTCGTGGGAATGTCGTGTTGATGTCGTGTGAGGCTGCAGATCGCTTAGATGCACCTTCCATGCACCAAGATGAGGAACGCGTCAGAGTGGCGGCATGGTCGTGTTTTCGGGGAAGGAACAACGTGTTGCCTTCGCGAAGTGATGCTGGGCGAATCAAGGGATGAGATCTCCTCAAACAGCCACTTGGACAGCCTGGAGAGCTTCTTACACTTGTCCCAGGCCAACTTATTCCTCGACACGAAATCCCATGGCCATCAAATCTGACTGCGCCACCTCTCGGCAGCCAATGGTTGAAGAAGGATGGCATTCTCGGATTACTGAAACGCAGCTGTTCATGGCCAGCGTCTACTTCCAGATCCCATTGTTCGCGGGTTGATGCATCGCGCTTCGCGTTAACCACTGCCTGGCCAGCAAAGCCCAACATGATCTCTCTCTGCTTTTTGCTGAGACAACCGCTACCGCCTGGCCAACTTCAAATCTCGAAATAGTCGACCAAGCGCCGCCACAGGCCGCCTGGTAAGACACCGTCATCAGGTCTCTTTCAACTTGTTACACGTCTGATGGCCGACTTGGAAATTGTCCCGCGGTATCCTGAAGTCTGAGGCTCCGTCCCTCCTTCCCCGAAATAGGTGCAATCTGTTTCCAACATCTGGCGCGCGTCTCTCGCTCTCACCACCACCAGGACCACCACCACCACGACAGCCACGGTCTCTCCAGACCAACTTCGCGCTCCACGCTCCACGCCACGGTAAGTCGGGTACACACATTCGGTATTTTCATCATCGGTCGGTTGTCGGGGCGTGGCTCCGACGTGTTTGTTTCCACATTGCTCGACCTCATCGTGCCCCACGTTTCAAGTGCGATACAACATGCATGGCAATGTTGGTCGTATGCTCTTCTCTGGTCGCATTCGGCCGCAGACCTCCAGAACATTTATACCTGGTTCCCTTGCACCCCTCGTGCTTTCTCAGCCTTTCATTTCTTCAAGTTGCAAGACTCCAAAGTCATCTTTCTCTCTATTGGCATCTTCTCTTTCCTTTGTTCTCAGACATACAGCCCCAATCCAAGAAGCCGGTCTTCTTGCTACGCAACGCTACGCCATCTACATCTATTGACCAATCAAAAGCAACTTATGTGAGTGTTGTTTATGTTGTTGCCTAGGAGTTGTGTCTGACGCAGAACGCGTAGAATGTCATTGGCATCATACTATTATAGAACTATCACTCCTCCAGAGGGCTTCGCTGCTGGTCGGCACGGCCATACTCGGAATTTGTCCACCTCGTCTTACTGCTCGATCGACAATTCACCCGAGTCACTGATCACAACTAATTCAACCCCCAGTCGTTCCCCGGTTCTCCGCCAACATGGTCCGACGTTGCTCCCCAAGATTCGGAGCCAGGACTCTTCCACTGAGCCACGTCTTGCAAAGGGCCCAGCTTCCCACAAGAGGGGGCTCTCCTCTAGTGGCGCCCATCAGTCACGACCAACCGCGTTCCGTAGCGCCACTGAGCCTATCGAGTGTTTTTCGATGGCATCTCCAGTATCAAACACCGCTTACTCGCGTTCAAACTCGTTGATCCCATCGCCCACCATGGCTTCGGCCCAACTGCGTGTTCCTTCTAACCAACACTCCCGGTCCACATCGGTGTCAAGCGTTGATAGCAATGTCCTCAATCGGTTTGGCTACCCAACCTATCGCAAACTCCCAGTCTATATCTCGCATGGCCAACAAACCCCATCCCCTGATCTGTTTGCGACGACCTGCATGTCCTACCAGAACATGCCTCTTCTCGATCCACCTATGATCAACCTCGAGGGCACTTTCGACATGCCAATCGACCTAGAGTCCATGTCTCGAAATTGCTCAGCGAGCCCTCCCCCGAGGGTCGTCCACGTGCCGACCACCAGTCTATTGACATATCTGACCCAGCCCACACAGCCTATCAATCTGGTGCGTCACCTCACCTTCCAACAAGGTCGTGGCCTAAGCAACCACTTTTGGTGGGATGTTCGCAATGTGCGACCATGGAGCTCGTTCTCACTGTCCACAATGAGTGCGATCCCAGATCTGCTCACCCTGCTGAACTTTCAGCACGAGACCCCATCCCTTCCTTGCGTCCCCGGCAATTCTACGACAGCAACACCTGGCTCTGAGGTCGATCTTGCCAACCTAGTGTCCAAGATTTACTTCCCCAAGATCAACGCTGCCACAAGATTGTCCTTGGGCAAGAATGCCATCTCGTTGTACATGGCCCCGACTCCGACAGGATCTGGGCTGAGTTCAAATTCATCAAACATCCCCACATTCCTCGCCAATTATACTAGTGACAATGACCGTACTTTGTCTGGCCTTCCCAGAGGTCGTGTCGTCGGTATTGTCAGATCTTTCGATCGCTGGAACACGGGCATGAGGCGTGAGGGGCCCGCGCGCAAGGTAGAATATCTTCGGACGCTGGCACATCTGCAGAAATGCATGCGCGATCACAGCTGCCGGTATGGATTCATCATTACTGAGATTGAACTTGTGTGCGTCCGGGCTGGTTGTGACGAGCGAGGCAACCCTTATTTTGGTTTTGTCGAAGTTTCTGAGGCTGTTGAGACCAAGACTTTTGCTCGAAACGACGACATGACCATTGCAAGGACAGGTGGCTCAGTCCAGATGACCGTCACTTTGGCACTCTACTATCTTCTGATGCTGGCAAAGTCTACTCCGCTACCTGGTCAACCTTCGAGTTTCATGGACGTAGGTGGTTCAGGAGCGATGACGAGATCCAGGGTCTGGCCAGGTAGGACCAGTGTGATTGACTTGAGTCTCGATGAAGATGGCGACGTCGAGGAACTAGGCAAGGATGGAAAGGACAAATGGATCCCTGAGCCGCAAATGGGCGAGAAGCGCGAGGCTAGAACCGTCCGTGGATGGGTATGGCCAAGTGACCCATGGCATAAAAGGGAGGGCGAAAGAGGAGAACGTGCGGCTGGTGCTCGGGGAGGTAGGCGAGGTTGATGTTCTGGAGCCGAGGGCAAGGAACAGGTAGAATTTGCGCCATGACGCCGTCCTGGAGATGTGCTCATTATTACGCAAGAAGATATGACATTTAGGCTACAGGTCAAAACAGAAAATGGTAATATTGATATGACATTGGTTTGTTATAAAAGAAAACAACTCTGTTCAGCAGCCCGGACAATACACGTAGATGGGGAGAACCTAGATTGACAATCGGTCAGCATGATTTGATCCAAGAAAACATCTGGTTATCTAAATCAAGATTGAAAGAGCTCCTCATACTGTTGAGCTTGAAAATTTTTATACTCAGCGACGGAGGAGTTTGACAGCTCCAGGTTCCGCCTCATCAGTTATCGTTTGTATGGAAAAATCCTCGGACGCGAAAACATTTTGCTGGTTTGTAGGGAGTTGAGGGAAGGGAGGTTGCTTACTCTTTGAAAGGACCTGGAAGTGCATATGTTATCCAGAAATGAGCATGCATCCAGGAGGAGAGCTCGAACGGAGGTGGTTGAACAAAGAGGAACAACAGTCCAAGAAATGTATCATCGACGAAAATGAGGACGAAGATGAAAGTGAAACATAGTGGTAAATAGCTTGGCAGTCATCAGCACACGTGACTGGACAATTAGTGGATTTGGGCGCAGGTTGTTTGTGTAGCCATCGGGCGGTGATGATTCAACTGCACCACTGCCCCTCCAAACTTGCGTCTCTTTTGCGACCTATCTACCAGGACGAGGGGAAAAAGTTGCCGCACCGTTTCATTCTCGCTGTTCCGACATACGAATCTTTCTCATTGACGTTCTCGCGTGGTTTGCGACCTAAAGTGCTCATCCCTCCAAACAGGCGAGAACGCACGCAGCGACTCGATCAAGATGGGAGGTGGGTGTTGATCCCCAGCAGACGCAGACACACCCGTTGCCTACACAGGGCTGAGCGTCCGTCTACAACAAAATTGGAAATACATGGCTGACACAAGTTTGAACAGACTTTCAAAGCATCGCTCGTATGTTTCCGGACCCCTGGCAAATCGACATGACCGACTGACTGACACACGCGGGTCAGAACAATTCGTTGATTTCTACTACAAGACCTTCGATTCCGATCGGACTCAATTGGCTGCTCTTTACGTATGAGTTAATGTTGCAAAACAAGGAGATATTGATCGCTGATCGACAAACCACAGAGACCTAACTCGATGTTGACCTTTGAGAAAGAGCCATTTATGGGAACAGAAAACGTCTTGGAGAAGCTCACTGTGCGTCGCGACACAGCACATGTTTTTTGTACCTGGAGATGGGCAGGGCTGATGACAGGAACAGGGTCTTCCCTTTCAGAAAGTGCAGCACCGAGTCGACACAGTCGACGCGCAGCCATCGAATGAATCCGGCGGCATCTTGGTGTTGGTGACTGGAGCATTAATGGTCAGTATAGGATTAGATCTACACCACTGCATTTGACTCGGTGGGCCATGGAAGGACGAATACTAATAACGGATGTTGCACGCAGGTCGACGATCAGCAACAGCCGATGAGCTACGTTCAGACATTCAATCTGCTCCAAGACTCTGGAAGTTACTATGTTCAGAACGATGTCTTTAGATGTATGGCCACTCTATCTCCCTGACCTTGAGTTTTGACTAATCACATGCAATAGTGGTCTATGCAGCAGGCTAGATTATCTTCAAGACTGGCAGCTATCTGGGCAGTGGAGCTAGGAGGCTATGGCAAGATCGCATAGCCCAGGTGATGAGTGCATAGCTGAAGGTGCAAATTTCCAAATCATGCAATGCCCGTCAATGGCAGTGAGCAATGATGAGGCGATGTTGAAGGGCTACCAGCCACGACAAGCACGCCGAATGAGCCCAAGACCGGAGAGAGAGAAATGATCAATGACATAACAAATACTGTTTGTTGTAGAAGAAATTGTTGCCTATAGTAAGCCGGAGGAGAGGGACGGCGTGGCTGATTGCATACTATCTGCTTACCCACCTGAAGTCCTTTCCACTGTACATAAGGTACGCAAGCATTACCACTTTCAGCTCCAGGCTCCTAGGTATCTCTGCCTGCCAATCCCCCAATCAGGTTGAGATCATAGATCTTCGAAATGCGTGCAATAAGGTTTGTTCTCACGAGGCCGTAGAAATGGGCGGTGCCTAAAAATTTTCGACTCACCGAGTGGTATGATATGATGGGTGGATGGGTAACCAAAATGTTAATGGCCGAGCGCATCAGCGAGAAAGCTCGCGTAGGAACAGGAACGCGTGGCGTGGCACGGATGGGAAAGCAACTTCTGCGCCATAGAATGACATAATGGGGACACCCAAGTGACTAGGCTGCTATTATTCTTTCATTTGTTCATAAAGTGGAATTCTGCCTGGAGGAGGTTCGTTGGGTCTAGAGTCTGAAGTGAAGCAATTTGCTGTCTTTATATGCAAGATGAATTTATATGATCCCACTTCGGACTTTTATTGCGCATCCATCCCAAAAGGAATCAACAGTCTTTAAGTTAGCCCTGACAAGTTTTTAATAGGCACTAAGGAAGCATTGGGCGACGCCGATATTAGAGCCCCGAATCCCAAAAGACCCTTAGAAACCCTTTACGGACCCCTGTTGGGGAACCCAGAGTTCCAACTAAGGTTAGGCCGAACACCTTTTTTATTAACAGAGTGTGTCCACTTGTGCCTGTACGTTCTTGCACTACGCCGCCAGCCAACAAGAGAAAGGAAAGCAGAGCGAGGGATCATCTGCCACTTGCACTGTCTAGTCTGTCAGAACCATCTCAGGCCAAACCTGTCATCAACGACTTCTTTGATTAAGACCACTCACTACACCTTCACCCCTTATTATTCAAAAACCAAACGACTCAAAACACGACATAGTCTACCTAGTCATTCGATTCATCGCCTGAACTCCGGCTTCTTAGTCTTCAATACCATCGCACGTACCTGTACCTCATACCGCGTTGTATCCATTCCGGCGCAGTTTAAACAACACCCCAACTTGGGCGTCCCAAACATCTGTCCTTTTCCACCACCTCCACCTCCACCACCCTCCTGCTCAGCGTTGGAAACGACGCGACAACTTCAAAAATGACGATTGCCGATGAATTCAGACAGCGCAATTTCAGTAAGTTCTTAACTTCGGAGCTTTCCTTGATATCTGGAATCTGACCGTTGTTGCAGGTATCTACGGGCAATGGTAAGCACCCATCAACATTCCGTCGTCAACCCAACCGTCCTCGACCTATGTCCTTGGCCTTGCAGTTCGCCAATTCCGCTTGCCCAAACGAACAGGGTCCCGATCTCTCTTGTAGAGATTACAGATCAACGTCAACCACCAACCTTTCACGCACTCGCGAACCAGAACAGATAACTAACGTTGCTCAATAGGCTCGGAGTGCTCTGCATTATCCTAGGAATCGCTTTAGGCATTGCCAACATCTTCCATTTCAACCTGTTGATTCTGTTTAGCGTCATCCTACTGTTGGTGTCTCCCCATCCCCGTCCAGCCAGATAAGCTGACAGCTACGTCAAGTGTGTCGTCCTTTGTCTTGATATTCATCGAGATTCCACTCCTCCTCCGAATATGCCCTACGTCGTCCAAGTTTGATGCGTTTATTCGCCGCTTCACCACAAACTACATGAGAGCGGCAATCTACGGTATTATGGCTGTGGTCCAATACTTGAGCATCATTGTCGACACCAGCAGTTTGATCGCCGCAGCCGTTGTCCTGACACTGGCTGCAGCTTGCTATGCCTTGGCCGGATTGAAGCAGCAAGACTTTGTCGGAAGCAAAACACTAGGTGGACAAGGTGTTGCACAGATGATTGTGTAAAGTTTGATATCCCCCTCTGCGACAGCCAGCACCGAACCTTGCAACCCGGGGGACAAAAAATCCCAGCCAAGAAGGTGTTTCGCTTGGGACATCAGATCCCTCGACTGAGTTGCCCCCCGCGCTGGGCCTGAGCTGGAGTTATGATGTTACCAATACCAAGGCGTTTTAAGGAAAGAAAAGTAACGAGGAGAAGAACTGTCTGGGGATGCGATGGCCGAAAGGACACAAAACTTTTGTATGCCTGTCTGTGACATGTGATCATGGTCATGAGACCGGCGACATTGAATGAGATTCTACGCTAGCAGCAGGACGAACCATGATATAATTGATCATGGATGTGGTCTCTTCAAGGGGCTCATTGAGAGAAAAACTATTTCCAAGCTTATTAGTACTGTGTTCTCACTACCAACATGAGACAAAGCACGACATGTAATTATTGTATCAAGGGAAGTGCAAGATTTTGGAGTATGACGTATATGTTAGTAGAGCTGTGAAGACATGTCGAGCGAAGCCCAGGGCAAGTAGTAGGAGTATTGAAAGCCTGTCTAAAACAATCGTTGCGAGAACAGACGGTCCGTCATCTCTCAGATTTAAGACGGAGGGCATTCTGGATGTGGCAGACATCGATGTGAGCCTTGGTTGTGTCAGCACAAGATTGAGACCGCGTCCCCATCTTGCCTGGTTCCTCCGATGAGTAAAATGGGTAAGGTATCAAGATGACGGAGTTTATCTGTCAAGGTGTAAGAGAATCGAGGTGTCTTCAACGCGAGAACGAGCACAGAGCTCGGTGGCATGAGAAATTGACAAGAAGAACAGCCCCGGGGCGGAACTTTCAACTTAGGCGCTGTTCTGAAGCCTGGAGGCGATTATTTCCAGCATCTTGGTGCCTATTTCTGACCGTGGAGATGACTGATCTGACAAGAAATCATCGCGGAGCTATTAGAGCTACTTTTGTTGATATCGTGGAAAGTGCCTTTATAACAAAATAGTCTCAGCCTCGAAGGATGAGATGCGATGCATGTGCTCTCAGGCTGGCCAGACCTCTGAGAAGGTTTCTGAGGCTTCTTGGCTACTAGAATCTGGGGTGAGATGGTCTAGCCCAGTTCCACAGTCCAGAGAGGGCCGAGGGGCATGCTTGCCAAGGCCGACTGCAATTCTACTGCCATTTACTCGAGATTTGATGAGACTCAATGCTGACAGACAAGAGAGGTAGAGAGTGTGTGCGCCCGAAACATGAACGGACAACGACAGGTCTATTTGGGTACAGCATGATGGAATCTGTGGTCGTGGTTTGCCACTATTGTGGCTGATCACAGTGATCATCCAAAACCTGGTTAAGCGCTCACGGCGTAAGGACACATTCTCTTGGATCATCACCGTATGTATCGTACGAGTAGGCACACTGGCACTAACTTGGCACCAGAGGATTATGCTGAAAAGGGCTGAGGTGGAGGGTAGACAGGACAAGCTACAAGCCATAGGCTCTTGGTTAGCCTACAGCAGTCTCGTCCCTAGCCCATGAGTACCTTAGGTAGCGTGAGTAGGTACTTTGCGAATGGTACAGGGTCTGTGTTCCAAGTCATGCTGACATGCAGCACAAGGACGTGGTCAGTTGTTCCATCTCCTTATGGGCAGAGGTTGTTCATGGCAGGAACCATTGGTTCAGACTCGGGAAAGAACATACCCAAGGTAAGGTAGGAGGTGTGCTCCTTGAACGCTGTAATAACAAAATAAATAAAGACCATAATAAGATGAAAACTTGCTCCTCTTCTTCCTTCACGCCTGATCCTGGTCGAGTAACAAGGCTGTTTCATGGGCCTCAGCTCCCCTCGATGCTCACTCTCCTCTCATTTCTTACCTACTCCGTAGGCCCTAACCTCCATTCCTTCTTTCGGCGTTGCTTCGACGCCATGTCAGCCCCCAAACGCTTATCTGCTCCCGTCCATCTCTCGCCGAATATTGTCCACTCACCAGTCAATATCCGCAGTCGCTCGCCGCCACTAATAATAATCCTCCCCGCTCTACCCTAGCTGGAAGTCTCGTTGATGCGGCTGATGAGCCACTGTCCTAAGAATGACATCCCTGTTGCCCTTCCACCTCTTACACTCGCTCCAGCCTCATCCAGAGCCAGAGCTACGGTGGCCTAAATCCAGGGCTGCAAAATGGCTAGTTTCGAATCTGGTACTCCGTAGTCCTTTGTCTGTGTTGCCAACGTCCATCATCACCTCATCTCCATCAACGATTCCCACCCATGTCAACATGAAATAACCTCTCCGCCAAAGCCATGTCGTTGTCTGTAGTCAACATATCATGAACGACAAAGAAACCAGTGTCTACCTGGACGTACCTGTGACAGAGTCAGAGCGGACCCGAGCTAGACAACAGGAACAAATCCGTCAGCGCCTCGAACTTGACAACGCCGACGCTTCTGATCGCCTCCTACCAGAACCACGATACATAGATGATTCTTCGTCTTCCGCCAACAATGTCCCTCTCAGATTTCCTTCAATTCATACCGCATCCGAAGTAAGGCAGCAGTCACCGTCCATTCAACCACCCAGACCAATTCAGCCCGCCCCCTGTCCCGTACACGGTCACCAGCGTTCATCGATTCCTCCAATTTACGAGGAAGATGAACCAGAGGCCACTACTCTTCGAGATCTGCCCAGTCGCTTCAGCAACGACGACGAAGGACTTCTCCTGCCCGCCGCTGGCCCTGTGCCTCCATTATGGAGCCCCATTTGGTTACGAAAATGGTTTCTCGCCATCTTTAGTCTAGTCTTCACCCTCTTCTTCATCGCCCTCATTCTGCTCTGGTATTACGATCGAGAAAACGATGGCTTTGCCGTCACAGAGGGAACCAGTCACTATGCATGGGCCTATGCCCCCACCGTCATTGTCGTGTTTGTCGTCGCTGCTTGGAGAATGGTCGATCATCATGCCAAGTTGGCCATGCCTTTTGATGCCCTTCAAGATGGCCCCGTCAAAGCCTCCGAAAGTCTACTCGTCGACTACATCTCATCCTTTCAACTGGTTTCATTGGTCCAAGCCGCAAGAAATGCTCATCTGGCAGTCATCACCTCTGTCACCGGTTTTGTCTTACTAAAAATAATCACCGTCTTTTCAACCGGCTTGCTTGTTCTCCTCCCCACCGCCATGAGGCTTTCCGATGTCACAATCAATACCTTACCGTTCGATGCCGCATCGTTCGACCCGGCCGTCGATCTGGATCCTGCAACCTTTTCATCTTTTCCCGTGTATGCTTATTATGGGACTTTAGTACAAGGAGTCCCCCTGGACAATGGTCTTACTCTCGATCTTGCCTACAGCACTGTTACTTTGGATACCGAGTCTCCTCTGCCAGATGGTGCCACCATAGAAGCCAAGGTTGATGCCTTTGTGCCCACTTTTGAATGCAAAGAGTTAGATCTCACGGTCGATAGCCCCAGGGTCGTTGATGATTCAAATGCTGCGGAAGCCTTGGCGGATTCTGCCAATATCTCTCTAACAATCAAGGCTGGTGACGCTTGCAGTGGCGCTTCAAGCGTCCAAGTTCCAGCCGACGACCCTTATACCGAAATTACCCCCGATCGCCAAGTTCTAGGAACTCTTCAGGAGATATATTGCGGATCGCCAAATGCGTCTGAATCTGACTCTGCCGGGCCTGTGGGTATCTTGTTCACAGCCACCGATATTACCTACCAGCAATCTCTCTTTGACAACGCAACGGATCTCGCAGGAGGTACATTCACAATTGCCGGCAATGTTTCGAGGACCCTCAATACCATCACCAACATCTTCTGCACAGCCTCTTACACCATTACCCAAGTCAAGATTACCCACGACACCCGACTGGCGGACAGCAGTCAAGCCATCACGATTGAATCCGTCGGCGATGCAAGCAACACTACACTGCCTAAGCTATCGGATTGGAATTTGACCAGTATCTACACTCGATCTTCCGTTGCAGCCCAGGCACTCTTTGGCGACACTATCAACCAAGATACCATCTCGGATTCTAGTGCCATGTTCCAATTGATGGCTCTGGCCCAGGGTAGTGACAATATTGATGTGTTGTTGAATCCGGCTCAATTGATGACGGCCGCTGAGCAAACATACAAGGGGATCATCTCCCAATACGCGCACCAGAATTTGAGGGCAACTAGCACTTCTCCCGCAGAGGATGATAAAGTGTCCGTGAATACACCTAGATTACGCGTCAATGACGTTTCGGTCTGGACGATGGGACCACTCTCTGCTGTGTTGGCATTACTGGCGATTACGCTCATCTTCATCGCTCCTCGGCACGTCGTTCCACGAGATCCAAGCTCCATTGCAAGTATTGCGACCATTCTCAGCAGAAGCGTCGAGTTAAACCGCATTCTGAGAAGGAGAGGACCTCCTAATCTTAAGAACCAAAAGCTCGCCCTATCTGGCTATGAATTTGGATCAGCTATCGCGACCTCGGACTCGGGCAGGGCGAGCTACAAAATCGTGACCTCTGAAGGAGTTTCCGACGAGCCCGACAGTCCTTCTGAACCATTGAAGTGGTGGCTTCCAGTTTCAGCCACCATCCCATTCTTGGTCATAACCCTGATCATCCCGGTGGTCCTTGTGATCGTGTTGGAAGTTCTTCAACGCTCGTCCAACAAGAACAATGGTCTATTCTCGGTTGCCGATGACAAGTGGACAGAGGTTTACAGCCATTACATTCCGAGTCTGGTCATGTTGATCATGGCATCGCTCATCAACATGCTCGACTTTAACGTGGCTTTGTTCGCTCCTTGGAGTAATCTTGCGAGGGGGAATGCTATCAGCAAACGGTCTGTTCTCAACAATCTTCTTGGTCGATCGCCTCCCGCGGCGTTTCTCCAGGCCTTCAAGACTCGAAACTTTGGCGCTGTCATGAGTATATTGGCCGCAACTTTGGCTTCGATCTTGGCAGTGATCGCATCTGGGCTCTACACCGTTGAGCACTTTACTGAAGACGGGCCAAGTTTGACTTTGAGAGTGACCGACAGCTTTGGCCTCACTTGGGACGACAGTTTCACCACAGATAAAGGGGCAGCTGCCATGGTGGATATGATCATGCACAAAAACATGCAATACCCTCACTTCACTTATGAAGGCCTTGCCCTTCCCAGCCTCTTGCTCGATAACTCTGAAATAGGCACCAACTTTCAAGATGTCATTGGTGGATCCTACAGCGAAAAGTTAGAAGTACTTCGTGGCAACTTGAGATGCGAAATCCTGGATGAGGATTCTTTCGACCTGTCCACGGAAGACGCCGCAGATTCAGCATACCCCACGGATATGGCCTTTGTGACTGTCAATGCGCCGCTACCAGAATCATGCCACTTGGGAGGTAGTAGTGGTGACGACTCTGTCGTGACGTATGAGAATAACTTTGCGCTCCTTGCCGATGGACAGGAAACCTTTGCTGGGGCACAACTTGATCTTCTCTTTGGTGAGAATGCCACCATCTATGGAAATTTTGGCGAAGATCGCGGCCAGTACATTGGGGATAACCCGCCCGTCGGCTGTCCGAGCCTTGCGTTCACCTTCGGCAAATTTGAACTAGGAAGCGACGACAAATCCCAAGTGACGACCATGATCTGCTATCAGGAAATCCACAAATTGGAGGCGAATGTAACCATGAAATGGAATAGTACCATGCTTGACCCAGAGCATCCTCCCGTCGTCGACAATGGAAGTGTCGAAGTCATGGAAAATCCTGCCAATTCAAGTGGAGTCGAGTCGTTTGATTTTCGCATTCAAAATAACCTCGCCGAAGAGATGACGTTGTTTAGCGGAGGCAATGGAACCCCAGCATCGAACCCTAGCGCCGTTTCCACAGTCGACATCTACTTCCAGGCGATTATCGATGGCCCCAACGGACATGATCCAGCGAGCCTCGTTGGAAAAGACAATCAGCAAGCGCTCGAGGACGCCATTAATGAGTTTTATCAAATGTACATGGCACAGGTCATCTCTGCCAACATGCGCGTACCGGAGACCAATCAGGGAAGGCGTCTTTCCCGTCGACAGAGCTCCAACACCATCGACGCCACTTCGAGCGTTGTGCATACTCGGCTTGTGCAACACAAACTCAGCAAAATTGTGCTGCAGGTACTCCTATGTGTGATGACCGGCCTGGCCGCGGCATCATGGCTGACCACCAAATTCCGACGTGTCCTTCCTTGCAACCCATGTTCGCTTGCCGGCACAATGTCACTTCTGGCAGGTAGTGACCTTTGCTACGCCGAGGATGAAGGCATATGTGAATGCTGCGGCAAAACCCGCCGACGCAGTTTCGGCCTGGAAGCATCCAGTCGACCTCAGAGTATTCACGTGCGACCTGATGAAGACGTGCTTGAAGAGGAACAGGACGAACGTCAACAATTAATCCCGGCGGGAGCGGAATGGATGCGGCAGGATCAATTCTCCGTCATATTTGGTGGGAAGAGATACAGTACAGGATGGTGGCGCGAGCGGGCGGGAATTGGCAAGAGGAGAAGATTTGGGGTTGATGTTGGCGAGAGGGCCGACGGCGCCGACGATCAAGATTGGGAATTAGGACCACGCAAGCCTGAAGGTTCTGGGTTTGAGGGATTCATGATGAGGGGAGGAGATCGGCAAGGAAGAGGCGAGTATCAAAGTCTGGGCGCACATGGACGAAGACCAAGTGCGACAAGTCCAGATCCTGGGTACATGAGGGATGGAAACTCCGGGTTTGAGACGAATCGGCCACCAATTGGACCTGGTGGCGGAGGCCCCGGACCTGCGACGCTGGCACGGAGAAGTACTTCAATCATGGGAGGAGAAGCGTAGGTGTTTCGCTGCATTGGCCTCGGGCCACTTCGGTTTGTCATCGCTAGCTATATACCACTCTGTTACCAAACAAGTTTGAAATTGTAGACACAGGCAAAATAAGATCATGAGGGAATCGCCCAGACACCTTTTTGAGTCATGACTCCAACATTCATATCCCTCTAAGCCCTTGTGATCAGACCCAGTTGGGTGTTGAGCCGTTGGCCTCGTTGGTATTCGTAATCAATATGTGGCCGCCAGTCTCATGACTAGGTAATCGCCACTGTTGATTGCCTCGTATTTCTTGCCCGTTTCCTCGTAGGTGCCGGGCAAGGCTTCGATGAGGCGATCAAAGTTGGGGTTGCAGAAATAGGCAATACTGTAGCGAGCCGGGGAGACGGCGTCTGGGTCTGAGTCCTCGACGTCTTCAGGCTTGGGTGGAGGCTGGATGACACGGTGGTTGGTGCTGCGGATAGTGTCGTTGCTCCAGCGGCTGAGTAGGTCACCGGCATTGACGACAATGGTGCCGGGGATTGGGGTAGCGCGGACCCAAGTGCCCTTGGGCGACTTGACCTCCAGGCCGCCAACAGAGTCCTGGAAGAGTAGGGTGATGCTGCCGTAGTCCGAGTGCTCGCCAGCTCGCACCTGACCGGGGTTCTGCTTCCAGATGCTCTTCTTGACTGGTGGGTAGTGCAGCAGCCGTAATGTGTTGTCACCGTCATCCGAGAAGGAGTCGAAGAAATACTCGTCAAGGCCCATGCCCAACGCGATAGCCCGCATCACGTTCATGTTCAGGCCCTGCAGCGTCTGGAAGAACTTTTGCATGTCTTGCCGGAACACGCTGCCAGACTTGTCGGTGGCATCGTCGAATCGGTCAGGCCACTGGTTTGGAAATCCTTTGACGCCCTCACGTCCAATCTCCAGTGACTCCTTGAGATCCGGGTTGGAGGCTCTCAGGCGCGCAATCTCCTCTGGATCGCTTGACTGGGTCACCTTTTCTCGACCTGAAGCGACGTAGCCACGATTGGCATCGGGGGTCGTCCAGCCCAAGGCGTCCTTCTGCTCCTGCGACCGTGCGAAGAATTTGGCTGACTCGGAGAAGGCGTGGGCCACTTCTTCTGTGGTCACCCCATGGTTCTGCAGGTAGAGAAAGCCTGAGGTCTTGAAGGCATGCAGGATTTGGTTGGCAACGGTTCTTTTGGTCTCCGCATTACCGTGTAGATATGCGCCAAAGTCGATGAGAGGTATCACCAAGTCATCTTGCTCAACCCCGGTCTGAGCGGTTGGCCCTTGGAGGGATCCCATCTCTTCTATCTGTCCTGAATCTGGAAGTAGTGTTGAGGGGGGGCAGTATGTGTGCGCAGCCTAGGTTTCGTCGTTGTTAGAGCCTGTGACAGAACCTTGGATGTTCAAGAGGCGAATTCAGGTAGATAGGTAGATCACAACTGAAGCCAAAAGGAGTGAATTTGTACGACAGAGGCGACCTGATGTTGAAGTATATCAATGATCAGAGGGTTCAAAGTCAGGTGGGGACAGGATCTTAGAAACTATTGCTCCAGGTATTAGCATTAATATTACTGGTATTGTCAGGTGAGGTGGGTTACTGTACGATGGAAGCGATCGATGGTGGTCCATGTACGAACGAGTGCCACCTTGAACTGTTTGGATTCTCTGTACGGCACTTGGGAATGGTACAGCGGGTCGACGATAAGGATGAGAATTGACGAATTGAGGGGAATTTGAAGCCTGCATGAGATTCATTCATAGGGCGATACGGGCAACTACGATCTATGGCGGGGCAGATGGAACCACGATAGCGCCTGCCATGTTGTGCCTGACTTTGATAAATTGATAATGGCAAGTGCAATTGAGTAGGAGCGGAGGTGACCGCTCTTTGGACCTGAGAGGAAGGAGTAGGGAGCCCGAGGGGCCCCTCGGCCTTAAAGCAAACACCCCCTCGGCCCTGGAGATGCAGCCTCCAAAGTACCAAAGTACCAAAGTACCAAGGAAGACCAAGGACAAGTCCACTCAACAGAGGCACTCATCAAGTACCCATCTAACGGGACAGGGTTGCATTTGTTCTCTCATTACTTCTGTGGGGGGACCACCTGGGCACCCAAAGATCATGATTAGATAGATACCTATCGTACCACACACACACTATGTGCCACCTGTTATCCGATAGCAAAAAACCAGATTCTATCAGTACACAATCACAGAGATAGTCAACAGATCTGGCCACTATCACTTATCGGAAATCTCATATCAAAGCACTTTTCATCTTCAATATAAACAAAACTTGACCCCGTGCTCCCCGCAAACTGCCTGTGGCGCCACCACAAGAACCAAGCATTCTAGTACGAGTACATCCTTCCTTTCCCATTCCAACTTCCATACCACACGTGAGTTGGCCTGTCGAAGTCCACGTCCCACGTCCATCCACGTGTCAACCACCAGCAACATGTCGTCGACTTCAACCTCACCCATCGTCGACATCCATACTCACATGTACCCTCCAAGCTACATCTCACTTCTATCGAAAAGAACCACCGTGCCATACATCTATCAACCATCCGACCCCACTGCCGACCCCCGCTTGATCATCCTAGAATCTGACGATGATCCCTCGAAACCCAAAGAGTCACGTGGTCGCCCTGTCGACAGCACATACTCATCCTTTGACAAGAAGCGGGAGTTCATGTCGATCCATGGCATCTCATGTAGTGTCATCTCACTAGCCAACCCATGGCTTGATTTCTTGGATCCAGAGATTGCTCTGTCCACTGCGGTCGCTATCAACGACGACCTGGAAAACGAGTGCGCGAAGAACAACTCATCTTCAGAGCACCAGGGATTGAAGCTCTACGCCTTTGGTACTTTGCCGCTGTCGGCCCCGGCAAAGGATATCGTCTCCGAGATTCATCGTCTCAAGTTCCTTCCTCACATGAAGGGAGTCATCATGGGCACCACGGGCTTGGGTCAAGGTCTTGATGATCCCGCCCTCAACGATGTCTATGCCGCCCTGGCTTCCACGGGGACAATTGTGTTTTTACATCCTCACTACGGCCTCCCGGCTGAAGCTTTTGGCGGGCCTTCGGTCGTCTCCAAGACCGGTCACGTCCTTCCTCTGGCCTTGGGCTTCCCCCTTGAGACCACCATCGCCGTCTCGAGAATGTATCTGGCCGGCGTCTGGGACCAACACCCCAAGCTCGAGTTCTTGCTCGCCCATTCCGGCGGCACCCTGCCTTTCCTCGCCGGCCGCCTCGAATCTTGTGTTGCTCACGAGCGAGAGTTTATTGCCAACGGTGGCAAAACCCAAGGCCCTGAGCGATCCATCTGGGATGTCCTCCAAAACAACATCTACCTGGATGCTGTCATTTACGGCAAGCCTGGCTTAAAGGCCGCTATAGAGGCTGCCGGATCTGTCGACAGAGTCATGTTTGGTACCGATCATCCATTTTTCCCTCCCCTTGGTGAAGAGGGCGGTAAGTGGCTGAGCGTTGAGAGCAACAAAACCGTCATCAACGGAGCCCTATCCCAGGATGACCAATCGATCAAAAAGATACTTGGAGGAAACGCTGTAAGAGTACTAGGGCTCGAATTATAATAGTTTCACCAAATAAAGTGCTCGTCACGAATTTGACCACATGTCTGAACCTTTGACGCACACATGTTCAACCCTTTGCCATTTGGCGACAGGACAAAATGTCCCAACCGAGGTATTCCCAAAGCTGTCCAACAAACCAGTCATCCGCCTCTTCTTCATGTTGCTCAACCGTTGCCACTCGAGTCTTCTCATCGTCTGACTCGTCTGACTCCTCTTCAAATCTTCTCAAGGCACCCTCAGCAAACGTGTCATCATCCTCACCAAACACTCCGCGGAGTAACGTTTTTTGAAGCGCCTCCTTCAATACGACCAGTAGCTGGACGTTGTTCTTGGCCGCCTTTCCTCCCGGCAGGAACCATTGAATACAATCTTTGGGCATCGTCGTCGTTCTTTTCTGTGCGACGTCGACCGCGGTTCGTAAAAGCGAAATCAGATATGGTCCCTCCACCCTTGCAGCACCTTTAGCATCATCAGCATCGAGATGGGCCACATGCAAAAGTCCAACTGGAGGGCAAATCCCATCTTGGTCTCCTGTGGTAGACTCGTCGCCTCCAAAGACAAGCAAGGCCAATGAAGACCCTATATGATCGAGTAGTGCAGATAAAAGCCCTTCAAGAAGTTGACATTGCGGCTTCTTGCTAACATCCAGAGCGGTGAACATGATGGTCAACACATCCAGCACGTGTTCTGTGTCCGCCTGCATCTTCTCATCCATGTGATTGATTGCCGAGCCCTTTTGAGCTCCTGGACCCCTTTTTTGGCTCGATGAAGCACCTCTGCTGTTTCTCTTGCGCAGGTCAAACCGATCCAAGGCAAGTTTGTGTAATTGTCCAAGCAAAGTTTGGAAGCTTGCAACCAGGTCGATGACGCCAACACACGGCTGCAGATCATCGTCACCTAACATGGCATATTGCATCACTCGCAGGGCAAAAGGATAAATGCGCTCAAAGAGAGCACATATCTCCCCGGTACGTGCATGGATAGGGAGACGGGATTCTCGAGGCGGAGGCTTGTGGTTGAAACTGGCAGAGAGACCACTAGAAAGGCTTTTAAATGATGCTGTGATTTGGGATCGATCTGGATGGTCGGCACGGAGAGCGCTATTGAGGGAATAAATTGCACGGATGAGTAGTTGACTGGCTAGGGACATTGAGTGAGAGGGTGTGTGAGTTCTTGCATAAATGACAACATACCAGAAGGGCTGCTATTTTGAATTTCATCTACGATGTCTCGTCGTAGACCAGAAAGGGGTTTAACCTCGCTGGGCCGGGAATGCTTTGTTGTGGTGGAGGGTTGAGATACAGTGGTCTTTCTCTTTCTGGTCGTAGGCGTCGCTGACCTATTTCGATGGTGGCTGAAGTCAGGAGCATTTCTGATAGAATTGAGATCGTCCAAAACCTCAAGTCTCCGTGTCTCCGATTTCTCATAGGCTTTCTTCCAAAAAACGCTGAGGTTGATGTCATGGGTGAATGGACTTTCGTCAACTATGGTAGGGATAACCGCTTGGTGAAGCAAAGACAGGTATTCTGGGTTTATTTAGCAACCATAGTCCTGCTTGCTTCTCAGAGAACACTGACCTTCAATTGTGAGTTCTCTAGGCTTTGATTTGTTAATGGCCACGGCCAGTGCAAGATGCATGAGGCTTGGAGAGGAAAGAGTTACATGCTCGTTGAGACCGTTTCTAGACATGTCGCAGCAGTTCGGTTGCCACCACCCAAGCAAGGTGAGGTGAGTGCAAACCCTGGTGAAAATGGGAAGATGCCCATCGTAATGAATTCCTGGAAGGCGTTGGGTTGAAGTATATAACAGGGAAGGAAGGAACTGATTCTAAGGAGAATGCTCCTTCCCCTGTTGTAAAGAATGAACTAGCTAATTCTCCAGAGGTTCATTCTTCAAGATTCGAAGATGTGCATGCTTGTGAATCGCACTCAATGCGACTTCTAGTTTTCAATAATGTATGTGAAAATGGGACGAAGTCATTGTCTATCAATGATAAGAAATCAGAAAAATATAATGTACCTCAGACTATCCTGCAGGTACATACCTCCAATGTTGAGAACATAAACCATCTGACCAACACCTAAACCCTGCAGGTAATTCCTTCCCTTCTTGCATTAATACACCTAAGAAGATGAAGATGTAATAGCATCATCACACAGTCAAGTGACAAGCCCCAGTTGCCAGACTTGGTGTATTTGTTGCATGTTGTGTCTAAATTCTTCGCCGTTGTACGGTGGTTCATATCTCAAACCAGGAGGCAGATCTCGTCCAAAACGCCCTTTTGTAGATCTGCAACGTCATCTGTCTGCAACAAATCAGTGATTCGAACGCTACAGCGTCGTAGCCCGCCATCATGGCGCCTGCGAACGAAGTAGACATGTCTATCGACTACTATGAACTGTTGGCTATTCCAGCAAACGCCAGCGAGTCGGAAATCCGACGGGCCTATCGAAAAACCTCGCTCCTCTACCATCCTGACAAGGTTAAACCAACGCCAGAAAATCTTGACAAATTTCAGCTACTACAAACTGCTATAAACATCCTAACAGACTCTGCCGAAAAAGCTAAATATGACCAAAACAGAGAGGCAAAACAGCGGCGCAAGGCCGAAAATGCTGCCCTCGAATCTCGACGGAGGACCATGAAGGAGGATCTGGAAAGAAGAGAAAAAGACGGTGGCGGCCTCGGATTCATACCTAGCGTTAATGGGCAAAAGAGAACTTGGAGTGACCGCGAGTTGGAAATCAAAAGGATTGCGGAAGAGAACCGTAAGCGAAGAGAAGACGCAGTCAAAGCAAAAACACAAGAGGCGCAAACCCAGGCACAAGCGGAAGAAAAACCTACAGAATCCCTTGAGCGAAGTGTCAAGGTTCGGTGGATTAGAGAGGGTGACGGACTGGACATTGATGCTGATGCTTTGGAAGAGGCTTTTGCAGCAGGTCAAGTTGAAAATGTTTTGATGTTGAAGGACAAGAAACGCAGAATCGAAGGTCGAGACAAGAAGGTATTGCTTGGAACAGCCGTCATCATCTTCAAATCTCTTGCCATGGCCAAGAAGGCTGTGGTGCAGGGCCCTTGGGAAGGCATCGAGAGCATTGCTTGGGCCGCCGAAAAGGGGGACGACACATGAAATCCGTGATAATATCTGCGAACCAACCACTCACTCCAGAACGACAAATGATCATCGGAAGCCAACACGATGGAGATCCGCGCTGCATGAGCGGTCTCTGTCTGCTCGATAAAACAGTAAGACGCATGACTGCTACATATGGCACCGTGACCCACAGTCATTTCTGGCTTGTCCATTTGCATCTTTCCTGATGCACGACCTGGTCATGCAGACGATCAAGGAATTTGCGCACATGATTTTGCTTGGTCGTACCGTACTATGAACTGAGCCTAGAGAACTCTGTGAACAGGCAGAAGGGATACCAACCATACTCGACTAAACTCAGACAAGATCATTTTCATGGGAATGACCATGGTGGAGACTCAAGAAGCCTCTCCAAGCCTCTCCTCTGGATCAGAGTTTCGAGAGCGTCGAAGAATGATCTGATACAAGGTCTCAAAATGCACCCATCCAATCAGTTGAGATGCCACAGAAAGATGGAGCTCCACACTGCCTTGATCGATGCAATCTCAGACTGCCACAAGACAGCAAAAATGAGCAGATGATGGTGTTTAAGTGGGTCTCGAAACCTTAATCCAACTCACGTCGAACGGATTTCCACATTTTCTAATGTTTCTGCCTCCAAGGTCCACCACATCAATGGAGCTCAACGCAATGAAAGACCATTCACAAGCGAACCCAGCCTCGATTATTTGTCGAACCGACTCATGATCATTTTGAAGTTTTCCTCACTCTGGTTGAACCAAAGTGAGGATGCGCCATCCACCAATCCTATTCTCAACCGCCAGCGACATTCAACAAGCTAGACAATATCATCTATTCAACCTCGAAACTATAAGTGTTTGCCCTGCTGATCTCTTCAAAGTATATTGTCTTGATCTGATCTTTTTCCCGCCTTCAGGTTGATCTTTTGACATTCTCACGACTATAAGTAACGGCTCATTTCCTCGATATTCCCCTTTCCATTCTTTATTCTTTCACATCACACATCCCTCCCCCTTCTCTATCCCCTCGTTCCACCATCCCCCTATGCACCCACTACTACTTCTTCCCCTTCTTTTATATCACACATCCCTCCTTCTACCATCCCCCTATATATATATAGTACTACTTCTTCACCTTCTTTCACAACACACATCCCTCATCCTTCTACTTCTTCTACTTCTGCCACACCCACTACTTCTTCTTCCCCTTCTTTAATATCTCACATCTCTCTTCTTCTACATCTTTTACTTCTACCACTTCTTCACCTTCTTTCATATCACACATCTCTCTTCTTCTACATCTTTTACTTCTACCACTTCTTCATCCTCTTTACTATAC